>NC_064752.1:29496237-29801612 GCF_011397635.1 Epinephelus fuscoguttatus
GATTCAGCCATGGCTGGATAAAACAGCTGTGGTTGGACGATTCAGCCATGGTTGGATAAAACGGCTGCGGTTGGATAACAGCCATGGTTGGATAAATAGGGTAGCACCGCCCACTCTAGATTCCCAGACCTAAAATTTTATCATTCTTTAAGTGACCAAGTTAGGGTGAACATCTCCTGTTACTCTTGTTGAAAATGTTCAACTCTTGAAGTTCTTTCAGTCGAGACCAAAAAGTCAGACCCTCTTGAGCCTCTCCTACACAACTTTGGACCCTCCTGAGGGTTCGTGCGCCGTGATTGGCCATGGTTGTGTGGCGAGCATAGGGGGATCTACAAATACAATGATCTATTATACAGTGGTGTGAAAAAGTGTTTGCCCCCTAAACCTAATAACTGGTTGGGCCACCCTTAGCAGCAATACTGCAATCAAGCGTTTGCGATAACTTGCAATGAGTCTTTTACAACACTGTGGAGGAATTTTGGCCCTCTCATCTTTGCAGAATTGTTGTAATTCAGCCACATTGGAGGGTTTTCGAGCATGAACCGCCTTTTTAAGGTCATGCCACAGCATCTCAATAGGATTCAGGTCAGGACTTTGACTAGGCCACTCCAAAGTCTTCATTTTGTTTTTCTTCAGCCATTCAGAGGCGGACTTGCTGTTGTGTTTTGGATCATTGTCCTGCTGTAGAACCCAAGTTCGCTTCAGCTTGAGGTCACAAACAGATGGCCGGACATTCTCCCTCAGGATTTTTTGGTAGACAGCAGAATTCATGCTTTCATTTATCACAGCAAGTCTTCCAGGACCTGAAGCAGCAAAACAGCCCCAGACCATCACACTGCCACCACCATATTTTACTGTTGGTATGATGTTATTTTTCTGAAATGAGGTGTTACTTTTATGCCAGATGTAATGGGACACAGACCTTCCAAAAAGTTCAACTTTTGTCTCATCAGTCCACAGAATATTTTCCCAAAAGTCTTGGGGATCATCAAGATGTTTTCTGGCAAAAATGAGACGAGCCTTAATGTTCTTTTTGCTTAGCAGTGGTTTTCGTCTTGGAACTCTGCCATGTAGGCCATTTTTGCCCAGTATCTTTCTTATGGTGGAGTCATGAACACTGACCTTAACTGAGGCAAGTGATGCCTGCAGTTCTTTAGATGTTGTTGTGGGGTCTTTTGTCACCTCTTGGATGAGTCGTCGCTGCGCTCTTGGGGTAATTTTGGTCGGCCGGCCACTCCTGGAAAAGTCCACCACTGTTCCGTGTTTTCGCCATTTGTGGATAATGGCTCTCACTGTGGTTCGCTGGAGTCCCAAAGCTTTAGAAATGGCTTTATAACCTTTTCCAGACTGATAGATTTCAATTACTTTTTTTCTCATTTGTTCCTGAATTTCTTTGGATCTCAGCATGATGTCTGTAGCTTTTGAGGATCTTTTGGTCTACTTCACTTTGTCAGGTAGGTCCTATTTAAGTGATTTCTAGATTGGGAACAGGTGTGCAGTCATCAGGCCTGGGTGTGGCTACAGAAATTGAACTCAGGTGTGATCAACCACAGTTATGTTTTAACAGGAGCTAGGGGGCAAACACTTTTTCACACAGGGCCATGTAGCTTTGTTTTTTTTTCCTTCGTCATTAATAAAACCCTTCATTTAAAAACTGCATTTTGTGTTTACTTGTGTTATCTTTGACTAATGTTTAAATTTGTTTGATGATGAACACTTTTTCACACCACTGTATGTTCATACGGTTGCCTGACAACACTACTTTGGGCATTTCACCCAAAGTATTATCTACCATTTTTATTAGTAAGACACACAGGTTTGTTTTACTCAGAGGCAAGAGACATTTTTCTAAATCTTTTTAAAAAAAAAAGAAAAAAAAGAAAGAAAAAAAAGGTACGCTTAATTACAAAAAAATGTATATATATTCTTTTAAAAACCACAAAACACCATTCATACCGGAATGGAAGAAAGGGGACCTAGTCAGGAGCTGAGGCCCACTAGTGGGACAGGAGCTAGTGAGGGGATGGAGATCCAACACATAAAAATATTTGAAAAAAAAATATATGTAAATCACCCAGGCACACGTGACAGTCACACACATACTTTATGAAATCACCCACGATCCCAGGGGAGACACAGCACACAGAAGTGGGGAAACCTCCACCCAGGTCACCAGCACCACCACCACCGGCCTGCAGCAAATGAAAAGGGAATAAAACAAAACGGAATTACAGCAGATATTAGTTAACCAAAATATAATGGGTTGCCGTTTGTAAAGTGGCTCACACTGAAACAACATTTTGCCACATTTAGCTTCAAACGTTTAAAAAAGTGGTGTGAATTTTTTAAAGTCACTTTTTACCGCATTACCAAAAACTTAAAGTACAAGTCAAATAAAATTTCCCCAAACATGGTTTCTGTCATTTTGGGTAGTTCTTATCACGCTGATGTATGTTCAAGTGTTCATTTTCTCCGATTATTTTGGTTTTAATTCGTTATTTGATGCTATAATCACAGTCTGACCACCCGGGCTTTTATTTGGTACTTCTGGCGACTGGCATTGTGGATTTGCATATTAGCTAAATATTTAGTTTCACCAAGCACATTTGGATTTAACATATAGATTTAGATTTAACATTTAACATTTAGGTTTAACATTTAAAATTTAGATTTAACTGTGACATTATATTTAACATATTTATATTGCTATATAATATTGCTGACTTTAAAAAATTCACACCACTTTTTTAAACGTTGTTTAAAGCTAAATGTAGCAAAATGTTGCTGTTAATATCAGTGTGAGCCACTTTACAAACGACGCCCCATAAAATATAAGACAAAATATACAAACTGAGTTAATATGGGCAGGTGACAACAACAAGCTAAACAAAATAACTGCCCAAAAACAAAAAGATGAATAAACAAAGTAAGGAAATAAAAACGCTTGCCCCAAACAGATATCTAAGTTACACAAAGAAATCAAATTAATCAAAACCAACTATTGAAATTCAATGGAAGTTAAGGGGGCTGATCCAAATTTGTTAACAAAATTAACAAAGATAAGGGAGTAACTCCACACAATCACACGATTAAAATAAGGGAATTAAACCCAGGCAACAGGTAGTGTCTGCAGTCCACTGGGCAGCCAAGCTGGCTGTAGCCCGAGCCGAACAGCAGCGCCACCAAGCAGTACACAGCAATACAGAGCCGGGACACAGCCGGGGACAAAACAAGAGAAACTGCAGCAGCAGCAAATCAGCTGGTGGTGACGTCTCGTCCTTGGCCAGCTGATGAGCGTTTCCTGGTTGTAGAGTCTAATGTGTACAGGAAGACGAAGGGAGAGAGGAACCTACTCGACTACCGGCATTCATCAATGCAAAATGAGGCCAGGGGGGAGACCGGAGCACGGTGCACTCTGTCGCTGTTCTCTTAAGATAACACACCTCTGGTCCAGGAGTGACGCGGTGGGGAAGCGCAAACTAAGAGACAGTGGAGGACTACTGCACTTATATCCAGCCGCTCCGATGATCAGTCGGATATTTCAGCCGGCCGGTTGGATAAATCAGCCAACCAGCCATGGCCGGTTGGATATATCAGCCATGGCTGATATATCCAACCATGGCTGATATATCCAACCAGCCATGGTCGGTTGGATATATCAGCCATGGTCGGTTGGATAAACAGGGAAGCTCTGCCCACTCTGGACTCCCAGATCTAAACCTTTATCATTCTGTAAGTGACCGAGCCAGGGTGAACATCTCCTGTTACTCTTGCTGAAAATGTTCAACTCTTGAAGATCTTTCACTGGTGGTTCTAGACCATCTTCAGAGGGGGGCCAGGCTGGGGCCAGTTGCTTTGTTAGAGAGGCACATTCTATGTGAGAAAACAAACACAACAAAGACTGCCTTCAAGTATTTCAGAGTTTTACTGCAGAATTTAAATCAACTCAGTTACAGTCACTTGTTTCAGATACAATATGTTTTTTCAGTAACAATATTTAAAAAATATAACTGCTGAAAATATTTCAATCTCTCAGAGAATGTTACCTGTTTCAGTGACAATATGAGAAAGAAAAAATACTTCTTGATAGGGCTCAATAAACCATTAATTCTCGCCCTCTAGGCTGCTACAGTCAGATAAGTCAGACATGATCAGATGAATCAGCCATGGTCAGCTGGATAAACAGGGAAGCTCCGCCCACTCTGGACTCCCAGACCTAAACCTTGATCATTCTGTAAGTGACTGAGCCAGGGTGAACATCTCCTGTTACTCTTGCTGAAAATGTTCAACTCTTGAAGATCTTTCACTGGTGGTTCTAGACCAGCTTCAGAGGAGGACCAGGCTGGGGCCAGTTGCTTTGTTAGAGAGGCACATTCTATGTGAGAAAAAAAAAAAGACAAAGACAGCCTTCGAGTATTTCAAAGTTTTACTGCAGAATTTAAATCAACTCAGTTACAGTCACTTGTTTCAGATATAATATTTTTTTCAGTAACAATATTTAAAAAAATATAACTCTACTTTGCTGAAAATATTTCAATCTCTCAGAGAATGTTACCTGTTTCAGTGACAATATGAGTACCAGCTCCACTGTAAAAGTGGGACTCTGTATCCCAGTCTGTATGTTCGTAAAATTCTATATTACAGTAGCTGTATTCTGCGGTTTATGTGATTTTTGGCAAACCGATCAAAAAATAGGTCAAGATTCAAAGCCTTTGCCCTCCTAGACTCAATACTTAGTACACCCAGATTGTTTTATCTCCCATCAGTTATGTTTGAACCAAGGAAGGTTTTCACCAGCTTTAGGGTAGAAAAACTAACCCTAACCCGCTCACAAGACACAGTACTCACTGGGATTGCAACTGCTATTTTGCAGAGTCTGAAGAGCTCAAAAAATGCTTCTTGATACAGCTCAATAAACAGTGTCAGATCCACTACAGTAGAGGGTCTTTGCATTCGTGCCCCAAGTCATCAACATTTGAATCATACAATCGAGCAAATGAAAACAGCGTTGTCTCATTCAGAAATGCATCACTTTGGGGATTTAGAGCTTGGATGCTATTCATAATGTCACAGCTTGTCTTTGAAAATCATTTGTTGAGCTCATTGAGCATCTGATCAATGACAGGGTAATAAAAAGGCTGTCCAAAAACAGTCTTTATCTTGTTCTGACTCTCTCTGACCAACACTAGTCAGAACACAATATTCACCAAGTTTACAGCTTAGCTTTTTTGGATGTTTTGTTGCTGCTTGTACTGCAGAATCACATTGCTCAGGAATGTTCAACACTTCATTCCACAAGTTATCAAAAAATGACTTTTGCCTGAAGTCATTCAATGTCTGAACCAAAGCATTAACTAAATCAACAGCTCTTGAAATATCAAGTGATGATGACTGTGGCATGTCAGACAACAGTTTTGTTTCACCAAACACTTTACAGAGGATCACAAGATGCACTATGAAAGCAAAGTCTATCTGTGCCAGTTGACCTCGGGCCTCAATAGATCTTTCACTTTTGTGATCTTGAGCTATCTCTTGCACCACTCACTTAAGGGCAGGTAATGTATCCACAATGCTTCGCAGCGATATAAATCGTCATGCCCATTGTGTGTCACTCATTTGCTGTAGCTCTCTTGGCGCAGCTTCATACATGTCTTTTTGTATCGCTAGCCATTTGGGTTGGACATATGATCCACAAGTGAACACATACAGTTTTTCTAGCAATGAGAAGAATTCCTCTGCCTCTGGGACAGCTTTGACTGTATCTACTAAAACTAAATTAAGACAGTGGGCATTGCAATGGATGTAAAGGGCATATTTTGAGCAGCACTATCGCATGCCTGGCCATCAAGATTGTTTTTGTATTCTAGACCATGACTCTCCAATATGTGGATTATTTTCTCACTAAGCCCGTCTGCATCTAGCCTCTCAGCAGATTCAAAATGGAGAAAACTTTCATTAATTGCTCCATTGTAATAGTATCTGAGTACTACTGAAATTTGCTCCTTTTTTTTCTTTTACATCTTTTGTTTCGTCTGCTATGATGCTAAAGACTCCACTGCTTTTTACTTCTTCTGTAATTTCATGTTGAACCATGTCTGCCAGGCAATCCAGAATCTCATTCTGAATGATTTTACTTGTGTACCTTACTTTATGAATAGATGTCAACCTTTACTTCACAGTGTTGTCATGGTTAGCAATTGTTTCTAGAATTGCCATAAAGTTCCCTTCATTATCTGAGGCAGCAGACTCGTTGTGTCCTCTCTGAGCAATGTTCTGAGTGGCATTAAGTAGTAGCACTTCTCCTATTGTCCTTGTTCAGGGCATTCGCCAGTGTTGCATTAGTAGTTACACTTATTTGATAGTCCCTCCATGCTGGTTTGTGCCTCTCAGACTTGGCATGGATTGAAAAACTGTACGTTGCCTTCTTCCACTTCTTGTATCCAGATGGTGCATCAAATACAGTGTCTGTGGTTTTAGGTTGGCTAAAATGTCTGCAAGCATAACAATATGCAGATACCGATTGACACGCCGCCTTAAAACTTCTCCTACGGTCCTCCGTCAAGGTCCGTGGAAAGATTTTCAGGTTTGGCTGCATTGGTGGGTCCTCCCTGGTCTTGCTGATATCTGAGGGAAATGTTCAGCAAAAGAAACAAAAACAAAAGAAGATTAATGCACATATATAATGGCCAGAATAAAACACTATTTGGATTCCTATTGATAATTAAGTCCAATTCATGTTAATCTCAATCATAAAACAACTAACTTCTACAAAACATTAGTTGCACTGCTGTCAGAGAAAGCTAGCATTTTTTCAGCACAACAAACCTGATGGTCCATTGCTTGTGGATGCACTTGTATCTTCTGCCTGCATCACCCTCAGCCACAACATCAGAATCCATCTCTTCTTCCTGATCAAAATCAGTCTCTCCCTGTACATCTCTTCTTCTACTCAGTCCTCTGTCCTTCCCTCAGTTTCCACTTCCTACTTTTCCTCTTCTGTTCCCTCAACATCTGGACCATCTGGCTTTGTCTCACGCTCTTTCTCGGTTTTACATTGGGGGGCGAAATAGGACATGTTGTCCTTTTTTCACTTCATTTTGGTTAAAAACTGCATAAAACAAAACAAACAACACTTTAGAGTCCCATTATATAAATACACTGTTGCTGGTTTGCTTGAATGAATGTGTTTTGTTATCGTCTGTGCTTACTATTTAAAACAACAATGTAAAACTGATAGAGATGGATTTATAGCATAACATCTACTCAGGCTAGCCGTTACTAGATTTAGAAAATTACTTCCACGCGTTATCATAAAACTTCCAACACTTATTAGTTCAAGCAAACGGTTGTACGGTGGCTTCAATTTGTTTACTACTTAGTTTAGTCACTTGGAACATTTCCTGGCCACACATCCCACTCTGTCACTGTTACACAAATTAGCCTACATAAAAAGTTGCTTACCGTTAATTCTCCTCTGTAGTCTGGCTGCGTTTTCTACCGCTCCGAGCAGGCGGTTAGAAATCCGCTTCAGCCGGCTTCAGCCTGCCACTGGCGGTGTATCGCTCTATAGGATCCAGCTGGAAACTTGAGCCAAACTTTGGTTCCGCATCTCTCGTTAGGGTCAAATTATCGCAAAAAAATCTATAAATTTATTAATGACGTAGCCTCTTCCTTTTGAGGGGAGGCACAGGGGGGTCCAAGCTTGCTCTCGGGGGAGGGGGGGGACGGGACGTGGACGACGGTTGGGATAGAACAGCTAAAGGCTGTGAAGGCTCCAAAGGCAATGAAATGATTATAGGTTACATTTAATAGGCTGCATCTGGAGTCTTTACCTCGGCCAGGTCTCTCTTGTAAAAAAAAAAAAAAAAAAAGATTTTCAATCTCAATGGGACTTCCTGGTTAAATAAAGGTTAAATAAATGAAAAATAAATATTTGTTTTTCAGGTTGGTGAGGCAGGAAACTCCTCTTTCACAAACATAAGTTGGTGCAAAAGGCATGAAAAAAACTGGGGCTACATAAATCAGGACTATTACCATAAAAGCGATGTAGCAGGGATGGAGTTATGCCCTAACCATTTAAATTGTATTAATTTAAATATAATGTTGACAGTCTGGCTTTGTGCGTTTATACAAACGGGAAAGGTTTTCAGTGTGTCAGAGTATAGTTTTTACTCTCAATGAGGCCTTTCCTGGGTAAAATAATAATAGTGATAATAATAATAATATAAACATGCACTGTATGGATATAATGATACTAAATAAAACAGGCAAAACTCACTTGCGTTTAGATGTTTATATTTATGTGCTCATTTATCACATAGCAAATATATTTTATTGGATTCCAATAACATAACAATGACAACAATCATATTCCAATATAATTAACATATTTCACAGTGTATTCAAACAGAAATCGGTTATAAATTAAGAGAAACATTCAACTTTCGAGATCAAATGAGAACAAAATGTCTCACTGACTCATATTTTCACCGCACTCCTCCGCTGTGTGCCTCCTCTTGCTGGCATACAGTATGTCACAGCATACACTGTAGTGTCTCAGCCCTCCTGCCACGTCAGGGCGGTCTGCACAGACCACATTTGGGCGTGCAGATGACTTCCTCTGGCTTGCCCAAACTGCAGAGGTGACAGGACAGTATCTGACTTCACTCTGTCTTTCTGATGTCTTTCTCACAGACTGATCCACTGTCTCGCCTCAAGTGTCCCAGCTGTGATCGTTGCCCTCTGTCATTTGGAGGTAGGAGGTGATGGCCTCCCTCAGTCCCTCGCTCACAAGCGAGTTGTCTGACTCTGTTCTCTTCCTCTTGAAGATCATTGACCTGGAGGATGCAGAAAAGGATTTGCAAAGACTTGGATGAGTAAAGTGCTCATGGTATTGTCAAAAAATGCTACAATTTTACTTTTGCCACAATGTCCCAAACATGGATGGACTATTTTTAGGTGATGTGCACACATGGACAGAAGTTGCACTGCATTAAATCATCATAATCTATTGTAGGGGGTGGGGTGGGTTTACCAAATGTTAGTGCTCATTTCCAGCTCTACACATTACCCACAATGAAATCTGGCAGATATCAAGTACAACCACAGTCTTATCTCTCTTATTTCTCAATTCTCACTCAGTTTATTCAGCACTTTCTCACAAATGAAAAGTGAAGAGTGGAATAATCTTTCTGACAGTGTCAACCACAACTGAAATAATAAGCTTCACAAAGATTTATCACTTGGTTTCTAACCATGACGCCACCAGGCGCTCGTGCTCTACTGTAATAGAGTGACATCTTGTGGCAGTCATCAGTAAAGGCAAGGCTACAGAGCGTCTGCCACACCTGCTAATGTCCTTCCAGTTGATAGTAGGCCTCCTGATAGCTGTGGGTACAGGCCTGGCCTCTCTGGCGTTGTCGAGACCCTGGATGAAGCAGGGCCCCATCAGCCGACAGCACAATCCACCTACAGACTCTGGAAGAGGAGGCAACATTTTAATATCACTCTTTTAAAGTCGTCTCTGGTACGTTCAGGCAAGAAAACAGCTTTACGTCCTCAGTGCAGACCTGAATAGTGTTCCACCAGGTGGTGCAGGGAGGGGAAGGTGACCCCTGGAGATATGTAGACCCAGCCATTTTGGAGCTGAGAGATGCGGTAGTGCTTTACACTGTCCAGGTATGACGGGTTGGTCCTCCTCAGGACAGACAGCGAGTAACAACCTGGGCACAAAAAAAACAGCGGCTAAACTACCAGCTCTTTATTCTTAATTTACTTCAGCACTTATTCATATTCCTTATCCTTCCTAAACCATAATTGCTCCTATGGCACACTGAGCTATTTTGATGATCTGACTCGTATACTGCCACCTCTGCAAGGAAGTTCTTTAAATAGTGGAAACTACATTAGAAACAATGAAAATTATCCACTTACACCCACCACACATATTAATATTTAAAAGCTAATTTTAGGTAGTAGTGCCCTACCAGGCACAGGTCCAAGGGCCCAAAATGTCAGGGCCCCCCTGGCCTTCACTTACAAAATGTCAGATGTCAAATTGACACATACCAGTCAGAAAGAGACTCAAAATGACTATGCAGAGATGCAAAGGAACCACAAACCCAAATGACAACAAAATATATGCTAAACAACCACAAAGAGACACAAAGTAACTACAAAGAGACAAAAAATGACCAAAGATGACACAAAATTACATTAAAAAGACATAGAATTACCTGAGTAAGAGACAAAACTACCTGAAGGAGACCCACATGATGACAAAAAGACTCAAAACAGCTGCAAAGAGACACAAAATGACCAAAAAAAGACACAAAATTATCTCAAAGAGACATAAAATACCCCAATAAAACACAAAACTACGTCAAGGAGACCCAAATGATGACAAAATAGACACTAAACAACCACAAAGTGACTACAAAGAGGCAAAAAAAAAGACCAAAAAGGACACAAAATTATCTCAAAGAGACATAAAATTACCCCAATAAGACACAAAACTACCTAAAGGAAACCCAGATGGCTACAAAATAGACTTGAAACAATCACAAAGAGGCAAAAACTGACCAAAGAGACATAAAATACCCCAATAAAACACAAAACTACCTAAAGGAGACCCACATGACGACAAAAAGGCTCAAAACAGCTGCAAAGAGACACAAAATGACCAAAAAAGACGCACAGTTATTTCAGAGAAGACAAAAATAACATAACAGTTATGAGGAGTAGCAAAACCACCACAAAGATTGAGTCCTCCTATGGAGGAGAGGTGGTGGGGCACTTTGCATATCTGTGCCCAGGGGCTCATGTCTCATTCTGCCCATGCCCAAGGCCGTAGGTTTCAACATGGACAGGGACACATATGAAATGGAGGGTTTGGGGTCCTCCCCCAGGAAATTTTGAGCATCAAATACTTCATTTCCTGCATTCTGGTGAAATTTTAAGCACCCATATGTACCTTTCTGTATCTGTATTTATGGCAGAGAGATGTCTCAGCTGCTTTCATGTCCTCATTGGGGGAAACAAATGCTCACGTTATACATACTCAGGAGGGACATGTCCCTTGTGTTTTCCCCTAAATGGACACCTATACTGGCGCCACAGTGTTTGGCCTGGACTGAATATGTATCTACTGCAGCTCACAGTGGGGAAAAAACAAACAACCCTCTCACCTCTGTTTGTCTCTGACTCTCGGATCAAGAAGGCTCCACTCTGGTTATGCGGCTGCATGAGCAGCTCCACTGCTTTGTACCTGCTGATGCCTGTGAACAGCCACCTGAACAGAGAGGAGACACAATGGGACAATAAGACTGTGCTGTCACGAAGACAAAACGAATATTTTGCTGTTGTTTTCAGTTTTGGAAAATCCACTGCAACAGTATGAAAATACATCCCCCACTGGAGGAGGACTGAAAGTAAAGGAGGCAGAGGCTGATGTCATGTCATCAGAGAGAACAAAAGTCTTGTTCCAAACTGTCTCCCCTGAGGTAAAGGTCACCTATACAGACTCCTCCCACCTGTCAGGGGACTCCCCGCCTTCATTTCACTCCTCTGCTGTCTCTGTCACACACACACACACACACACACACACACACACACACACACACACACAGAGTAATGAGACACGTGTCCTCATGACAGTGACCCACCTGTGTGTCACCTTGGCGGTGTAGTTGGTGGGAACGTAGCTCTCCTGGCCTGTGGTTGTGGATCTCACTGTCATAAAATCACCGTCACTGTTGGCGAAAACAAGCAGTCATGACTAACTGTGTCTGTCTGGGTGAAAACAAGGTGAAACTTTAGGAGCCATGTCACGCACTCTGATATGATTGTGAGTCGTTCCCCGATGCACATTGTCAACTCTGTATGCTCAAGGGACGGGTAGTCACAGAGGGACACAATGATGCTGTCCTCGGGGGCTGCAGAGAGAAAGAAGGAGGTACATATCATGAACCAAGCTCAGTTTGTTACATTTTTATTTTGTGTGTGCAGACGTTTCCGGAATATAACCTACTTGGTGATTCAGGTTCAGGTGGATTTTCTAGGATTGTCAGATTGGATCGACACCTGATGGGACAGGTCCCCATGTTCTCCGGCTTCTGGCTGAGCTGAAATAGCACTTGTGCCTGGGAAAAAAAAAACAGAAACATAAGCATAATTGGAAAACAGTCCGTCAATAACCTCCACATTCATGATTTAATTATCCCCCCTAGTTATCACATTATGACTGCAGGTACTGCACACCGTTGTAACCTGGCAACAAAACCTGTGAAACAGGAAGGCGGGCTCACCACAACAAGAGGTACTGATATCCTGTGTTACATTTCCAGACAGCATGTTTGCCAGGAATTAAATCTACCTCACATGAGAGTGAGAGATTTTTAAAAAATGAATAAATGAGACTTTAATTAGAATCAGGATCAGGTTGAAATGTAATGTAGTAGGTTTTCACTTGGAGGAAAATTGCTTTGGTTTTTGGAGCAAAGATAAAGCGTACAATAAACATGTTAGGAGGAAATAAAAAAGAAGGCAAAGTACTACAAAAGATACAATAAAAATATGACAATGATAGTTTTAAAAATTACTATAACATAAAAAATATGCTCAATATAGCTGTTTCAAAGAGCTGTGCAGTTTTGTGCATCATGTGCAAAACTATTAATCTGGGGATCTGCAAATAAAATAAAATAAACAGTTTCAACAGTGACTGATTTCTCCATTAATGTGTAGTGCATGATTTTTGCTACGTGGGAAATAATTAATATTTCATATCATACAAGTAATCGGGTGATAAGTTTACTCATTTCCTGGATGTAAAACTTAAGTTATTCAACAAAAAGACAGAAAGAAAGAGCTTAAGTTCAACAAAAGACCATCACCAGAGGAAGTAACATACTCACCTCCTTCAATTTCTGTAGAAAAAATATTTGTCCAAATTTATATTCCACGACCTTGTCAGGTCAGCTGGTAAATTCCAAATCTCCTTAATGGAAAAATGCTCGTTTGCCTCCAACACACACACACACACACACACTCTGTTATATGTGTCTGAGCTCAGGTTCCCAGTCAGGCGTGTTGATCAATCACTCCTCTGCGCTGTTCCCATGAAGACGGCTGTGTTTTCGCAGCTGTTCATAGCGATGGCTGACTGAAGAGGCGAGGCGTCCTTCGCGGCCTTTATGTGTGTCACCCTGCTGCAGCTTCCTGTGACGCTCAAGACCTTGACATCCTGACTCAGAGCAGCTCTTGTTGATCTCTCGGGTGCAGAATGTTTTCAAGGGGGGCCAGAAGTTCATCACTTGTTTATGGAATGACCTGCGTGTCTTCGTAAGCAGCGTGCACAAATACATGTACATGCAACATGTGATGCAATGTTGTGGGCTGAGGCAGTGACATCACAGAGACACTTTGTGTAAATTAGGTCGATACAGGCTATATCTTATCTGCCTTTAGATTTTGCAGCTGAACTGTGATGTCTGGTTAATGGAAAGCGTTGACCACATTTTCCCTGTCAGCCCAGTGCTCCCATAATCTCGGCCATGTGAAAATATTGCCACTGATGTTGACTTCAGATAAGCTTACAGAGACACGACAAAGCTTCCCCTGCCAGCCTACTCCTGCCCTGATTTACCAGCAGTCATAAGTTCATTTATCATGCTGACACTGAGTCAAAACCTCACAGTGGAGCAACATGACTGGGTATAAGAGCATTTTGTTCTCATAAATCTTTTAGGTGTACAAAAGGTCAAAGAAAATTAAGGGTAGGATTTGAAATTAATAATTTATTAAGTGCACCACCTTGAGCAAGACATATTAATTTATGTACATCAGAGATGGTAGAAATGATTTGAATTGTTGGTTTCAGTCTCTGCTGATATAATCATGCTCACAGATGCTATTAAGATAAGGTCATAAAATGTTCTCTGATCTCTTACTTACTCATAATAAGTGTGAGAACTGCACTGAGTTTCTTAAGAAGCAAAATAACGACTCTAATATGGATGGAAAAAATAAAACAATCTTTACCAGAACCAGGGTCAGATTGGAGCTGTAGTCACTGAGAACTGCATGTTAGCGCAGATGGAAAGAATGTTTTGTCAAAAGATTGAATCATTCCACATCAGCGTGTGGGATATCTCTCTCAAATGGTTTTCTAAACTGGTTCCCCACATTGTGTACATTTCCTGTTTGTGTGTTTTCTCACTCCTGATGATATAAATAATTTTGTTCTGATTGCAATTAAATTGTTTGGATTTAGTGCTCAGGGCACA
Source organism: Epinephelus fuscoguttatus (assembly GCF_011397635.1). Taxonomy (NCBI): domain Eukaryota; kingdom Metazoa; phylum Chordata; class Actinopteri; order Perciformes; family Serranidae; genus Epinephelus; species Epinephelus fuscoguttatus. Next base: position 29,510,523 of record NC_064752.1, read on the forward strand.
TTCAGCAACATTTCTGTGCGTCTTGCCAGCTGCCCGTTACATAGACATTGATTCAGTGCTGTCAGGTGGTGTAAAAGGGGCTGTAGACTCACTCCACCATATTGCTCTGACTGTGATGATCACTCACTGATGAAGACATTTAGATTGACAGCACTGCCAAGACTAGAGGTGGTACCCTTACTACTGACCATCCCCGTTAGCTTTAGATCTTTGGATGATTTTTTTTCCATATGTTTGAATTTTAAAAAATAAAAAATAAATGAGTAAATAAATACACGGTGGTGTGGTGGTTATCACTGTCGCCTCACAGCAAGAGGGTTCCTGGTTCGATCCCAGGAGGGAGCCCCTCTGTGTGGAGTTTGCATGTTCTCTCAGCATTGGTGTGGGTTTTCTCCGGGTACTCCAGCTTCCTCCCACAGTCCAAGGACATGCAGGTTAATTGGTGACTCTAAACTGAACTGAATGGTTGTTTCTCTCTATGTGTCAGCCCTGTGATAGTCTGGCGACCTGTCCAGGGTGTACAATGCCTCTCGCCCAATGTCAGCTGGGATAGGCTCCAGCCCCCCTGCGACCCTCAAGAGGATAAGCGGTTACAAAAATGGATGGATGGATGGGGATTTGGCACATGACCAGTCATTGTTTCAACATTAAAACATTTAATTCTTATGGTTTTAAAAAGGTTAATAACTACATTGAAATTTCCGAAAGATCTGTTTCAACGTTGAGACATTTTGAAACAAGGTTTTGAGTTTATGAAACATTGACGTTGATTCATCTTTCAATATCAAAACATATTTCAACAGTGATTCAGCCATGGTGTATGATGTTAATTGGACAGTGAGTAAACATCAGAATGTCAGCTGGGTGGATCAATGTATTGACTCAACAATGCAAAGTCATTGCTGCAACGTGAAAACATAGATACATATTGTCATCTCAAGATACATTTTTTAATTTGAAATTTCCATGGCACGTCTGTGTCACCATTTCTGTCAGAGCACACCTCCTTCATAAATATTCAAACAGTGTTAGCGGTTTAGCAGCAGGCAGATCATGTTAAGCAGCCGGGAGAAAGACCATGAGAATATATACTGATATTGCAGGCCCCTCAACTGAATCAAATCGAAATTGAACCATCACAGACTTTGATGTCAGAAATTGTGTATCATAGTCATAGACCCCTAATTCATGCTAGGGTTGCTGCATCACACTCTACAGATACCGTCTCCACCCCTGCATGTCCTCAGTGAGAGGTTAATTTGTTTTTGCCATCGGTTGAGGAAAACCATATTGATGCACCACCCAGCATGATAAGAGAAACCTTAGAGGTGGCTGATAGCACGGACTGACATTTAGCTCTCTGCTCCCATGACAGTAACAACCTTTTCACTTTGAAGACTATCTCCTCATCTCATTTGCAGAGCAGCTGACCATTGTTTTGTTTTTTTTAACGTGCTAAATATAGACGCATGTCTTGTGTGACAACATTGTGAGGAAATAAGAACAAGTGTGGTTGGAAACTAACTCACCACAGTCACCTCTTTTCCACTGACAGCAGAGGAAAAGAACAAGCACGCACTGCTCTACGATACACTGAGAACTTTCTCTTTCTCTCATTCAAATCAGTCCACGACACGTATTATTCATCTGCACCTGGTAGAGGTATTGGCAATGCACTGATAAATGAAAACAGCATTAAAAGGTGTCGTCATGTTGTAGCTTTATTCAGTAGTAATATAAATGAGTTGAATCAGCAGACAGTGAGAAGCACCACTGGGGCCCCTCAGTGAAGGGACTCATACTTTTCACAGGAGTACCCACGTGTTAAAGGTTGTTAAAACATCACTTAATAATCTATTGAACTGAACAAAAACATCAACACAAAGCAGAAAGAAAAGGAGTTACAAAAAGAATACAAAAAAAAGAACATATGTGAAGGGACACACTGGTGCATGACGTCTCCCCCTAACACTGAATGTTCTCTCTCCACAGCTTTAGTTTAGTGTGCTACAGTCTGCAGTGCTTCTTCCATGTATCACTTTACCTTCACTTCTGCAGCTACAGTAGGTGGAGTGATCCCTCGACATACTTTGTGACCAGTTTGGCCTCACACTGCACCAAGTTTGGGATTAAACAGAAAGACATAGTGACTCAAAATCAAAGCAGCCCACAGGTTTAGAGTTCACAACAGGAGAGATGGTTAAACAGTAAAAAGAGTTGTGCAATCAAGTTATTCTGAACAGATGGAGGAGTTCTACAGTGTGTGAAGACATTAAAAACAAAGACAATGTGAACAAAAAATAAATACAAGGGGGTTGAGTCGATCATTTAGTTTGACCATTTGAATGTACAACACATCTGAATGTAGTTATGGTTTGTGGTAGGAATGTGACTTTTACAGTATATTCAATATTTAATAATATGCATCTCTTAATATATTTATTACATCCTCTTTTCTAATCACATAGTTCAATACATTTCCTCCTGGGGTTGAGTTGCTTGGGAGCGGGATGAGAGAGAGACAGAGGGAGAAAGAGAGGGCACATAAGTTACTATAGGAGTGTGCAGAGGGTGAGGTTTAGCAGGACACCTCCATGGTCTGGGGTGTGGCCTGGTTGTCCAGGGCCCCGGTGGCGCTGCCCTCCAGCAGGCTGTTGAGGTTGTTGCGGCTGCGACTGCTGTCCATGGAGGTGATGCTGGAAGAGGAGGCGGTGCGTGAGCGAGCCAGACGAGTCATTCCTGCTGACGGCACTGAAACAGAGAACCGCGCATTAATATTCCACTCACACGGCACGGAGACTCAGAGCAGTGTGGGAGCACTTAAAGGGGAACTACGCCCATTTTAAAAATTCATACATGCTACTCCTGTGATCTAAGACAGTCACAAAATATTAGTAAACATGAACACCACTCCAAATCCAAAAACTAGAGTGCTAAAGCTCAAATTTGTGATGTCACCAAGTATAAAGTCTGAAGCTGCTCCACAGACAATGAAGTGAGAAAGATATTATAGACGAAACTGAGAGCACTCTGGGGAATGTCCTGGGTATAGACTGAATCGCCGTGACGTCACACTCACAACAATCACTTTGGGTGAACAACTGGCAACTGTTTTCAATTACAGAGGTATGTAAAAACAGTTAACTTGTTTATTTCTGTCTTCACTTTCAGCCGTAACTGTAAGACATATCATTAAACATGGTGGTTTCTGCTGTTCCTGTTTTATGTACTGCGTCGCTTTGCTAACATCTTCAAAGAACCATATACCAATGTACTGCTGTCGACAGGGGCTGCAGCAAAACATATTTTAGCCACCTAAAAGGTCTGTATCTGTTAAAGTGTAAGCTATATTTGGGATCCCTGTCACCACTTTACCTTACACACTAACTGATGGAGGCCGTGGTAGATCATTAACTGTTGTGTTTTACCAAGTAAAATAACTGTTTAGTGTGATGGCTTTGAGATAGTGGCTTCAGTTACCCATCAAAAATGGCTGTCTGATAACAAGATAATGCTGTGAAAACATTTCTAAACATAATGTACACTTAAAGTGATATCAGTTTTTTTTTAGACAGGCCTTTTTCAGGGTTCCCACATGTTTTTTTACAAGTGATTTTTTAAAAACTTTTTTCTATAATATTCTACCCCATTTCCATGGCTTTATTTAAGTAGCTTACTAGGTAGGTCTACATAGCCACCAGGAGCCATTCTGAGGCTTTAACTCCTGTGTGCTCTGCCCTAAGACAGGAATCGTAGCAAAAATGCAGCATGGACTCTGGCACGGAGTGTCTTTGTGTCTACAAATGCAGCAGACACAAAGTGGTAACAGTATCAGGCCTGGCTACGGCCTGTGTGGAATATGTGCCGATGCTGGCGCTCTGTTGAGCTACCTTTTTGGTTGTCTTGATGCTTTTTTCCCTTTAGCATTGCTGATCAGAGCCACTTCCCCCATGGTGCCAATGTCAAACGTTTTGGTGCAGCGTGGCTAGGGTCTGCCTCTCTCGAGCAATGTTTTATATTTTTCCTTTGAAAACCATACATAATAAAACTAACACTTGCCAACTTTACTCACTAGTCAGACATTATTGCTGCCAACTAGCTGCAGAGGCCTTTGCCAATCATGTGACACTAGCCAACAGTCACGAACCTCAGCGCTGGATTTTAATTGAGTCATACAAGGAGGGTATTTCTCATAACGTTAGACATGTTCTGGGATTTTTATGAGTATATTTTAAACAACAGCCAAAACTGTGTATATTTAAAATTTTTCCATAACATTTTGTTAATTCCAAACCTTTTCCAGGCCTGGAAAACTGTCTAATTTCATAACTTTTCCAGGAGCTTTCATGACTGTGGGAACCCTGCTGTTTTTATGTAGCTAAAAACTAACCAACTGAGGCAGCATTTGCTCAGTGCCATTTTGTTTCATGTACGTGACATGGCGTTCTTCTATCTGGAAATTACTGGAAACAAATATTGTCTATATGGAAATGTTTCCTGTCTCACAACTGAGATCACTACAAAGCATAAAGCTTATTTAGGATAAAAAAAAGGAAAAAAACATTGTGTGGGTGCACAAAATCAGGCATCCATTCACTGTCGACGGAGCAGCTCCAGACTTTATACTTCATGACATCACTAGTTGAAACTCACTTTCTCTGGTTAGTAGCTCATGTTCACAAATATTGACTGAGCTTTTTGAGGGGACAGAAATAACACATTGGAATCCTTAATTTAGGTGACATTCCCCTTTTAGATACCAAGATGCAACACCAACAAAAGTGTGTACCATGCAAACGATTCTCAAATATGGAGATCAGTCAAATAAAAGTAACTGAGGATGACTGCATGTGTGTCTCTACTGTTTAAAAACATATGAAAGCAATACAACAGCAGAATACAGCAACTGCAATCCAACTGAACTGACTGAGGAAGCAACAACAGCAGGTCATGCAACAAAATAGGACACTGAGAACAGAATCCATGCTAACAGGACAAACTAAACTCCTACAGGGAGATGAATGTGTGTCAGTATGCAGAATGATCTCGCTGTGGTTAATACTGACTGCCTGTATCCACCACACTGAGCTGCTGTTGAATACCAATATGAACCAGTGCCCTCTGGAGAATTTCTGCATACATTGACATTCATCTGCTGAGGAGTGTTGAAAGGCCAGTGGGTTTAAAGTCCTCTAGTCTGGCAGCTGCTCAAGAACCCGGTACCTGATTCGTTGCTCAGGTGACTGAGAAGAACGTAGGGAACTGTAAGCAATGATTAAAGGAGGAAGAAAGAGAGGGAGAGATGTTGACAAGGTAGCTCTTGTGTTGCTTTATCCCGCCACAGTGTATTTCTGATTCTGACTGAGGCTCTGTCGCAGCTTGGTGGTCGTTGGTCACAAAAAGCTGTTTGCTATCAATAACAGGTAGGGAATCATAGCATGTGTGCAAACTAGAGTCTTTATTTCCTGTACTCTTTGGCTGTTTCTCTTTTGCATTTCACACTGTGGCAATGTGTTAATGAGGGAAAAGCAGCTTTCAGTAACATGCTGAGGTGTTAAGATTTATTTTCCACACTTTCTCTGCGTGAAAACACTCTTTTTAATCAGTTTTAATCCTACAGTGGCATTTACTCAACAGGGGGACTCGGTGGCCTTTAAAGCAACACTGAAGCACTGACATACTGGCTACACCCGAGGGTGCCTCCCACAGTAAAAGGTTTGGGAATGGGAGAGAGCAAAAGAGAATTAGCATTACAGAAATACACATACAGACAGGCATTATCTGTGTGACCACAGCAAGCAAACCTACATTCATCATGATTTCATCCATCCATAGATTCTGGTTGGTGCACTGGACGTCAGTAAGGTCTGACAGAAATGTGTTTGTTTTCTCGGCAGATGAATGACCTGAAGGCCTGTTTAAGTATGCACTGTGATCTCTCTAGAAAGAGACTGCATCGTTAAACAGTTCTGGATAGAAAAGAAAATCACACGAGGTCAAAAAGAAAGAAAAAAAAAAGAACAGAGGGTATCTTTGACGCCCACTCTGAACTGAACAGGAAGTGAATTGCTGTTCAGCGTATCTCGAGTGTCATTTCAGTCATGCTAGAAGCACTTACACCTCACCTACTGAGGGTTGTGGGGACCACACACTGCAAAGAGCAGAGAGGAAATGGCGTTAGCGTCCACCTAGCCGATCAGGCTGCCTTTGCGTGACCAGGCTGACAAAAAAAACGCGTCTTTTCATGCACTGCAGGCCACAGTCCAAACCCCTTCAGCGGGGGGGGGGGGGGTGTTGTTAGCAACAGCTCGTAGGAGCCTGCAGTTGAACAATCCTCAAGCAACTGTTGTCAGTGCTCTCACGTCAACAGGAAATTCTCTGAATAACACAGACCAACCTCGACCACAAACGCGTCATCCTAAGAAGGTGTTAGCCTGTAAACAGTTCTTAGATGTTCAATGTAGAGACGACTGGTTTGTATCATTTTATATTTAGATGTTTTTACTGACTAACAACAAGAAGCAGAGACATATGAGCATGTTTACTTACTGTAGCCCATTCCCTGAACAAAGTACTTGAAGGCCTCAGCAAGTTTCCCTGGCTGTGAACAGATAAAAGATCAAAGTTAGAGGATCATTAAGACAAGAAAACTGCTAAATGACTAGGGATGGAAATATGATAATACGGTTTTATTGATACCAATGCCTTTATTGATTCCACCTACTGGTCTGATTCAGTTTCCTTACTGACTCCTGATCAATTTTCAAAGTGGAAAAAAAGCAGGCCTACACAGGGTTTCAGCATCAACGTAACTGTTTTATCATCTCTGAGTCTGAACACAGTGTAGAAACAGAGTTTTAAAAAAATGCATGTAGCTGAAACATAACTAACTTCTTGGAAAACAGCTAGTCTAATTAGGAGTGAGGGGAAAAAACCAATACAGCAAAGTATCGCGCTATTTTTGTCTGGAAATATCGTATCGTCACACAGTGCCAGGTATCTTTTTTATAATTATATAAATTATTAATATGACAAATGCAGATTAATGTTAAGGTAGCCTACTAGAATAATATAATCAATTGGGTTTTTTTTCAGTCAACTAGATACATTTTGCTGCTGCAAAAAAAAGGCTGAAATTAGATGAACAGACTGAAAACTTCATCTTATTAGAGAAAACAGATGTTGACAACGTTTTCCTTTAGGAGCACAATTTACAGCTGAAAAAGGGGAATATAATCGCAATACATTTTACTGTATTATTAGCATACTGCAACATATTTAAAATCACAATAATACTGTATTGTGACTTCAGTATGGTGATAATATTGTATCTGGTGATTTCCACTCCTAAATCTAATCTACACAAATTTTGTGATTGCACAATGACACCTGCTCACTTGTTCAGTCAAGCCGCAGTGACTCTCGTGGGTAGAATGTCAAATACATGACATTTGTGGACCTACTACTACACCCCTACACCCCTACATCACAAGCAGCACTGATGTCATCTTGTCATCTTCTTGTGAACTGAAGCCACACTTGCAAGTCTCGAGCAGTGTCGGCGCATGTGTTTGACATCGTTATTTTGCAATGCGCAACTGTCAGAAAAATATGCCGGCATCGACAAAAGGAAGCGATAAGCTCTGAGGCATAAGATTCCGATGGATCGGACAATTTGGAACTGGTTCTCAACTGGCACTGGTTCTCGATTCACATCCCTATGAGTGATCAAACCAAAAACTTGAAAAACCAACCTGCACAACCTGGGGCAGACCTCCACAATCAGCCATCTGGGTAAAATGAAAAGTCTTATTAATACAGTCTTTGTACACTCAAAAAAATGTTTATTATATTTTATTAATTAACAAATTTATTACAAAAAGTTTCACCTTTAGCAGTGTGGTCTTGGTAGGATTTAACCTAGAATTGCACTCCACCTGAAACATCAACAAGAGGTTACTACTGAGCTAAAAAAAAAAAAGAGAGAGAGAGAGAGAGAGAGAGAGAAATAACTGCAAATGCTTCCCAAGGCTTCTTAGGTTACTGAGATGATGGATCATAACTCACCACAGCCTCCACAGCAGGTGATGTGTCACCAACCACCAGCAGCGCAGGGCACCTGGATGAGAAACAGATGAAGTGTAAGTATTTTTAAAACTGTGGACTCCGAAACAAATGGTATTCTGTGTTTTCTAAGTCTCAAAACCTACGTTAGTGTGTTAACTGTGTCCTCATTCAGACCGACAATTGGCCTCTCGATCTCCAGGTCTGTGCGGCTGGTGCAGGGAGACAAATTACAATTAGTTAGCAGAGCTGAAACAATGTGATCTGGCTAAAATACAGGGTGACTCAGCAGAAATCCTGATTCTCTGTGCACCTCATGAGTTGATATAAAATACTTGTTCTATGTGTTTTGTGATGCATTGCTTTATTCTGTGTATTCACATCTGGCTTAGCACACACTCACAGAATTTACATGCCTCATCCACACTCATAAATGTGATCAAGAACTAGGGTTGGGGGAAAAATAGATTCTTAGATGCATTGCGATTCTCTCTTGAAAGAATATGGGCCCTATCTTACACCTGGCGTAAAGTGGTGCATAGCCCAGTTCAACAGTTTCAGACTAACGCAGCTGTCATTTTCACAGCCAGCGCCCAGGTTGTCAAAGTAGCAAATATACTTGGACCCATCTGTGCACTTATAGATGTGTAGATCTTAAATGAGGTGTGGTGTCAGGTCATTGTTGGTACTCTGAGGCAGCAGAGAGCGACTGCACCACTGACCAACGCAAACCTGATCTAAAGTCAACAGCGCAGTATTTTCCTGTCATTTAAAGGGTGCATTATTCACATTGTAGAATGCACCCACATAAGTGGGATCATAACACGCGTACACTCTGCTTGTTACACACACAGGATGGCATGGATGAGTGGCAGGTGGGTAAATTAATACATCATTAATAGGAAAATATGCTGTGAAAGGTGCAGGTGCACCTGGCTTTTGAAGAGAATGGGAGATGACACTCCGATTGTTTGAATTCATGTTACACCGAACAAACACTTATGTTTTAATTAAGAGACAAAACACAACCCATCTGCTCCTTGCGCCGCTTTGCACCCAGCTTAGGCAACATATATATGTTTTGTTTTAAAAGTAGTCACACAGTGAGATAAATAAATGACGTATAGAAATATAAAATTTAGATGCAATAAAATGCATTAATGATCACATCGTAGCCCTCTGAATCAGAATCAAATTGTGAGGTGCCTGGAGATTCCTAGCTCTATCAAAACCACAATAAATGAGGGAAAATGCTGCTTAGAAAAACATTAATGCACAGTGAATGTACACACTATTGGTAGGAGCCACAGAAGAGGGCCAGGTTGTCCTGGTTGATGTCTTGGGCGATGTGGAGGCGGTAGGTCTGGATCAGCTCCTGGTTCTCTGTCAGCTCATCCTGGTGAACAGAGCAGAGTAAATAAATCCTGCCTTGCAGCAGACAGCCATCAAGAGCTCCGATGAAATAAGTAGTAGTCTCTGTATAAAGTGCATGTAAGAAGCATGTACTGAATGTACAGGGAGCTGTTTATATTTAGTCTTGTTGCAGACAAGCTGTGGGATATACAGTATGCTTAGCTTCAGCACTGCAGTTATTAAACTGAGTCTGTGATCTTACATGTCACAATCCACCGGTCTATATATCCAGGAGGACAGAAATAGCATAATTACTACAAGTGTGTTATAAGAGCGAGATGAGGTAAAGGCATCGAGGGAAATCAAGAAAAGCCTCCTGACGTTCAGTTAGTGTTTCACATTGTCAATGAAAAGGTCAACAACACTACAAAAAAAGCACATGGTGACTGATGTACTGCCAGGGAAACTCACGGTGCTGAAGTGGTGAGACATAACAATATCCACCAAATTACTGGTCCATCCAGACAGCTGCACAGGAGAAAGGAAAGATCCAGTTAGGACAGAGATGACTTTTTTTTTAATTTATTCATGTAGGAAAATTATGGTTATGGCTATGTTGCCATGCCTGTGTCTTCATACCTTGTGTATGCACTGAGAGATTTCATGTTTTTAGCCTTATCTAAATTTAGAAATTGTGAAGGAAGTGGTGTCCTGGTGGACAAGTAGGGCTTTTCCACTGGTACTTTTGGCCACACCGAGTCAAACCATGTGATGATTTGTGTTTCCATTAGTAGTTTAAATACGCTAAAATGTGGCCCACAATGCCCACGATGGACCATTGTCTGACTGCATCCAAGCAGGTTGCAGTGGCGTCAGATGGGCCTCACAATCATTTCAGCAACATTCAGTAACGATTCAGCAACGTCCCGAAAATCCTCAAAGATAAGTAGCTGGCTACCATCAACTGTTGCACAGTAGTATAGTTAGTTAACAGCACAAAGAGGACACTGCTTTTTAAACTTCATCGACTCAAGACAAGGGTGTCAGCAGCTTAAGATATATCTTCAAGTGGGTTGCCCTGTTTTATGGAGATCTAAATCCCTGCCACGTTGAGCTGACAAAGACAAATATGTCAAATTGAGTTAAACCAAGCCAGCATATCTATCGCATCTATTGCACATTGATTAGTTGTCAACTATTAAATTCATTGCCAACTAATTTGATAATTGATTAAAAGACTTGAGTAATTTTAAAGATATTTTTTAGGGCATTTTGCCTTTAATGGACAGGACAGGTAAGTTTGAAGGGGGGGGGGGGAGAGGGGGGGACGACATGCAACAAAGGGCCCCAGGCTGGATTCGAACCCGGGCCGCTGTGGCAACAGCCTTGTACATGGGGCGCCTGCTCTACCCACTAAGCCACCAACACCCCGATTTAAAAATTCTCTGATTCCAGCTGTTTAAATGTGAATATTTTCTGGTTTCCCTTTTCCTTTCTGACTGTAATCTGAATATCTTTGGATTGTGGACAAAACAAGACATTCGAGGATGTCATTTTGGGCTATGGGAAAAACTGATTGACAATGTCGCCATTTTCTGACATTTTATAGACCAAACAACCAACTGATTAAAAACATATAAACAACAGATTAGGAGACAATGATATTAATTATTAGTTGCAACACTTACACTATTATAAATGCAACCTTGCCATTTGATTCAAGCCAGGCAGCTTTGGTTCAAGTAAAACACTTCTGTCACTTTCTCTCTTTCTCCATCAATACTGTCACCATCCAATAAAAACAAAATGTTAAAACAAATCTCTCAATTAAGTAATTTTATCATTTTCTTTTATACATTTGGCTTAGTTGGGCCAAATATTCACTGAAGAACATGTGAAGTGTGGTGATTATAATCTTTATGGGACAAAGGTCATATTAAGCTCCCCCTGGCTCTGTGACTACTGTGTGTAACACTAACGCAGCTTGTATAGTACACACAACAGTATGTAAGTGCAGTAGTACAGTACTATATTATGACCCATTGTGTTCTTACCTGCACTTTCAGAGCACGACTAACTCAAAATGAAACTAATCTAAATGAATGACCCTTAACCCTAAAAACTGCAGGTAAAATCAAATTAACACAGGATTAGAGCCCCTGCCTGTGTTTTTATGCCATTAATCCAACACTTATAACTTGTACACTTACTTTTTTTTTTAAGTCTCTTTAAATTATTATCCTTATTCATAACAATATATTATCAGGTGTATCATGGGTATAAGATAAGATAAAATAATCATTTTTAGAGATGGTGAAAACAAGAAGCAACATTTAAAAAAAAAAGCAATATAATTAGTAAATGTCAGTAAAAAACACACAGATCAGTCTAATAAGTAAACAGTAAGAAAATACAGGGCAACCTGTAAAAATAATTAAAATAAGTAAACAGTGAAAACCAAGAGGCAATTTAATAAGTAAACAGTAAAAAGCAAAATATAATAAACTGACAGGCTGATAAACATTGGAAATGTAAACAGTGTCTCGTTGTCAGCATCCATGATTTTATTTCAAGTAATCTTCTTTAGTTTTTGCATCATATAAACGAGTCTCAAAATAAAATGCCAGACATAAACAACATTAAGCAGAGAGCTTAAAATAGTATACTTAGGGTAGTGAGTGCATTCATTAATAGCAACCTAACAAATGGCTGGAAACTGAACTGAAATGGCTGGTTAATTATTTAAGCTGCTCTATGTTGCAGAATGTACTGATGACTTTCTAGGTTTATGATGCAGTGGTAATACTGACCTTTGAAGCTGCCCAGTCGATCCAGCCCTCAGCACATGGGTCGATATTGATCAAAACCAGCCCCTCCACCAGGGTGGGGTTGTTCAGCTGGGAGGGAAAGGACGCATGTCAGTGCCAACTTAGAATATGACTTTTTGACCAGTGAAATAGCCCAACATTGGTGTTATCTTGCATTGTGCGTGCTGTGCTATACTTAAAATGTTCAGTTTTCCCTCTTGTGCAAACCTACAGTGTGGTTTAGTGTTCGTGTGTGGTTTATGCCTATGCATAGCTACATCTTCACAAGTTTTTGCCCAGGATTTTGTGCATTTCATTAACAGTGCAGATGCAGGGTGAAGCCACTGCAAAGTGATAGAAAGTGAGGCATGTCTGTTCGTTAAAATGAAGACATGAAACAATGAAGATGGAATCCTGAGCTTCTAAATTAAGGAGTGCGGTTTTGGAATGGCCTGAAGACAGAAAGAGGATGTCTGGGGAAATCTAAACTCCATCTCGCCCTATGCTGAGGGAATACTGCGGACGCTGCTTTCAACGCGATACAAATGCAGTGCAGCAACAGCTGCTATAAATCTAGCAAAGACATTATGTTCCAAGTCGGTCGGAGCAAATGCATTTCAGAATCAATGTTCTTCATTAATTCTAAACAAGAACAGACTCTCCATAGAAAGCCTGGCGGTACGACTACTAATCCCTACACCTCCCCTTTTTACCCTGGCCACCATCCCCTCTTTCTATTATTTATCTTTCACTGCCTCCTCGCTCCTCTCTGTCACTTCTAGCTCTTTCTGCTCTATTGTACACATCGTGCTTATTTTAGCTTGTGCGGAAACAAGACGTAAGCAACTAAAAAGGAGAGAATCACCAAGGTGATTCATCATTTGGGGAACGGAAGCGCATGCAGCAGACTGTGGAGCAACCTGATGCCCTGTGTGGGCTTGATGGGAGGCTTTAATGTTCAGTATAACAAGCTGTGTGGCCTGAAAACCTCCAATTATTACAGGCGAAACAGAAAGGAGGGGGGCAAAAGACTGGAAAATGGAAGGGCTGAAAGTGTAGGCGCTCTGGTCAGGATGGGGACTTACTGCAAAGCGGGTGAGGATGTATGCTCCTGCGCCCACGCCGATGCCGATCACGCTGTTGACCCTGCAGAGAAATGGCTGGTTACTGCGGGACTGGAGGTGAATAGTTAATTTATGCACATGACCATTGATCAGCCATCAACACAGGGGCCACTCACTTGAGCTGAGTCATCACAGAGGGCAGCATTTCAGCCAACTCGTCCATGGTCGGGTAGCGATAACTGGAGACAGATGAAATGCACGTGAGTCCATGTGAGTCGTGAGTACGGAGTCATTTATTCATGTTTGAATTGATCACGAAAACTGAGTTCATCATAAATTCAAATACTCTAACTCCTTCTTGACTAATAGCTTGGACAATGAATGTGCATCCATTAGCAAATGAACTACCAGCTCACTTTTCATTCTTACTAAATAAATTGATTGCAGCTGCTACATCAGCACTGGAATAAATGTGTTCCCATTTATCAGTGCATGTAAAACCAGTCTGACACCCACCCACTGGGGAAGGGAGGTGCACCCTCCTGCTGGCCGGGTGCATCAACGTGAACCACTGCAAAGTGCTGTGTGATCTCCTGCATGTCCTCATAGTTGAACAGGGTGTTGAAGCATGACTTGTCTAGAAGGATGCAAACAGAGGACACCCACAGAATGTGAGAGGTCGGGAGTTTAAACTCCGTCAAGGACCTGAGTGAGACTGTCTGGTGCAGAGGCTAAAACAAAGCAGTTGCATCACATCAATGACATTGTGAATCGATGTGTCTATTTTTGGCTGACTCACGGTTGAGGCCGATGTCGTGATAGGTGAGGATGACGGGTCTGTTGCCCTTGGGAACACCTCTCATTGTGACATGGAGAACGCCATGGGGAGTCTCAATGTCATGCTCCTGCAGCCACAGAGAAGAAGAAAGTACCATTCAAGACTGATGGAAAAAACATGGTGTGTGTAAAGAGAAAAGGCTTGCTCATAAGACCTAATATTCCAATACTTTAAAGTGTACTATGCAAGATTGTCTGTTACTCTTTTTATGTTTATCTTTAAAGTGACGTGTGTTGTCCAGTTTGTGTCATGGCCAATGTTGTCACATTTAAAGGATATTTCTGGTGTTAATAAATAAACAAAACAACAACAAATCTGTCTTTGTACCTAAGGCCTGGTATAGCTTTTGCCCCAGAACTCCAGCCTCAACTAAAAACTATTAAAATCTATCTAAAGGAGCCATTTGGGTGACATATACCTTCATTAAGATGAGCCTTGCCAATGCAGTTTAATTCTTTTGGCTTGTCAAACTAGGAAAGTAGTATAAATCCTCGAGCATGCTCTCTCACTAGAGATAGTAAATGCAGTCCTAAAAAAAAAACAACACTGTGCATTCTTCAAAAAAAAAAAAAAAAAAAAAAAAATTAACATTACTGGAGTTCTATGGCACAGAGAGATAAGCTACAGTACAGTACATCAGGCTGTGGCTGCACAGACAATATTATTACTACCACAAATCCATTTCAGGACTGTTTAATTCATAGGATTGTTTTAAAATATGACAGATTTATGCTTCAGGCTGTGGAATATCAATTATATTGTGTGGGCTTTTTTTCTTTACATGAACATTATCTCAGCCAAGCACAGAACACAAGGCAATCCATGGGATTCCCACATCAGCCATAAATAAAAAAATACAAAAAAGGGGAAAAAATTACACATAAAAACAAAGCTTGAACAGAGAGATGAGTATTTTATTTACAAAAATACAGATAAAGGGGATGCATATTTCCTAAAGTAAACACTCAAAGATCACAACATTTGGGGTTCCTATCTCAGATTGAGGATGCAAAGCATGCGCCTCCTCTCCACCACACATTCATTGTACTCTTGGACAAACAAAGCACAGATTGGGCTGTCTGGGAAACAGTCTTTTCATCCGGGGAAAATAGTCTTTGTATCCAAGGGTCTGAAACTCACAGCGCATTCACAAGTATGACTCTGCAAAAATGAATGTCTTTGCAGGAAGACCCATTAAAATTCAAAGAGCTCACACCAGCTTCATTCTCTCCTTCGCTTTCTTTTCAATAACTTTTTCTATCGAGCACGAGGAAGCCCACACGTACGTACCCACAGTACTTCACAGTGCTTTTACAAAAAACACACATCAATGGCTCAAAGGGAAACAGGTATTTTTCAGCCTGGACCCTATTTTCTCATGTATTTGTGTCGAAGTGATTCATGGGAACAACAAGTTTTAAAACTGGTTAAGCAGCTGGCAGCTGGGGCAATAGTGCATTGTCCATGTATGACTACTAAAAGTGCTTGTTTTTGCCACTGACAGGCTCAGATTGTTATTCTAAGTGTCTGACAAGGAAATAAGATATCCGTCCGTTATTGCCTTCCTGCAACTCAATTAAATTCGTAAGACTTTAGAACATGATTTCTCCTTGAACGAGACTTGGTTGGACAGAAATTAGAACAGACCGGATCAAGCAAAAGGTAGAGAAAAATGTTTTATTTCTTTGTCAGACACTGAGAATAACGATCTGAGCCTATCAGTGGCAAAATCAAGCACTTTTTACGAGCGTAAACTGAAGCTGCGTTATTGCCCCATGTGGTTACATTGCAGTCTGTTTTGCTGCTGCCGGCTGCCGTGCTCTTTCTCAATACTGGACCAGTTTCAAAAATTGTTGTCTCCATTTGCACGTACACACAAAAACATGAGAAAATGGGTTTCAGGTTTAAAAACTTCCATTTAAATTGACACTTACTTGGACTGTAAGACAGAAATGTGGTTAAGATAAATCAGAGCAAGTACTTTAAAGATGACGCAGCAAAAACATCAGAGGCTCTCATGAATGTTTATAAGATTCAGAGAGAGTGTAGGAAATGATATAACGGGAAGTGATAAGGTATACAGGAAGTAACAAAGCCAGTTTCCAGACATGCCTCAGGTCTCTAAATACATCCATGCCTCAGATTCACAGCATCACAAACACACACACACTTCCCAAGGTGAGCATGACTTAGTGCTGCATACAAGGGTGTGCATGACGTGGCAACGTGCATGTGTATGTGTACTGCACAGGCGAGCACCAGGGTGGGGCCTAATGCTTGCCTGGTCTCAAGGCCCACTGGTCATCAATAATAAAGAGAGTGAGCCTGGGCGGACGAGAGACACAGGTTATGGCTGACAGACACAGAGGGAACGTGACTCTGACTGTTTCCCTCCTCTGGGTTCCCACTGCAGGCATTTGTCTGATGGATATGTGTCACAATCTCTACAGAGGAGAAAAAGGTACATTCTCAAGGACAAGGCTGCAGTAATTTGCATCTGCAATCTGTAATGGACACAGTAACACAAAAGGAAAAAATACTCCTCTTGTCAGCGACGGAACAAGATATCTTCATCTGTGTGGGTGTTGGCACAGAGATTAGCCTGTCGCACAAAACATGAAAACAACACAAAGCAAACCTCACTGACTCTGTACTACAAACTACCAATACTGAATATAACCTATCAACCTGAGATGGAATAAACCACGAAGAAATGCTCCTGCTGACAGCTGGCCTCGGACTCATCGAAGACCTTTTCAGAGATAATGAAACGATTCTGCCACCTCGGCCTGGTGGGGCGGCAGAACAACCTGTTATAGACGGAGAAGAGAGGAAACTCTCCGTGGCTGTGCTGCTGCAGAATTTTTGTTGTTAATGCAAGGACAGAGTCAAGGACACTCAGTATAGAAAGAGAGGCTTTGCTCGAAGAAACAAGGCAAACACACTTGTGCAAATGTCTGCCTCCTGTCATGTACGTGCACTGTACATGCGCCAGAAAAAGCAGGCGTGTACACCCCATCGGTGAAAGGAAATGAAAAAGGTGATGGGGAACTTGGGGGGGGGTAGAAAAAGAAAATGAGACAGATAGTACAAGAGATAGAGAGTCTGGAAGTGGATAGGAGGAAATAGAGCGTAAAAGCAAGCAGAGACAGAGTGACAGACACAGGAGGACAGAGAAGACAGGGGAGTCCTGTATGACTAACTGAAGGGTGCCTTAAAACAGGAGGAACGCATTGCTTAATTTATCATGCCTTCCAGCCATGTCCTGGCACAAACAGGGGTGGAGAACCATGGAGACAAGGGCTGTGGAAAGGAAGTAAAGAAAAGGACCTTTTATCTATTCATTTAGCTCTTGGCATAGTTTAAAAGCTGTATTGATCTGGGAGTGCTGCCTCTCACTGTTTCCTATCACAGACACATATGGGTATATATGTACACACAGCAGCATCTCAAGAAAACAGACATGGGGTGGGGCTGCCAGCCTGGACAGCCTGAGGGGAAAAAAGAAGGAGAGCACTGCATTGGCAGCAACCCCTTTTCATCTTTAAACATTCATAGTGGCTGGTAGTTGGACAATAAGTGTGTGCGAATGTTTGGAGGGACGTATGTGAGACAAGAATACTGAGTAGGGGTTTGTGCTTTTTTTGTGCAGCATGCTTTGAGGAGAGGGGCTTCAGGAAGTTGCCTGGGGCAAAATGGGGGGTAGGCACTTGGGTTTTGGTCCCTAACTGAAGGAGGATGAGGGAAGTGAAAAAGGAGAGCAGTATGTCATGCTGTTCCTCTTCCCGCAATCCTTCTCTTATCAATCCCTCCTCCCCCTCCTCCCTGTTCTCCACGCCCTGCCAGGAACAGCATCAATCACCCCTTGAGACCAGCATTACAGGGCAAGAAACACCAAGCAGCCAGCAGCCTGTAAATTAATTTATTGTATACACGAAGACATGTGCATTCACACATTAATGTCTCCTATGTATATTCTCCAGCGGGATCATCCCAGGTACACGCCAGCCTGCTCTCCTCTGACACAAACACAGCCCCCTCCACCTGCAGCACACATACAGTACGTATGTGTGTCATCAAAGCAGTGGGTTGAAACTACAAACTCTGCAGGGGAAGGAAGGAGCCGCTTCAGTGGTTTTGGTGTGTAGCTACAGTGTGTGGGGGGTGAGTGACCTCCCTGCC
Source organism: Epinephelus fuscoguttatus (assembly GCF_011397635.1). NCBI lineage: Eukaryota > Metazoa > Chordata > Actinopteri > Perciformes > Serranidae > Epinephelus > Epinephelus fuscoguttatus. The sequence goes on from NC_064752.1 coordinate 29,528,831, forward strand.
TGTTTTTGGTGATAACACAGAATGAAAGACAATGCTGGTAGTATGCACTATCCACAGAAAACACACGTTCCTGCAGTTATGGATGACAACAAAAATACACATTTGAGACATACAGAAACATGCAACCTGAAACATACAAACACCAATGACAGTATGAATGGACACCAATATGCTGACAGGCACGTACACATCCTCTGGTTGTGGCATCTGCAGATTCAGAGACACTTGAGCACTACACACATGCATCTTTCATATCATCACATAAAAATGCACCACTGCACCCTCAGCATGTTTTGACTATGCAGACTGCACACATGGGCACTGTGTGACCTGTAGGCGTGCACACACACACACACACACACACACACACACTGAACAAATGTTCACCCCACACTAGCAGCTGCCCGGAGAGAAAAAGCCAAAAGTCTCAGCCATCTCCTGAAGGTGGTGACAGCCAAGCCAGGAAAGACCACCACCAGCTTTTCCCTCCCTAGTACCAGCTGCTGTCACCTTCTTTGGGGAAACAGCACAACGACCTCCATACCTAATCTTAACCAGAACCCCCTGCTGCAAGGACCCAGCCAGGTGTGTCAAGACAGGCAAGATGCATTTGTCACTCACCACTCCATTCCCAGAGCATGCAATCTGGTCCAGGTCCAGAATAGCTGACATGTTTTTCCCACGCAGGAGAGGAGTGTGTTATGCTATGTGCAAGTGTGTGCTGGGCAGCTTTGAAGATCTCCAAAAGGAGGAGGAGGAGGGCGGGAGCGTTGGTAGGAAGGGAGGGATGTAGGGGTGAGGCGGCAAGAGCAGCGGCGACAAGGAAGACGAAGAAGAGAGGGAGGAGAAAGACACAGCAGAGGGAGTGAGGAGGAGATGGGTAAATAATCTGAATGAAAGCAGAAGAGGGGGGTGGATAAGATGCAGAGAGAACAGGAGAGAGACAGAGACAAGAGGTGGGAAAGAGAGCAGGAAAAGAGAGAGGAGGGAGGAGAGTGAGACTGCAGTTTGTGCTTGGTAGTCACAGCGCGTCCGTACATCCAGCCACCGGTGCGTCTAATTGGATTGCAGAGGGTCAGGTGGGTAGAGGGAGAGGGTGGGGCTTAGAGGAGAGAAGAGAAAAGGAGGGGACGAGTGGGAGGAAGAGTGATGGGTGCGTGGAAGAGGGGTGATGGGGTGCAAAGGATGCAGAGGCAGTCCTGGAAAATGAGCAGGCTGCTGACGTCACGCCATGATACCGATAAAGTGAAGAGAGAGGAGAGGAGAGGAGGCTGACTTTGACAGCTCGCCCTGGGCTGTGGTCTGCATCAGCAAAATGGCTGCTCATCACTGGGACAGAGCAACAATTGTCTCCAGGTTCACTTTAGCTTCACCTTGAAGAGGGAGAAGACTGTAGGTGACCTCAGCATCCAAATGAGAAATACCTCAGCATAAATATAAACAATCAGACCCTGCTAATGTCTCAGTCTGACATACACCTACAACAGCTTTGCTGCATATGCTGGCTCATACTGCAACATTATCGTGTTAATATTCCTGCACTGCTCTACCATTCATTTCAGTATTGACATTCAAAAGATAACCCTCATTATGTTCCAGGATTACCAGAAAATAAGCCAAGCTACTATTTTTATTTCCCATTCACAACCCTGCATGAGAGGATCTATTTCCTCTCAACCTGCCTCTGAATCATTTGATCCACATAGTTTATTGATCTCTCCTTTTTTACTCTCCTCTGTCATCTGCACAAATGCTGGCAGTGCAGAGTATCACGCTTTTCTTTGTGCTGCCAATGGCTCACATGCAAACCACACAGAGTGGGTGGGATTACAAAGACACGGGGCACTTCACTGGTTAGTCAATGTAGCAGCAGGTTTGGTTGCAAACTGCTGTTTCTCCTCTAAATGTTTCCTGTCCTAACCCACAGAGGGTGCCACTGACTCACATGTAATGTATGTACATTTTAAGGAATAAACACTTAATTACAGACTAAACAAATAAAGTAATGCAGGTATCAATGTTACACATATGATCTATGCTATATAATGCCACAAGAGAGCAGAATCTCTAAACATTTTATTTCCATAGAGCTTTTTTTCCACAGGGTAGGGGGGACTGTAAAAAATGAATAACACCCTGTTTCCATCTCCACTCTTTCAAGCCAGATAGGAGGGGAACATGACTAATTGCACGTACACTGTGATGCTATGCCAGGTTATAGTGTACATGTGATTGGTCACATCAGCTCATAGAGATGGTGTGTGTGACCAAACACATGTTCACCCTTTGCTCGACAGAGCAGGTGCCTCTCTGTGTCATACAGTGAGTCACTGTGTGTCTCAGCAGGACTCTGCAGCCATAAAGGCACACAGTGATGCTCTGGTCTGCATAGCTCAGTTCAGTGTAGAGCTTTGCATTAACACAGCCAGAATCTCAGGTGTAATTACCACATGTACAAGCAAATTAAAAATGCACAAGCTCGGGAAAACATTTTGTATTAAAATGTCAACCCAATTACATGACATGACATGGTGTACCACATGACTCTGTCAATGTAATCCTCTTCCAAGATGGTGACTGAGCAACATCTGTGCAATACATGACGTTTCTGCAGTGCCTGAGCCTATCTTCAGAACAGACAATCAACAACAAGAAAAGCACAGCGGACTAAAAGCACAGCACAAAACAGAGCCCTCCAGCCACACAATTGACAGGCTTATGGCGCCCTCTGCTGAGCTTAATGAGACAGTGAGGACATGACTTGGCAGCCATTTGTGTGGAAAACAAAGTAGACAGCTTCTTCTAGTTTTTGTGTTGGAATGGTACAAGGTCAAAAAGAGATATGGTATCATAACTGGACATAATTACAAAATGTGAAACCTAGTAGGTGATGACTGATAGACTATGTGGAAATAATGTCAAAAATAATCTCATAATGACAAATACACAACATATTTTGAGTTAATCAACAAAAACATCACAATTGTTCAGATTCCATGGAAACCATCATAATGTTATTCTCTCCACAGCAAACACCATCAACCCTAAGATGTTCTATTTTTAAAGTGTACAGTCAGCCATTTCCAGTACCATCAGGTAACTCAGTGTTCTTAAGAATGCACTTTAAACACAGCAGATCCCATGGGCAGTTAAGGCTGACTCAACCCCCCACCCCTCGCTTCATCATGGCAGAAGAAGGACATCTTATGGTTCCCAGACTGCAGCACCACACCCTTTGGGTTCTCCTCTCTGATCTCACGTCATCACCACCTCCATCTACGCCTCTCTCCTCATGCAGGTGCAGAGGGGTTTTGATATTACTGTTGCAGTACCTCAGGACAGCCTGTGGTGGGAGCTTTGGTCGCAGTCAAGAGAAGAGCAGCTGGATTTGTCCTCCAGCTGCTGGAATGTCACACCGTTAACCAGAGTGATAGCGATGAGGACCCCTCCCCCACATGCAGACTGTATTCATGGGAAGTCTGCTACTGATGTCTTGTACTGCATGTGGGCGCCGGCTGTTATTGCATTACTAAACTGTGTGGCAGTGGTAGTCAGGTGCAATGAAATTACAAACCTTTTTACATCACTTTTGAGCTTCTATCAGTTCATTTAAATCAACAAGCTGAGTCTTGTCCTGACTGGACAAAAAATGCATGATACTGAAAAATCTTGTGCATTTGTTTATACACGTTTTACACTTAGAGAAAATTTGATTCACTTTGTCAAACAGGGAGGGACTCTTTCAGAAAATCTGGCAACTGGTCGTTATTCCGACTAAACAATTAAGGTTGTGTTAGTGCTTATATTCTGTTTTGTTCTTTCGTTCACTCTTGTTTTTTTCCTGTGCATTTGCTGTTGTTGTGGTTGTTTTACTGTATTTTTACACAACATCTATTGCATGTCTGTCTGTCCTGGAAGAGGGATCACTCCTCAGTTGCTCTTCCTGAGGTTTCTACTGGTTTTCCTTGTCTGCTGTCAAGGTCAAAGAGGTGTCATATGCTGAAAAGCCCTCTGAGGCAAATTGTGATTTATGATATTGGGCTTTATAAATTAAATTGAAATTGCTCTTCAAAATCAAATAACAGTTGTTGAAAAGGAAAGGCATGAGATTAAAATAGCTACCATTTCATACAATTCCACTGAGGAGAATTGGAACCAAAGTTAAAAAAATCTGTGAATAGCACATTTTAATTTAGCGCATATTTTAGTAAAATATAGCTTGCTACCACAATTTAGCTTAGATGGGCTATTTGGTAAATATCTAGTAAGCAAGCAAGATAATCAAAGTGTTCACTTGCACTTCAGCTCATAAACTTTGTCTTCACCTGCTGCCAGAGTGCCCAATCAGCACTGTGCATTTACACCTTTCAACAGAGGTGGGAAGGAAGAGTGATGGCTCACTCTTTAGCTACTTCGATCATCATCTCTAGAAAAAAAAAAAAGACGTTTAATTCTTTTCTTACCACTTGCCCGTAAAATCAGGCAGGTGAGTTGCAAGACTTGCACTGGGATATCAGGTTATCCTATTTTTGGCTTATGGCATGTAAAACAGAAATACACGTACATTTTTTATTTCTATAAGGACCAAAGTTTAGGTTCAGAAAAAAGAACTGCATGCTAAATTGACAACTGGCCATTTTTACAGCAGACATTTTGACTTATCATAGTAGGAAAGACTCTCATGTTACTAATAACACCTCTATTCAAGTGTGCCACTCAAGCCATGACAGCGTGACAGTGAGCCGGCATGCATACTGTCAGGATGCATACTATCAGGACTTTGAAACTGAAGCAACTAAATGTAATTCAGTAATCCTTAATTTTATGATATACACATGTGCTTTACTGCCAAGATATGTCAATTTGGATTTCCATGAAAAAGGCTTATCAAATCTCACTTCATTATTTATTTATTTATTTTTTTAATCATATCTCACTTCATTATTAAAGTAACATTATTTAAAAGAAAAATTTGCAAGTAGCATTTAAATAAGCACCAATTTAAGGATTGTCTTAATAATTCGTCACGACTCCCAAATGTAACATGAACATGTGAGGTCAAAATGGCTGCCACGGAAATAAGGTCACATACACTTAAGTCTGCCTCAATACCACTGACACAAATTCTGGTACAACCCTTTCTTTAAAGTACAACTGCAGAACCTGAACTGAATCACAACAGGATGAGTAAAGAACTATGACATTGAAAATATGAGCAGCTGAGTGACTGCAGCGTTTTATGAATGTTAATGTATCTGTGACAATGCAGACAGGAATGAAGCATGTAGCATGCCTGCTCCAGCTAACATGCTTTACTCTCCTCCCCTGCCTGCAGGAGCTATATTTAGCTCTGGTGGGATGCTGGAAGCAGCCGTGACTGCAGAAAGTGAGAGAGGGATGAAAGATTTAACCCTTTGCAGTCGGGATGCTCATGAAACACAGCAGAGGGCTTGCCTGTAGAAAGTCACTCCTCATGCAGGAGACTCCTTGCAAAAAAAAAAACAAAAAAAAAAGCAGCTTTTACAGCAAAGAGGAGGAGGGCTGGCGATCCTACTCCCCATGCAAATAAACCATCAAAGAAGGGTTTCTGGAACAGTGCCTGCTCAAGGCCAATACCTCTTTTTCTTGGGTGATAATTACGCTTAAATTATCACATAAAAAGACCTGACTGTAGTTGAGATGCTTACAGTGAAAAGGCAAGCACAGAAACAATCACACAAACAGTCTTACTGTGGAGGACACTAGCTAAGACATAAAAGATGTCTTAAATCACTGCACTTGTATGTCTCTGTTTGACATTTACTAAGAAAGAATACTCTGTAAGGATCCCTAGAGGCAGTGTAAGCGCTTGTACCAGACTTGATCTGTACGTTTTGTTCTCAACGGCTGGCCAGCACGATGTTCTTAAAGCCCTGCACAGGAAGACAAAAACTGTATGACTCCAAAAAGTCCACTGTTTGCTTACTTTTTTGTTTTTCTGTCTTTATTGCAGGGTTGGACAGTAGAGTGTGGGCTGACATGTGATTAAGGGTTCCCGTCTGACTCACGGTGTTCACATTGGGTACTAGTGGTTAAATGTGTGGTCTGGGTGGATGTCCATCCTTGCATGAATTAATGAACAGTTCTCTGATTTTTAGATTTGGGTGAGAGTTGTTTGTGTTTTAAATGGTCATTAGTATGGCTGATCCAGCTGTCACTCCCATAGGCTTTGTTTTAAGAAAAACAAGCCAACACAATGCTAACCTTTAAATCTTCCTTACAAGGTATATCCCAAACCCTGATGAGCACTGAAAACGTCACCTTGGTGGTCATTAAATTAAGTATGTTTATGGGAGTATAGTTCAGTGTTCCATCTTTGATCTCTTGTCCAGCGCCAAGTGTTAATCGTCTGGATGTGTGTGCTTTTGTATAACTTTCCGTATCCCAAACTATGCCATAACTACAAAAAATAGGCCACTAATGTGATTTTCACATCAGTACAAATGACCCACACTCAGTCTACGAAAACACCAGGAAAATCAGTACAGTATACAGCCATACAAAACAAGAAGTCCTAAAATCAATGTCTGAACTTAAGCTCTTTGTTTCTAACATTTTCCTAACAAATTATAGTCTATTCTACTCATGTTAACCTTCTTCATGATTGTTTTCTGTATACAACCTGGTAGTAGTACAATAGCATGAGCTTATAGAGAATTTAAAATGATATAAGACCAATGTGATGTGACCTTTGCCCTGTGCACACACACACTTGCACATTAGCAACAACAACAGGTCCATCAGGAAGGAGCCTGTTTTGCTATAACATTGTTTTTCTGTTGTGCTCACAGTCAGCTTAAGCAAAGGACAAACTTGGAGAACAAGCTGGGCCAAAATGGTTTGCCACAAAAACATTAAAATGCTGTCACCTTGAAAAGCTGTTGGCCAGTGTGTTGGATAACCCTCATTGATGTATCCACACAAAAGAAATCCTATATTTCACTAGCATGTGGTGTACTGTAAAACTGGATACTGCCTGTGGGGGACAATGTTCAGATGTAGGGCAAGCAAACAAATGGGTTCAGCAGTAGGGGGGCGGGAATGGGGCCATGTCCCAATACCCCAACCCCCCTTCAACTGACAGCATCTCCTCAAACCATGGCACAACAGGGCGCAGAGAGGAGCACTCACCTGGCAGTCAAAATCCTGAAAGTTGCGTGCATTCTGCAAGAAAAGCAAAAGAGGCAGTTCAAATTTACCATAGGCTCATACCATATTTCTATATACAAAAAGCCAATAATTATACTGTACTTGTGTAACACAGATGCAGGTTTATTCACTGTCAATGGAACGCACTGCAGTGCAGGTGCCACATGACATGCAGGATTTTTTCAACATACATACTGCTCCAAGTAGTCATGTGTGAACAAATAGATAAATCTGGCTGCGACCCACTTTTAAAGCTCTAACGACTTCTGTTTAGTACTATATTTTGTCATAATCAGATCAAATCATTTGGTTATTACAAACAATAATCATGTCTGATCAGTTTGTTTTCAGCACACTGTGGCAGTGGCATTTAGGTAGACAATTGTGGCCAGATCACAAAACTGTGGCGAGCACTTCATCTAGTTGTTTATGCATCTATTGGTCCAACCGACTGGAGTCGGGGTACATAATTGTGTCAATTTTCTGATCACAGCCAGTTTTCACAGCAAACCTCATACTGCGGTCTTCTACGTACATTAAATTGCCATCATTACTTTAGTTTAGTTTTCGGTATTCTAACAACTTCATTTTCTGCAAATGTATTACATAAATAATGGTGAGGCATTTTTACAGAGTATTATCTCAGTTGGTGTTTTGTCTTTAATCAGACAGCAGGAAGCTACAGACTAGATGGGCAGAAAAGCGAGAGTGGGCAGCGACAACAAAGAAGATTCTTGTGGGATTCAGTTGTAGGCCAGACCAGTAGGGTGCACATGGGTGTAGAGGCAGATGGTGGCTATAAAGCTCTCTCTTTCTGCTCCCTGCTGAAATAGAATAAACTGAAATCATGGGAAAAACATGTTTCTGGATAAAGTGAACACTATTTGCTGTAATGCGGTGCTAAAATACTGTATTGACAAGATGAAAGTACAGGAAGTAACTAAGGCCCCGTTTACACCTGGTATTAACATGCCCCCTGAGTGACTGGATCACAAGTAGGCCGCTCTAAGTACACCAAATGTGTCCTCAATACCTCTTAAAATACACTCACTCAGACCACATTTGGAGGTGGTCTGGGCTGCATATGACCACATCCTTTTAAAAGAGTGTACGCTAATGAGTCCTGGGCCACACTGATGGACAGCCCACTCAGCTGACTTCCTTGTTTATCTGACTCCCCACCAGAAAAGCTTTCTGTTGCTGCTGTTACACAGATTAGACACAGAGCTGAAGGACCGTCTCTGGAGCCACTCTCCACCCAAACAGTAATTTTAATGTCTTTCCAGTTAGCACAAACCCAAACCGACACCAAACCAGCTGGAATTTGTCATTATACCCATTAATAACCAATAGGTAATGATAGCCGTATGATGCTAACAGTAAGCCCTGTCACTGTGTGTGTGCACGTGGACTCTCACCAACTGTTTCCAGCGCGGAGCTCACACTCTTGCAGCTGTTACGCATTTTAAAGCCAGGTGTGAGCAGACAGACTTAAGAGTTGTCCACTTGTTATCAGGTCACCCAAGATGCATGTTCATACCAGGTGTACTAGCCTCTAAATGTAGATCTTGAGGAAATTGATGACAGTTTTTTTTTTTTATAAATTTACAAGTTTATTCCACATAATCTGATTGGCTAAAAACTTGATGCTTACTATTTTGCCAGCTGTTGCACTACACAAGGAGTCAACATTACTGTTAAGATTGCTTTGGTGCTACTGACAGTGCTCAGTTCTTCCTCATACATAACTGAATAATCAGTGCAATCATTCATAAATGTGTTATCTGTATGGAAATCAGAACATGTTTTCATTCTACACTGGATCAGAGAGAGTCCTCCTACATCAGTGTCATCATGTCATGATCTCCATCTGCCTTTTAGACTCCTGACTTGTCTTTTTATTGTGCTGGCCACTAGGTGGAGTGAGAGGTCAGTACCAGTATCCTTCATTCAGATGGCTTTTATAATGTATGGTCCCCACCCGTCACCTCACACAAGACATCTATCTTACGCAGCTTGCATCCCGACATGAGGAAATGTGCTCCTGTTCATTCCCTTAAACCCCCCCCCCCACTGAGTTTACACAATCCCCTCAGACCTGATACTTCACTACTCACTTCTCCTCTGAGGCACTATACCCTCCTGACTGTAAGTGACAGTTGCCTGGGGGGAGAACAAAACAGTCTTTCTAATCAGCTAATCAGCTGTTGAGACGGAGCAGGGAAAAGGAGGCGGAGGAGGCTCGAAGAGGATGGGAAGAGCTTTGATCTGCCATTGGGTTTTTTTTCCCCTCCATACTTCCCTTCTGTTTTTGCAGTCGCTCACTTGCTACAATCTTTCAAGCTCTTAGAAATAGAGAGATGAGTTTCTCAAAGTTTCTCCTCTGATCTCTCCTCATTGCTGCTTGTCTGTTTTTTCTGGACGTCTTATGCTATACGCTCTGCTTCTCTTCTTCTCTTCTTCTCTCTTGCCTCATTCCGTCTACAACATTTTTTTTTCTTTTGACTTGCTCGCTCCCTTTTTTTTCTTTTCCAACTCAACAGTCAAGCAGATATGAATAATTCACTTTGATGAACAGGACTGCAAAGTGTGCATGCAGAGTGTATTAGCATATGTATTTGCCCAGGAGGACCATATGGGGTGCTAATTCACTTAAAGTAAACACAACATGTCTGTTTAGTTTGTACGTGTGGTGCTACATATGAGATCACTTGTGTGCCTGTTGCCTCAGCAGCTTGTCAGTGTCCTGGGCACCCATGACTCACCTTATTGGTCAGCAGCGGCTTGATCTCAGTCAGCTGTACATCCTGCAACTCATCCATCTTCCTGTCTCGTCACTGTAAACCACTCTGTCCAAGAAGACAAAGAGAAGACATTATACTTGCTAATAATAAGCATCAACAGTTAGGAAAGCAAAACTGTGCATTGTGAGAGCATTGCATAGATAAAAAATTGTTAGCACAAATGAAAATGCCCAAAATGACTGAATAACATTCTTCAAACGATGTCTGGATTCATATCTGAATCATGTTTGATGGTGGTCCTGTTTGTTGTAACTAATAACCTCTTCTTATTATCAGTTAATAAGGTGGTTCATTTTTCAATTAACTGAGTAACTGTTTAGACCAGAGGTCTGATGAAGGGCTAATAGACGGAAAGCTCAAGAATAAAGTGAAACACTGCATAGGTTTAAGTGTGTTTAAGTGTGAAATCTTTTCTACCAGTTTAGTTCTAAAACTGGCGGTCATAACGCCATGTGAATTTTTGTTAGTTTCAGTAAAATTCAATTTAGCTGATTTTATTACAAATTTCCCCAGTTTTGTTAAAGGTACTCTATACAATATTTAAAGCGCATCTATGATTCTGAGGTTGTCTGTACATGACTTTCATCATGATTATAAGAGCTGTGTACCACAACAAAGAACAGAGAAGCTCTGATTACAACACACTGAAGGAGAGTGACTTCTCTGCTCAGGACGCCATGACTGCACTGTATCTTTACATAGCAAACAATTGTTTGCTGCTACATTAATACTCTGATTATTGAATTGAGCTCCTTTAATGATTGACAAGTCATGACTGTTTTAAGCTTCTGAGGGGGGCATGACAGGAAAAGTTTGAGAACCACTGGTTTAGACTATACAATGTGAGAACATAAAATGCTCATCAATTTTTTTTTTTGACAGTGAGGTAACCAGAGGCCTTGTATTGTCTGAACAGCGGCCAAAAACCCAAAGTTATTCAAATGATTTAAAACTGAGAAAAATGCAAATTCATAAGTTTAAGAAACAGGAACTATAGCATGTTAGACAGTTTAGCTTTGCAATGACATGAATGATTAATCAACTATTCCTTTCAGTAGGTGCAGTTCATGACAACACAACCTACTCGTGTGATACTGATCAATTAGTATGGGACTGAAGGAGGTGGCAGCAGGTAGCTAAATCACAAGTCCAGCCATGACAGTGTCTTTTTCTCTCTCTAGGGTAACATGTCTTCCTGACTCCACACAGGCATTCTCTGATACATATGATGATACAAGAGTCAGCTGGGAATGTGACAGAGGGCATTTTCTCTATCAGTTCTTCAGGAAAGGTCACACTTCCAGTCCACACAGGTGGTGTGCAAACATGCACACACACAAAGATGGATCAGCCCAGGTTTAACAAGGAGCTCTAGAGCCTACCTCATTTGTTTTCTCCTTGAAGCCAGCCGTTTGTCCGTGCACATAATTACGGAACAAGAACACTGACACAAAAGTGTCCCCCTCCCCCACTTTCCCTGAAATGGTAGCTCTTCGGCCTTGCCTGTTAGCACAAGGTGAGGACGGGAAGTGGTATTGAATTACCTGGCTCAGCCCAAGAGGGTGGCTCATGTTGCACATAGCAGCAGATGGAGTGTCTGCTTCTTCTAGGTCAATGCTTACAACTGGAAGACAAAGCCAAATTGGCCTGCACCACACCACAAACAGCCTTGATACAGGAAGATTGCATTTATCAGAGCAGATGCACATATAGCAAACAAAAGAAAAGGCAAATGCAATTGGGCAGCTGACTAGCCAATTGGAGGAGTCTGAGCCAACTTCCCTGGAACGACCTTGAGATGCTGGTATCAGATAACCTTCAGGGTTGGTCAGTGAAGATACAGAAGTGAACTAACAGTGGGAGGTTCCAGCAGTAATGACGTCACACCATATCTGTGTTACCAGCGGTTTTATCCTCTGATTGCCTGACAAAGGTCTGAACAGACAGCTGCCTGTTGACGCATGAATCAGGTCAGAGGCCATCCTGCTCTGGCAACAAATTGCAACTTGCTTGGAAACAACCAAAGAAGCAGATGGGCACAACTGAGCACAATCCTCAAATTACATAAAACAGTCAGGGGGAAAATACTGTAAAAACATAGAGTGTTAGAAGTACTCAGCCATCAGCATGGGGAGTGAAAACATGCCCAGCAAAATCCCTGCTGACAAATCCGGCTCAATGGTGGAACTAAATAATATTTAGACAAGTGAACAAGGAAAAAAGAAAAACAAATACTCTGCATGCTTGAGCGGATTGAACGTATTGGCCGGATCAATCCAACACTTCCTCAGGCTGTCACAGAAAGTGGGATGGAGGCAAAAGCTGCTTTAATTGTAAACAGGCTAGCTGGGTAAACGAAGTGTTAAGGGAGACGGGGTCAGGGTGAGCTTAAACCAACTGACAGACTGACTGGGTAGCTTTCACAGCCCAACCCCACTGACCCCTTATACTGGGTTACCCGGGCAACTAGCTACCATCACTCCCCCACCATCATCCTGTGCTTCTTCCTTTGGTTTCTACCTGAAAGAAAGACGTGTCCCCTGGGGGGCTCAAGAAGATCCCAGACTTCCACAAATGAGCACCAAATCACCTGAAATAACACTAGATTCCATTTAGCAACACACACCACCATCACCACCCTTTTCTACCTTCTCCATGCCTGTTCTACCGTTCAGTATGTGCAGCTGTTGCCATAGAGACAAAGCTGGTTGCCGATGTTTATTCTAAGCTGGGCTAGCCCCAAGGGACAAGATGTGAAGCAAGGAGACAAGGGGAATAGAGAGAGAGTAGAAATGAGAAGAATTGATGAAGAGAAGCTCAAAGCAGGTGCTTTCAGCAGCGTTTACCCCGGACAATAACAGGAACTCAAATGAGCCATGCAAACTGTCTAGATATGACAGCAAAGCTTTGTGTAATTGGAATGGAAAATCAGGAAAAGTAGTCCCAGATGACAGGAGAGAAATTCCATTTGCAATCTGTGCAGCGAGCTTTGTCCCATATTCACACCATACCATTAATGTGGATGAGGATGGGGAGAAGAGAGCTGATGATGTAGAACAAGTCCCTCCAGCCTCGGCAGCAGGTCTGTCTGTTGTGCTGGATTGCTCTCACAAATGGTTTCCCTGACATCAGACTCCGTTTTACTCCACTCTTCTGCTTGGAGATGAGTAACACATGAATTGCATGCTGGCTCTCACACATGATTTCCATCATCTGTTCCTCAGGTCCATTTCCCTGCACAGCATGTAGCTGCCAGCAAGGGCCTCATCTTAGTACTAAATATCATGCCACGCAGCGAGGGACAAGGACACTGAGCTGGGCGAACAAACGGCAGCAGAAACAAATCGTGTCAGAAGGAAACCACATGAGGCCCGGTGTCTGCGCTGCAAAGGTCAACCTATAGCCTGGTGTCAGTGCTGCCTCTGGGAGACTGGATAATTTTCAATTTTGACACAATTACTTACAGCAAAGGCATGGTGAGATATGTCAGTTTAATAAATTTATAACTTATTTAGCATACCCCCTCTCTCTCCTCTCTTCATGGCAAGCACTTGCTACCTACCTCACTCACATCCTCTGATCTCTACGGCTGTAAGAAGAGAGAGGACATGCCTTTACCTTAATGCTGAAGCGAAGGTGCCAGAATGGATGCATGTGTGGACAGGCACGTGCGCCAAAACACCTACTGTAGATATACGGTGTCTCTGCCAACACAAAGGAGTCCTGTAGCTGCCATGTCAGCAGACGGCGCCAAGTGATCGATGAACACATCCCCACCTCCTCCTCCCACTTTTCCTCCCTCCCTCCCACATTTTCCTCCTCCTGCACTCTCTCCCTGTCTTTGTCTAACCATCTCCATCTCACCTTGGGCTGTCAGGAAGTCTAGGCAGGCTGCATGATGGACGACTGAGAGCCCAGCTGTGAGGCTGACCCTCCCTTTAGCCCCTTCGATTAGTCCTCTTTCCTCTTTATCGCCATGGCAACCGTGACTCCCGATTCACTCGTTGTCATAATTATTTCCGTCATGGCTGTTCTTTCACTCTGACCTCTCTGGCATGAGGTTGACCAAGGTGAATGTCACCATTGTGACCTCATATTAACCTTCCTCCGGGTCTCTATGGAGACTATGACTCAGCCATCAGGAGTATTGCCATGGTGATATAAAGCAGAAGTCCTTAACTGACGCCACATTGTCATCCTTTGCAGTGGGGAGAGGTTTACAGCAAAGACTTATCTATTAAACTCAATCTGCCACGTAAGACAAAATTGTACAAAGTGTGATAAAAATGGGCTTATGTAAGACTTTGATGTAGAAAAAAAACAAACGTGTCACTTCCAGCGCATTGGCTCTAATTTGAACAAACCTAAATGCAACTGTCAACCAAGACAGGTGCAGCGTGATGACTTATTATCTAATACAAATGTTACAGTTAGTAAGAAAGTAAAGAGAGCATCTACAATCATTGTAGATGTGTCTTTGTGTATTAGAAAACATGATGGTTTATTTATTATATTTACTTCAAACTACCCTCTGATGCTGCTCTACTTAAAGGATGTTTTTTTGCGGCATGCAAAAGCACTTCTTGCTTGAAAGCCGTCCATAAAGTGCATACATTTAGATGAATGTTTTGGTTTCCTTGTAGCACAAACTGTTTCCGCCAGTTTCGAAAAAGTAGCTACAATATTTCCTACACTAAACCGTGTATTTCTGTTGACTTGCAGTAAAGGTCTTTGATCATGAATTATGAAAGGCGCTGCAGTAGTTTTCCCTGGGAGACACAACTATGACTTGACAGAGTATCATACAAAGAAAAAACTGTACTCATCTTTTATTCCTGCTCAACGTCAACACCACATGTTTCAGACAGAGCATTGTTGGTGCGCCCCAAGTCTTGGGCTGGGTCTTAAAAGATTTGCATTTCTAGAAGGAGTACATTATGACAAGGTCTTTCCCAAATGAGCTTTCTGCTGCCAAAATTTAAAAAACATTTGTTCCTGTTAGCAGCCTGGAGATTACATAGAAATTACACTTTTTTCCAGTTGTCCATACTTAACAAAGACCATTCAAATGAAAAATTATTTTTGCACTCTGTGATTCTAGACTGTTTTCCTTAGAGCAAATGAGCAGGTTCATTGAGGCCTTCGAAGCATCCTGAGGACACACCTAAATGGGCTGCATCAATCAGAAGATCCAGCCCTTAATTTGGGACACAGCTAATAACCAATTCAATTTCAGCAAGAGGAAGTAGTGTCATCTGCCTGTCTGCTTTCTCTGGGAGCCAAATTATTCTAATGACAGTTCCTATCACGGAGGAACACAAGCATGTCTTTCCTCAACTGGAGCCTTAGTCTTCAGACAGCACTTCGCCAGGCTTCACATCACAACAGAAAATAGGCCAGCACAAATTCCAGAGATACTACCTGCCTGCCAAGCATTCAGACAGCCAAACTTCTATGTCCGCCCTTCTTTATGCGCTAGAGGGTTTTGCTGTCAGGGCTACAAACAAGTGAAAACAACTTATCCCTGCCGAGACACCACTGTGGTGACGCCTTACTCTTCCATCCAGAGGAACGTCACTAGAAATTTCTTTCCCCTTCAGTTTTCCTAACCAGGCCAAATCTGTGTTTACAGTTCCCAGTCTGCAGAGGCAGCAATCCCGCTGGAGTAAAGGTAATGGACTGTGACGAGGCTCAGTTCCAGATTATTGCTCTAACCCGGGCCGTTTGGTAAGAGAATTATAAGAGAGTTTGGTGTTTCAGCCACCACACCCACCACCCCCACCCTTCACAACAACGATGGTGACAACAACTAGGAGAGTTGAAGTCTATTCTGTTCTGTTCTCGATGTTGAGGGGTAAAACCAAGGAGGGAATGTGATCTGAAGTTTGTTTTGTTGTTCTCCATCATGGGAAAGCTGACCTATAGCAGAGAACATCTCCTGCTGACACTGTCAGCAACCACACACAGCTGAATGAGCACGGAGACAGAGAGCACACACTCACATGCGCACACACTCGCACACAGCTCCCCATGCTCCACGTCTACTTAATTAAATGACAGCTTGCTCTCCTGAGGCTTCATCACCCTCCTTACGGTTTATATGATTCTCTTGACACTGGCTGACAGATCTTTTTTTTCCTCTTCCTCTCACGATATAACAAAAACTATGATGAGACACTTCTCTGATGTCTTTTTCTGTCATGACTCTACCAAAATAGTCTATTCTTATCCAGTATCCCATCTCAAAAAGTGGAACAACACCCACCTCTGGTTTTGAAACCAAATTGAGAACCCTGTGTTCGGTAGCTTTGAAGAGACACTTAGGTATTTTTTAACCTGGACCCTATTTTTTCCAAGTTTTTGTGCCTAATGGAGACAACTATTTTTGAAACTGGTCCAGTATTAAGAGAGACTGCTGCAGCCAGCAGTGGCAAAACGGGCTGCGATGTAACCACCCAGGGCATTTGGAAACATCAATTCACGCCCACTAAAAGTGCTTGTTTTTGCCACTGACAGGCTCAGATATTAGTATAAGTGTCTGACCACTTTATGGAAAGGACCACACGGGGAAATTAATTTTTTTTCTTGTTCCAGTCTGTTTGTTATTGTGTGTAACCACGTCTCACTCAAGGAGAAGTCTCAATCTGAAATCTTGCTGACTTTTTCAGTGTCAAAATAAGCTCAATAACATAAACATATCGATTTTGAATATTTGACCAATTCAAAACTCATTCTCCATATTATGAATACACCAGGTATTGGAGCCTATCCCAGCTGACATTGGGCGAGAGGCGGGGTACACCCTGGACAGGTCGCCAGACCATCAAAGGGCTGAGACATAGAGACAGACAACCATTCACACTCACATTCACACCTACATCCAATTTAGAGTCACCAATTAACCTGCATGTCTTTGGACATGGCATATCAATATTTTCAAGGTAGCATATCGAAGTTAGAAATTGTAGCACCCTGACAACAATACTCCCTGGCACTCCTCTAATGCTCGGTAACAGCAACACTTCGCCTTTAGCATGATTTGGTTACGCACAGTAACAAACAGACTGGATCGAGAGAAAGGTAAAGACAAACGTCTTATTTCTTTGTCAGACACTTAATAATGACATTAAGTGGATGTAAATTGACAGTGCCAAATGCCCAAAGTGGTTTTATTGTAGCCTGTTTTGCTGCTGCCAGTTGCAGCGCTCTCTCTCAGTACTGGACCAGTGTTAAAAATAGCAGTCTACATTAGTCACTTAGACACAGGAACATGGGAAATAGGTTGGATAGGTTGGAAAATACTGGTGTTCTTTCAAGACATAATCCTGTTCCACTGTAAATTCACATAATGAATGTACACATATGGAAACATGCAGATGACCACTGAACAGAGTACAAAGCAAAAATATTGTCTTGTTTTTTGCAAAGACAAAAGGAAAGATAAACCACTCCATCTGCCGCAGAAGCTATTTTAAGACAGTTAATAAGAGAAACAAATCTTTCTCCTCAAACACCGACCTCCTCCTTTGATCTTTCCAGGATTAAAAAAGGTCTAATAAATGCTAAATACTGCATTACTATAATTGACTCATCCCCTCTTTGGAAAGCGAATCTGAAGGCAGACTCACTCAGTCACTACCACATTTAATATCCTGAGCCTCTGGCCAGCTATAACTCAAAATGCAAGTGATAAAAATGTTGTAGAGGCTGTACTTGGATGGGACATAGGATATTACACACAGGAACAATATTGCGAGTGCTGCTGTAGAAGTACAAGACACACACATCCAATACATTTTTGCTTGGGAGGAACCTCGTGACCTTGTTTTCTAGGTTGTGGTACTGAGTCATGGTGTGCACATCTTTGTCTATTCAAAGCATGTTTCAAATGAAGCGCACAACTGCATCTTTTTGTAGAAGACATCCTAAACTGATCTTCCATCAGTTCTTCCATTCTTTGGTGTGTGTGTGTCTGTGAGGAAAAGCCTGGTTCATCAGCAAAGATACTCATTGGCACGTAGCAGCCACTGCACTGATCTGCCTGCCAAAAAAGGGGGCCCCCTTCTACGCACATCCAAACCCTGACCTCTATGCTCACGCAGGATTGGGGACTGCCTCTGTTGCATTCAGAAGCAGGCAGAAATAAACAGACACATAACCTCCATACAGACACACATAGCAATACATAGGGCCAACTATATACACTCACACACCTTTAATCCTGCAAAGCCACTAAGTGCAAGACCCCACTTATTACTCTCTGAGGGCTTTTAAAGAATTACATTATTCCTTGAGGGGCCACTTTATCTGCTAATGGTCCAATGAGATTAAAGCGCATCATCTGGCTGTATTGATTTATAACCACATATCTATTCGCATCATCAGCATGCGTCACCTCTCACATGAAAACTCACACAACCAGAGAGAGTCTTGGAGGACAGCTAACTGGCTTCCTAAATACAGTGCTATGGTTCATAAAATTATTTGTCATAACTGCCAGTGGCACATTAAATTTATGGCACTAATACAGACCCACAGACCAACAGCAATATTTTCCACTGGTGACGTGATGTTTCGGACCAGCAAACTGGAAACTCAATTTATCCATTAGGCCTGACTCAGACAAGGAAGTGTGCGTAGAAGTTATGAATTTTGTATGGGCATGATATGTAAGGCCTTGAGTCTGTGTGTGTGTGTGTGTGTGTGTGTGTGTGAGGGCAGCTGGGATGTGAGTCAGTCCTCCCATGTTCCTCCCTGTTCAGTACATTGTACGCTACAGCTCCACAGAGTCATCTATTTTGGTCTTCATGTATAAATAAAAACGTGGTCGCCACACTAAGCTGCATATCAATTTTCACTGAGTCATATGGGTTAATGTGATTTGTTTGTGTCCTCATGCCCTCCAACCCTGTATTCTGGTTCTTCTCTTGTAATGGACTAAAAACTAAGACTGGACATTTAACCAAAATTTTGCCCTGAATTTCCTCATATTGCATTTTTAACTAAAAAAAAATAGTCTGAATGTCATATAATAAAACTGAAAATGGCTCCAGCACTCAGTTATATCTAACCAGGAGGTTTAACCAACCAATCGGTTAACACCCATGGGCCCAATTAGACTGTATGAGCATTTGCAGATCTGACCATCCTATCAGTTGATGACATCTAGCTCTTGTTTTGTGGTGGCATGCCAAGCAGAAACCTCCAAGACTGAAAAATGAAGCCAGTGTAAAGCACCAAAAACTGGAGCGCATTGAATGGCCACTTGAGGCTGGCTTCAAAGGTGAGTCAATCCCCAAAGACCCCCATGTTAATATGCTGAAATATCCAGCAGAAAAAAAACATGTTTACAGACTGGTACAAAAAACATTTTGGTCTTGATAACTGACTTTCTTTACGGGGTGGAATGTTTATATAACTCCCAAATGTACATTATATTAAGGCTTAAGTAAACCCATAATAAAGGGTGTGGCTGCTTTGAGAGAAAAGTTGTCTGCGTGGCATCTCCACAGGCCATGAATCAGACCCACCTCTCACTCCTCCACAGCTCCACCCTATTGTCCAAATGTGACTTCTGACTCCAAAAATCCAAGATGGCGATGGCCAAAATGCCAGACGAGGCTTTAAAATGGGACTTGACAAACCAATAGGTGAAATCACAGCAGCTATGTCCATTATTTTTATACAGTCAATGGGGTATGCAGGACAAAGATATCGGAAATGAGAAACAGAATATTATACCATTTTTCACTTGTATTGCTTCTGAGGTAAATGTAAACAATTATCTTTTTTTCAGGTTTTGGTCATCATCATCAGCCCTAACAAAGACACTTATTGCTCCACGTAACTAGTACCAAGTGTGAACAATGGCAACAGATGATACATTTATTCTGTGCTTGACAAACACACACACACACACGTAAAAAGGTTTTTCATCTATCCTTTGACTCCACATAATATCCTGCAAGGCACTGCCACAGCAGATCCTTTCAAACGATGATTAATAGACCAATAAGAGGATGGCAATACAGGCAGCCATTTAGATAGCTGTAGCTACATGACACACATCATCAATAAATCAATACACACTAGCATAGACAGGTCTCACACAAAGACAGGCATGGAGGGAGAATGAGGCAAAAGAAAAAAAAACATATCATTGCTACTAAGGGGGGAGCCAAGAGACGGACGAGTCTCAATAAATCTGCTGCGATAGGTCAAAGAGAAGTGTGAGCCCAGCTGAATGAGTCTCTCCTGGCTCCTACTGGTATCTGGCTATAAATAAGACTGAATGACCAGGCCTGTCGGACCTGCACTCAGTGCTGCTAACAGAGTACCTGCCCCTACTCTGCTACGCTAGGCTCGCCACCGCTCACTCTTTGGGGATTTCCTCTGCCATGCTCACTTGTGCAGACAGCACAGAGAGAGACAAAGTGAGAGAGGGATGCTACGTGTGTGTGTGTGTGTGTGTGTGTGTGTGTGTGTGTGTGTCCTGGGTCCCAGCTGGCTAATGTGAGCAGGCAGAGTGTCCAGAACAGCGGAGTCCTGCTGGAGGCTCAGCAGGACCTGCAGATCGTGGTCAGACTGTCCGGAGGGCAGCTGTGGAGGCAGCAGCGAGACCATCTGTATAGCCCAGCCACCACCTCGAACACACACACCCCCACAGAAACAGTCCAACAAGCTGGGCGGAAACGTTAGAAACGCTTCCATAAAACATTAACACAGCACAGAGATATGAGAGCCCTTGTGCCCAGAGATAATGAAGACCTCTTGAATCCACTGAGGCTTTTGAATCAGAACATGTCTCAGCATGTTTCAGAGTATGAATCAGTGCTAAGAGGCCTGTTGCCTCACAGGAACACAGACTCTGCTAATAGAGCCATCCATGTGGTCAGCGTGGCTGTCACAATGACTGATTACTGACAACTCAATCTCCCACAGAAACACAGAGGTGGCTCCTCTGGCACCTTCCCTTGTGAATACTCGCCGTCGAGGTTGGCGGTGTCCTTGGCAACCATACCCCCCCCGAGCCACCCTCAGCTCAGCTGGTGGTGCGGCTGAAATCGAATGACCTTTTTCACCGTCATTTACATAAAGTTATTCTCTTCTCATCACGACAACCGATGCAACGTGGAATGCTTTACCAACAAGCGTAGCTTCCACTCAGCTCTCAGGAGGCTGAAGTACTTGTCATTAACATTCAATGCAGCAAAAAGGCATCAAAGGAGTCACAAAAAGGCACAGACAATAATTTCTCTTCCTCATATGTATCAACAGTATATATGTAACATGTACAAGTCACAACTTAGACTGAGCTACACACTCAGCAGGGACCCAATCTCTCCAAGTGAAATACAAATGTTTGATGATTGGGACTTTGCGTCTCATCTCAGTCTGAATTGAATGGTTTCTAGTAGAAATACAGCCTGAGGGGGAGGATCTTCAAACCACTAGGGCGCTGTATCTATCTGCCATTTGCTCTGTCACAATAACACCCACTAAAGCATTTAACTTCCCTGGATGTTCCCTTGACCATTAAAGCAAGCAGAGTATGAAATGATTTGTGCTGTGTGCAGCCTATTGTGAGATAGTGTAAATAAAGCTGAATGCTACAGATTACATGTTTGAGAGCCTCGTGCTGTGTGTGCATGCTTATTTGTATCTATGACAAACTGGGATTTGTCTCAGTTGAGAGCTGGAACATCCTATTTCTTTGCTTCCCATCCCTCTCACACACATATTCATGAAACAACAAGAACACAATGACATCTTTTAGAGAGGAAATAGTTTGAAGCGATCGATGATGACCTCCAGAGAAACTAAATGAAAAGAGGAAAGTGAGGGTTAATGTGATGCAATTAGTTCAGTTAGCTAAAATACAAGGGTATGAGGCGAGGCTCTTAAAATATATGATCCTAAATGAAGAGCGGCACTGAAGGACAGTCTGGGACATCCAGAGGTCCAGCTTGGCTTGTGTCCAATACTTTGGATCAACAAGCTTACCACCTGTGTTCTGCCTCTCCTCATCACCACCTGCTGATTTTATTGCTGATGCTGATAAAGAAAATGGAGACAGACAGAGCCCTCCCTCCAGCAGGGGTGTGATCCAGCAGATAAGAGTGTCTGAAAAATGTGTGGACCCTGTCGCTGCTGCACACAAGCAGTGAATGTCCCTGATATTTTGTCATTTATTCGTTTGCTCTAAGTACATTTATTTATTGTCAATTCCATCCGTGCAGAAGAGACTGAGAGAGCAGGGGAAGATGGGATAGATGTCTGCATATGCTGTTCTGCTGGGGTCAAGGGAAATTTAAGATGTTAACCTGGAATAGATGTCTGAATGCATCAGCTGTTTTTGTTCTGAAAGCCTGAAGCTGCTGTGCAATAGCTTGTGCTGTAACTCTAAGCCTGGTACAGCTTAAATTACAGATGCAGTTCCGTTACAAAAACACAACAGTAGCACCAGAGCTCCAACTCATAATTGGCATTTCCAATTATGACAAGAAGTCCTAGTAAACGTCCAGGACTGGCACAGGTTATGTTTTGCCCTGCAGGATTGGCAGACCAGTGGAAACAGTAATGCTGAGGTGAGACTGAACAACAGGCAGACTGACTGTCAGCACTGTGGCTTAATTACTGTTTCCATCTCTCCAGTGAGTGTTATTCCCTGACACTCATCCCTGCCATTCCTGCATGAAATCCTCTTCTACACAAGAGCACTTCTCACTTTTTGTGTAGTACTCTGTAATCCCTGTAATAAATTATGTGTAAGTAGTAATCTGTGCTGAAATGCTCCTTAATAGTGTCGTTTCTTGATGGTGACATATTGAAATTACTTTACATCATACTTACAGAATGAATGCAATATAAAGTACAGTACAGTTATGTTATGCTGACTTTGTTTTCACTCTGAATTAGAGATGTTCTGATAGAATTTTTCCCTTCCCAATACCAACTCTGATACTTGAACTTGCATATCAGCCAGTACAGAGTACATCAATCAAACACCTACCATTGCACTAAAAAGTAAATATAATAACAGCTGTATACTACTAACCTATACTACTAACTACTAACCTACTAAATCTACTAAATACATATGTGTTGCGTCTGCAAATGATTTATAAGAAAGCTGGTGCTGAAATTGGCAACACTAATGCCACTCAGGGCTGGAAACTAACGTTTTCATCGACCTGCAACTGTTGCTGGTGGATTTCAAAATCTACCAGCAAATGAATCGATGACCTATGTTTTTTAGGCTGGTGAGTAGAGTTGCAACAGTATGAGACTTTCACGCTATGATAATTGTGTCAGAAAATATCAGTGTCACAGTATTACAGAATTATTTTTTTTATCAGTTACAACGACAATTAAAGGCATAAAAACAGGAGGGTTTTAGTAAAACCAATATTTTATTACTATAATTTAAACTTCAAGCTATTTTTTCTTATAAAAGTATACGTAAAAAGTCTCCCTTTTGAAAATAACTAAAATAAACGAGATTTTCTGTCCTGTTGCATTTTTTCAATACCGAAAATAAGCTAATATACACAGTATTATAACCATCAATTTTTATGTGACAGTATACTGTGAAACCGGTAGACCACTGCAACTCTACTGGTGAGTAAAGCAAATCTAGCAGGCACTTGTATATTTTCCCAGTATTTGGCTAGTGGCTGGTGCTAATTTCCAACCTTGGTGCCACCTCTTGAAACTAAAGCCTTACATATTGTACATGATTCCTTTTTATTGGTGGGACTTTCCAGTGTAAAATATTGCCAAATTGCTGACATTTTGCTAACAGTTATCGTTAAACTATTCACCAGAAATCAGTTTTTCTCTGCCGCTCTCAAACAGCAGTTGCCAGTGGCTGCACAGTGCAAACTTGCTGTGTAGGCAACTGCTTTAGTGCAGCAAAGAATTATTCATTTGCAGCAAAAAAATGTAGTTTTATCCTAGTGTGAAACTACGTTAAAATTTATCAGATCAGTGGACTGACTCGAGTACTTGCCAATACCCTACCCTGCATTTCAGGCAGTATCAGCGTCATTTTCAATACAGGTATCAGTACTGGAACAACTCTACTCTGAATACTCAGACGAGTTTGTTTTAATTTCTCCAAGCGCTTGTGGAAGGTCAAATCCCCACACATTTGAAAAGAATATGCAAAAATCTGACAGCTTTAAAGCAAAGTACTTCCCTAGATTGCATAAACTCATTTTAAATTATTAAACCTTTCAACGGGGGCGAACGATCAGAGCCTAGAGAAACCAGGTGAACACATTTCCTAGAGATTTCAAGACCTCAAGTACAATGTGTGGCTTAATTAACAACTTGTGACACTCCCATTAGTTAAGCAGTAGATTTTCTCTGTAATAATCAACCAGGAGTGGACTGCTTCCATCGATATGGCAATAAACCACAGACTACCCACCATTCGCTCTTACTCCTGTTTTTAAAACAAAAGACTACTTTACAGATCCACATGGAGAGAGATGCTTTTCTGTTAACAGTGTGATATCTATTGGTTTTTCCAGTCTAGACAATGGTCTTTTACAACAGTGTTGTGACTGACAACAAACGCCTGCTGGTTGCTTGTTGTGTAAGCTCCATTCGAGCCTTACAGATCATGTGACACTATGGAGGGCACTCTGCTATATAAAACACCTGAATTTAACCCTAAAACCATTACACTATAACACACTAAGACTGAACCCAGTAGATACCAAAATTAAGGCTTTCAGATGTGTATCGGTGGTACTTAGTACAAAGGTTATAATGACCTTCTACTTCATGGTATTTTTAAATCTCCTAAAAATAAATTAACTTTTATATCCCCTTTGTTTCTAATAGTTTTACTGTAAAACTGTAGAACATAATGTCCTTTTAAAATACTTCCCAAGATGACCCTGGTTATTTGTAGTTTAGGGGGAAACACCTGATGCCCAGTCTCTTACACTTCCCACCTGTGTGACCTTCGCATTGCTACCAGTGACATTGCCATCCATCATGTGGTGTCTGAATGGTGTAACACCTGCAGGTATATCACCGTGACTGATTTGATAATGACGGATGTGCCAAGTCTACAATCGACTTTGGAAAAATAATGTGCAGAATAAAGAGTAACATGTACAGTACAGTGACACCGTGAGAGACGGCAAGCCACACATTCAACACACAGCTGTAACGTTAGGCCTTTTAAGCTAGCGTTAAAGGTTTCCTGTCAAAACTCCAGACAAATTCCCAACTGAAAATAATATTAATATTCCTCTAAGGAAAACTTGTATTTTATTATACTCAACAATAAGTTTACAGCCTTAAACCGGAAGGCATTGACTTTTAAATAAGAATAATACTCATTTTATAAGGATTGTAGTTGTTAAATGTGTATTGCAAGACTGTTAAATTCAAGCTACAAGCTATCTGGCTATCATTTCTACAGTTTAAGCGCGGTAATTTACGATGTAACGCATCGTGACAGGCCTCATTTCATTTTAATACACCGAGAGAACCTAAGTTATTATTTAGCAGGTACACAATGTAACAGAAAACAAACTAATACCGAAACGTACTGACCTGCCAAAATGAAGACACGGTGTTAAAACAGCCGTTATGTCGCATTACTGTTTAGAGCAGCAGCAAACAACTCAATTCAATTGAGCTGCAGTTCATCTAACTGAACGGCTTCGCTCGCGCTCGTTCAAGTACCAACGTTAGTTCTTTCCGGTGTTTTAAACGTCTGTTTTTATCAAGTACAATAACGGTTTGTTGTTCTAACGGCTGCCAACGTCCCTCTCACAAACGAGTCGATATATGGACAGCAACGTGAACAGGTTGGGAGATCCAGCGAGCTGAGATAATCTTCTGTGGCATCGGGCACATCTGTAAACGGTAAACGGGGAAATGCTACCGCGAAAACACGGCTGTGAGACTTACCTCGTCGGTGAAACAAGTGTCCGGTGGCTCTCAGGTAATTCCTCACCAGGTATATCGTTGAATATCAATGGTAATTTGTGTATGTATGTGTTAGAGTACACGCTGCTCTTGCCTGCCTGCCGCTTCCTCTGCCTCAACTAGTATTTCGATGTGACTCTGGGCGGAACTACACGCTGCGTCGCAGACACCGCGGAGGAGCCAATGGGAGGAGGCGGTGCACACCACAGACAGGTGGGGGAGGCAGGAGGTCTCACTTTGATACGAAATCATGGAGACGAGACTCTGATCCCAGTAACGACACAAAAAGGGTTCACGCCAGCTGTCATACTGACAAGTCAAATGTATTTAAACTGAGGTTACTGTTTAAGCTGGATACCAACTTTACTTCAGCCATGATCCAGACTGGACTCAGTCTTAGAAAAAGGTGAGATAATAGCATTTATTTTTTCTCATATCAAGGGTATCAGGGGCATAGCACCAAATTCAGGGCCCCATGCATCAACAATCTTTGTGGGCCCCTTGCTCATCCTCTCTTGATCCATGTCCCTCACACCTTTTGAATTTTCTTTACAGTCATTTTGCTTTCTTTTCCTTCCCTTGTTTTCTTTCTTTTCTTTATCAAAACCCTCATTTCACTTTGTTGGGGAAAGACATGACAGTGTTCACTGGCACTCCAGCAGCATAAGCAGTCACTCACTCGACTCTAAATGCGAGCTGGGATGACCGAAGTCAAAGTGGCCTCAGACAGCTTCCACAGAACTTACACTTACTAATTAGAAATAAAAAACTGCAAACACAACTTTTTATTTTAGGCTTTTGAGGACCCCCCTCCCTCCAGGGCCGTGGATAGTCAGTCCCACTTTTCTCCCCACTATGGCCGCTATGGTGGCCACCCTCCGGTCTCCCATCTGGTAACCCCGGTGAGTAAACAGCTTCACATTAAACCGCAGACCCCTTTAGGATTGTTAACTATGGGCGCATTCACACCAGGATAGTCCATTTGGGCGGGGAATGCCGAAAAATTTCACACCTTCATTTGGTTCGGTTCACTTTCACACTGCACTTTTTAAAGCAGACCAAACCGCTTGGACAACGTCACGCAGTTACAACAGCTGCTCGTTTGGGGCCTGTATTGCCTGAAACGACCACTGACCAGGGAGAAAAAAAAGCATGAGGAACAAGAAAACCCGCCTCATCGATTGGCCAGGACTGAAAACGGAAATCCATCCCCTTCAGCTGGCTTAGTCACCACAAAAACACCAAACACCAAAATGCAATGTCACTTCCTGTCACTTCCAGTCTGTTTGCATTTCCCACTGTAAGCGACCCGCATTAGGGTTCACTTGCAAGTTAACAGAGACCCCCAGTTTTCAAATGGACCAGTGTCTGCTTGTTTGGTCAGCACCAGAATTCGAATGAGCGTTCACACCACTCCAAACGAACCAAACTACCCATGGAAGTGGACCATTATTTGTTTAGAGCGGACCAAATAGCACCAGTGTGAATGCGTCCTATGTTACACCACTAGCTGGCCTGACACTGCTAATGTTGCTAACAGGGCGAACAGCTGTTAATCGCTGATTGAGCGGCACCACTAGCTAGCTCCCACCAGACCTGGGTGGTGTGCAGTGACACCCTTGAAGGGTATAAGTCTATTTAACATAGGCTACACTGGTTCCTAACCCAGGGGTCCTGACCCTCAAAAGGGGTTGCCAACGTGACCCCTCACTTTCTGCTCAACAGCCTTGTTGTGCATTTGAAAATTAAACAACCAAAGAGCTAACAGATCAATGGTTGGGCAGAAGAGAACTCTGAATATGTCAGAAAAGAAGCCTATTAAGTATGTATGATTGTTAAAAAAATACTATACAGAGTATTATACAGAGAATAATATAAAAATATCCAGAAAACTCATCTAATATTCACAGGAAATAATCTGCTCAAAATTCATCCAAAGCGCTTGTTTTACACAAACTTTCTGCAGCTATTTTGTTCACTATTTGGGTTAATTGTACAGTTTATCACTTGCGCTATACTGTTATTGTCATGCACTTAATATAATATATAGTAGTGGTTCCCAACTGGTGGGTCGCGGTCCAAAAGTGGGTCATGGGTCCATTGTCAATGGACCACAAATGACTCACGAATGTGTCATGTATGACGCTGAACTGCTTGGACCTTTAACTAATGACTAAGAAGAAATCTGGACCCTGTAGCTGGACCAGTTGGGAATCACTGATATATAGCATTCATAAAATATGTCACTAAGGGGTCATCCGTTTACTCAATGATATAAAAGGGAGAAAAGGTTGGGATCCACACAGTCCAACACCATCAAAATCAACAGACATCTTCTTTTGACTGACACTACACAAGTTCTTCATATGCAGTATATCATTTGCTCTGATCTATCACCACGTGATGTTGGCTCAAATTTTAGAGATTAACCGATTAGAATTCCCATCAAGTTTCTATTTTCAATCTGATTACGTAACTGCACAAATCGGCTATGTGATAAAAACACATTACATCAAAGTATGCACGCAATCTATTTTTTGGGGAGGGGCATGTTTTTTCCACCAGAGATAAGTCCCTCTCGTTCAGACTGCAGCTGCCCAGTGCAACTAGTGCCATTTTGGGTCATTAGCAGCTCTGCTGTGGAGTTAATTGCTCTGCTCAGTGGAATGTCAGCAGGGTTTTCCTTTAGTTCAGGAAAAACTCTCAGCCTTCCAAACTACTGCTGGCCCCAATTTCAATCTGATTGTGTAAGAGCACAAATCAGCGGCTAAGAAAACATGTTACATCAAACTGAGTGATGCAACTTTTGACTTCACTGTGTGTTAGTGTTACTGCCAGGTTGATAAACAGGATCAGAGGGAGCACTTTTCTTTTTTCCTCAAACACCCGGCGTGTCAGAGACACAATGAGAAACCAGCCAAGAATATGCCTGTCGTGATTAATAACAATGATAGTTTATTTATGTACCAGCAAATCTGTTTGCATTGTTTTTGACATTTCCCTGCTTCTAAGCCAGACACTTACAGTACAGTAGCATACAATATATGAGTTCAGAGAATGTTTTCAATAAAGAATAGGACATTTTTTTGGATAACATATTTACAAACAAGCCAAATACTGAAAATAAACGGATGAAACAGAACAGAAAAAAAGAAATATACAGGTCTCCTAAGTAGTATTTGTCACAGACAGAGCACAAGATGCTAAGGTTAAGAAAAGACAAGTCCACATAACAGTTTTCAGTGAATCATGGGTCAAGTGCTACAGCAACGACGATGCAAAGAGTTAACTGAAGTAAAGGATACAGTAACTGACAAACACATTAACTGATTAAACTGGTACACGGATGGGAGGACTGTTAGAAAAGAAGCCTTGCAGATTAAGACAAAACAGAAATCACACTTGTTAATGTCTCTAAAAATGAAAATAAGATGCCTTTGATTCCAGACAAAAATAACTTCACAGTGTAGTAGAAAACAAAACCTTGAGGAGGTCAAACAGAACAGATTATTTGTAGAGACTGCTTCAACAGTGTCCTTACATACTGGATGTCTTCAAGTTAACGTCTGCCCACTCTTACAGTGAGGGTTTTAATGCAATGTGACATGACATGACAGGTGACGTAAAGTGAACTTTGGGACATTGTTGCAATAACAGTGACCATTTGAAAACGTGTTCAAGAAACTATTGCAAAGAGGCCGTGTAGGTTCAGGAACTTGATTGCAATTCCGAATATAAAGCTTCTGCATGTAAAGCACTGTGTACTGAGAGAGACAGGGCAACCTTAAGCAGTAGCTCCGACACAAGGCATTCATTAGGTTTAAAGTTGCATGGGAACCACAGAAGTGTAATCTGGTCCTAAGGATTTTCTCCTGCATTTACGAGGTTACTTTTTGTGTTTAATCCTGATTTATGATGCTTTCTTTCCATACATGTTCATATAAATATCAATATATGACACTGGCTGGCTGTAGCATCGGATTCCACCACAGACAACCTCTTTGAGAAGGAGAAACAGCTGCAGAAGTCAGGTCAGAGCGAATGCGCTGAACAATCTCTCGCACTTGCATTAATATCATTATCTTTGCAGCCAGGGACCAGGGAGCTGCCTCCGCTGCACCGTCTCTGCATGCTGTGTGGGGACTGAAGCCGCTGCTGTGCTCTGGCGCCCTCATGTGGAGCTGTACAAGGCGATCTGCTGCACCTTGCCCAGCTGTGTCAGCAGCCGTTTCATGCGGTGTTTGAGCTGAGGCAGACGGGCCAGAGGATCGGGAGGCTCCAGCTCCCCGGTGTAGTCCAGCCAGCTCTCCAGCACTGAGGAGGACAAGCAGAAGAAGGACCACAGGTGAGCACATGGTTACACATCATGTCTTTCTTTAGCCCACAAAGATTCTGTCTCTCAAGCACACTCCAGAGGTGTGTCTCAGTTCAAGACAAAGACAGTTAGAAGCTAAAGCCGAACTATAGGCTACAGATCACAGTGTAAAAGTGAACCACCACATCACTGGTGATCGCCACAAAAGATAATGAATATAAAGGGACACTTTGCTGATACTGAACCAGCTGTGTGGCATCACAGTGTATGCAAGTGACAGTGTTTGGCTTTGATCCTGTGCCGCTGCCAGCGCCCGGACCTCTGCCACCACACGGGCAGGGATCTCTGGGGGAAGTCAAACAATGTTCATCTGCGCACAATGCGATGACACACAGCTGGCTGAATATCAGCACAGTGTCCCTGCTTCCCTTTACACCAGGGTAAGTCTTTTTTTCAGTGTTTTAATAATCATTAAAAAGCAAAAGCAGCATGTGTATACATTCAGTGGGCTACATTTGTAGCCCACTGGATGTATACACATGCTATACACATGCTCATTAAAGTCCAAAATATTTTAATCTCTGTCATATTGAATATATGATTAAAGAATGTATGAGGAACCAAAAAAAACGCTGTGTCGTGTCACATCTGACACTCTGTCCACACTTATCAGACTGGAGATGTAGCCACTTGAAAGATGGGTGAGTTCATACATTTCTACTTTTTTAAAGAACACACAGTTTATATATATTGCGATATTTACCAGAAATGACATTCAATAAAACCAACAGCAAGGAGGTTGTTATTGGCAGTGGTCATAAACCAGAAATTTGTACCTCTGTTTTTATAATTTTTGTAGAAAACTAAGGAAGTATTGTATAGATACCGTCTCATTTCAACTTCATGAATTAACTGTTTCTCATTCACTGCAGCGCTTTCAAAGCGAACGACATAAAAATCAAACTAATTTTGTAGCCAATGCTTGCTCGAGTCACATTCAGTAAGAACAGTATAAAGCTGAAGGGACATTAGTGTAATATTTGTTTTTAAGATTATTTTCAATTAACATTATTATGGATATGAGTCTATTCACGGGAATTATGTTCTTTTCCATAGTAAATTATAAAGCTACATGCCTTAAAGATGTCTTTATATGTCTTGCTTATCAACTGTTTTTATGATTAATAAACACATTATTTGACAGTAATTTCTCCCTCTTATTAGGGAATTTTAACTCTACCAGGACATGTGGACGAGCACCAATTTTTTAACAGCAACCCTGCCAGGTATGATGTAATCCTCACAGCCATTTGTGCAGGACAATCTCTGGGCTGTTGCATAATTTCACAAATCATCAAAAGCAAGCATGTTTACATTCATTGCTCAACAACACTTGAGTAACACTGACTTGTACATGGAGGCTCTGTGCTTGACCCACCCTCTCACACCCGTACATTTTTGTAGTTCAAAGGTCTAGTGTGGGCGTATTAGCTTTTTGCTTTGCAAGCAGGCTTTACTTCCCTCGTACTAAGGTAGTAAAAAACACATCAAAGCTAAACACATCAGCTAACATTAAGGACAGATGGACCAGTGATATAAGCAGGTGTCACCTTCACCATTTCTTTTTAAATCTAATCTCAAAGATTCCTACCATGCTAAAGAGACAAAGTCGGTAACTAGGCCAAGGCCACCGCAGGGCTTACCATCCAGCTCCCTCTCAATGAAGTCCATCCTGTGTGAGACCTCATCCTGGACTGCATCGATGTGATCCAGCAGATTGATCTGCCTCTGCTGATGCTGCCTGCTGTTATCTGCAGCTTCTCCAGGATCTCTTCCACCCTCTTCCCTAGTCTCAGCCTGGGACCAACAGCCACCCATTGAAACCTGGAGACATTCAGGTGACATCATCAGACAAGATTTTAAACACAACTAACTTTAGACCTCTGTTTCCACCAACTCTCAAATCACTGCACATTAATCATGCACACGAGACATAAACAAACAAAAGGGGTTGTTATGTCATGATTGGAGGTCAAACAGAGGCTTGGCCCAATCTTTAATCACTTGAGTAACTCAGAAGTAACGTTGCCTTGACAACTCTCCTCCTTCCAATTTAAAATGTTCTGTTGCCCATTCTGTAATCAAGACTGTGCAACTCTGGGGGAGAAGCCACTGATGAGTTCAAAGGAACATTATGACAAAAACATCTTAAAATGTGCTGCTGGTGCCACTAACAGCAGCAGGGAGTTCTGAAGTTGAGCTTTATAAAACATGTTGTGCAGTTTTAATCACTTGCCATACAGAATCTTCATTTATTCAAGACTGATTCTGCAACTGGAGCTTTATTTTTGTCATCGACTGCAACAATAAGGCATTCTGAAAATCCCAGATTCCCTCCGCCTGTGGCAGACATCTTCTCCCCAGCAAGTGTGATCATGGATACTGTAGTGTTTCAGTGCTATTTGACTGACAGCAGTAAAGCAATATTTGTAATGTGAAGATATAGTGGAGCAGTGGCATCCTCAGCAGAAGATGGAGTCACATTCCTTTTGTGTATGCTGTAATCCGAGCTTGCCTGTTCTTTGTTGTGGTGCAGTGCATGCGAGTCCCTGTGTGTGTACCCCTCTGGCTAGCTAAGTGCTTCCATTCTGCACTGTGCTCACATGCTGTCCTCACTGAGAACATCGTCCTGACTCACAGTGGCATAATGGCGTAGTCAGAGAAATGTTTTGCCGACCCTCTGGTTCCCCTTCCAGATTCACACTGCTAAATTTTAGCACCGTTAGCTGCTAGCCACCGGCTAAGCTACCTCCATGTTGTATAATGTGTGCAGACAATCCCAACTCAGACTCTGAATCATAGATATGCTCTGAATGTCGCATACAGCTCCTTCAAACATCCTTGTCTGCTGTGGACTAAGGTCTTACCTTGTTACTGGTGCCTGTTGATTTGGGCTTGTCTGTCTCCAGCAGGCTCCCATAGCGCTGCTCCCGTTCCAGCAGTTCCTCTGTGCTTCTCATGCTGTCCTCCAGCTCGGAGCCCTGTCGGGTCTCCACCACCAGCCTCTGCTCCACTGCCGGATAATATGCCCGCGGCTTCTGGTAGCAATGTTCACTGGTAATGTAAGAGTCCTGGAAGGATGGGAAGGGGGAGGAGGAGCAGGACGAAGAGGAGGTGGCAGCTGTAGCAGCCCGGCTCAGTTTCTCCAGAGCATTGGACATTAAAATTTCACCTCGGCTCATGTCCTCATCAGGGGTCATAGGAGATGGGGCTGCATCACTGCCACGACACGAGTCAGAGGCGGTCCGTGACCTCTCCATATGCTTCCAGGGCTGCCGCCACAGCTGCAAGTCTGGGTGGGTATTGCTCCTGAAAAGCCAAAAGGACAGATTAGACCTCTGTGTGACCATCACATAAATTAAAATTAAATAATAAGATGTTCAACTGGAACTGAGTGATTTGGACAACTTTAATTTCTGTCACGATCCACATTTAACCTCTGTACTCACTGTAGGACGTTCATCTTAAGCTGCAGTCCGTTGAGGATCTCTACCACGTGGTGCACGTCTCCCAGCAGCTGGTGGGTGGTGGTGATCTTTTTGGCATTTTGGTGAGAGTAGTTCTCTTCCAGGAAGGACAAGCCGTACATGTGACCATTGCTCAACCATTCACGATCATACCAGTAGCGCAGACTCTGCCTCTGACCTGGAAAGAATCAACAACATGCAGTTAAATGTCAGCAAAATGAAATGACTGACAGCAGGTTCTTGAATTAAGCTTTGATTTTTCAAACCATTTGGTACAGCCCTGGTTGGTTGGTTGGTTGGTTGGTTGGTTAGGGTGTAACAGTTTTTGGATCGGGGGAATTTTAAATAGCATTCCTTCAGATGCAGTGTGCAGTCATAACCAGGCTCGGTGGAGCTTTAGCTTGATGTGCAGTTCAAAGTCAACAAAATACTTGACAGTTCAACGTACTCTGATCATGCATACCAGCTTACTCCTCCACCTTGGCAGAGTGTTTGCTCTTAAAAAAACAAGTTTTTGTTTTTCCTTTAGCAAACACAATGAGCAGCAGTGTTCAGGTCAAAGGGACAATACTTACAGCTTGTTATTTTTAGTTTCTTTCTTTTTGTAAATCAGTGACCTTAAAGGCACTCTGCAGCACAAACCCTCTGTAGTTTCACTGTTTTATAAGCTTGAAGGACACATTAATGCTTCAGTGTATTCTATTTATTCTCATCACTTTCTATAACTGGAAGCATATTCTGGACTGTGCTCGCTGCACTGTATCCTGTGATACACACTGTTCTCTTTCAGCAGGAAACAGTTAAATATTTTGATGTGTGAGAGCATAAAATCTGGGGCAAGATCCATGTGGACCATCTATTTTTTAAAATGTTGATGTTCAAAAATTGGTTTCAAAAAAAAGGAACTTAAAAAATTAACACCAGAATTAGCGAAGTTTCTAACTTTCAATTTCCCTGACAGTTTAAACAGAAGTTTAAACGTAGACTAGATGACCAATCTAAAAGTAAGAAAAAACATTTAGAGAAGGGTTCAAATTGAGCACAATTTATCTATGAGGTTAAACACTGTCTGAAAAAATATTGCATATATTAGAGGAGCCATTCAAAATCATTAATTGCACTTTTCAGAAACAAAATCGTACTTAAAATGTTGGTAATGTTGGCACGGTGCATTGCAAACATCACTAATTATGCTATCAAACACGACGACTCACTTAGTAAGTAACATTTATTGAAAACAAATCCTTGAATAAATAAATCTTTAGGAGACATGCCTGATTAATACAATATCATTTTGATTGGATGAAAGCAATGGCATAAACTATTATTAATTTCAATATTTAATTTAACCAACTAGTCATTTTGGTGCTGACTAACAAAGGTAATAACATTTAATTCACTATGTCGACTGATCACGCACATTCTTGATCAGAATCATAATGTCAAACAGCACATTTGTATAATGCAATGTCTAATAGTTATTTTAAAATAGAAGTTTCCGTAAAAATCATTAACGTCCACTGATAACTGTACACGGTGTCATTTTACGTATTGTCCACTAGATGGCAGATCTGCAGTGATCTCTACAGGCATCTCAGAAAATGCTTTGAAGTCAACAAATCCTAATGACATTTTATAATTTATAGCTTAAGGTGGTGCTGGTTTTTCCTCACCTGGTGGGTCTCTACAGATGTAGCAGGTGTATCTGTCTGGAACATTGTCCTCCAGCAGGCCCATGCAGGTGCCATGCTGCCAGCACAAACAGTCTTCACACTGTGGGAAGGACACATTTGTTTCACATTAATGCAACCCTAATACTAAAAAGAAAACAAAGCTTGCAATGCCTTAAAAATAGATGTGCTTCAGCTCACCTGAATCATGAAGTCATTCTCTTCCTCCACCTCACAGATACATCGCACAATCTCTTGGTCACTTGTATCGACAGCACCAGAGTCCACACTCAGGGGAGGCGTGGTGACATCCAAATCCACCCCAAAGTCATCGTCGCTCCATCCACAGCTGTCTGTGGACCAGTCACTGATGCTGTCCTCATCTATAGTACCAAGGACAAACAGAGCTACAGGTTTTTCATGGGAACGACAACAAAAATGAACTATTCCTCCACAATTTAGCTCAATTAATATTAATCATACTGTACTATGTGAGTTTTAATGAGTATTTGTGGATCACATGATGAAGCAAGCTGCAGCAGCAAAGAACAGCTCCGGATTCAATCAATCAAGCATTATAAAAAAATCTGGTCTCATCTGTGACAGCAGCAAGTTTAATTCTGCAGGTCGTGAGATGTGATGAGCAACAACATTTGGAAACAGATACCAGAGGGGTGTACCATGAAGCAGGTTCAACAGAGCAAGGCTTTCTTTGCCTGAGCTGGCACAACAAAGCCGAAAGCCTTAGTCAGAGATAACAGGTACCACGATAAGTGGTTATCAAGTTGCTTTGTTAACCCAGGCTTTCTTCCTCAGGCTCTGTGCGTGTTCCCATAAAAGGAGGCATCTGGTGCATCTTTTGGCTGTAGTACCACACAAAATGGAGAATATGAAAAATTATTTTCACAAATGTAATATGAGTCGCAATTTCATGGGAATAGTAATTTTGCATTTCATTTTTCCTGGGAAAAATAAACAATGATGATGTGAGTTTTGCTGGTGTCTGTGCCAAGCAAGCATGTTCCCTTACCTCTGGAATGTAATTCTTAGTTTGGGGCATGTTTGCAGCACCAGGAAGCTTCATTTAAAATGGTATGCTGTCACACATTCTACCTTTATCAAAAAACTGCAGCTCCTGTAATTTGATATCGCACTTGGCCATGGTAATATTTAGATTAACTGTGCAGCTCTAGCAAAAAGCAACACTGTTGATGCAATGAAGGCAATGGAGGACTGTTAGTGGAAAAGTAATCACTGTGTAAAGTCTTAAGTTAAAAAAAAATGTATTTTATCACTCAGTATAATTATAATTAACATGACAGCTGCTCATTCTACAGCTCTTTAACTCTGAACTTGATGCAGCCGATTTAAATGTTATACTCAAGAACTGTATTCACATTTACAGACACTGTCCCATAATGAAGGAAATGTGGAAATCACTTTTGGTCAAATCAAAGTAAAATTATTTTCACTGATTGAATAACTGTGATGAATACCAATAGACTAATCAATTTTCTAATCAGTGTTCAATTAGCTGTAATATACCAGCAGTGTAAAATGAAAAACAAACTTCAGTAAATCAGGATTAAGGTATGTTGTGCTATAGTTTGAAGGAATTACACTGCATTTCATATGCAACTCAACGTCATCCTGATTAATAATACAGTTAACTATTAACTGTACAATGGTACCTGTGGTTTTATATCAGGTTTCTGCTGTTAGAGCCAGTGGGAACAAACAGACCAGGGAACACCAAAACATAGTCAGCAGTACAGCCTTGCAAATAAAATATAACAATATTCTTCCTCAGATTTTCTGCATCACTAACTGAATGCATACAAGTTCCTGTGGCAATGTGAAGAATACAGTTTGCTGTGCTGTTATTACATAGCTTCGTTCGGTGGTATTACTAATGTAATGTTACGGTGCAACAGGTTGTAAATTGCCTACTGAATACAAGGTGACACTATTTCCAAGGCGCTAATTAGCAAAAGGCTTTTTTTTTTTTTTTTAGCTAATTTCAAGTCTCAACAGAAATTGGTCCCCACCAGGTCAACAATGCAGCTTAAGTTACCATGGTGATCTTGTCAGGTAAGAAGAGAGCCACTTCTGTGACAGTAAAAATACTTGCTTTGGATTTAACTTATCTCGCTAACCCACTAATTTGGCTTCATGGTACACCCCTCAGGTGTGACGCACATCAAACTAGAACAGCATGATGGATTGAATCCAGAGTTGGAGAATGGAAGGGAGAGGAAGCCATGTACAGTCACACAGACAAAGTAATACACACACACACACACACACACACACACACACACACACACACACACACACACACGATCACAGAGATACCCACCATCCACATGTATCTGCTGTGAGTAGCTGTATCCAGGCCTGCTGGGGTAGGCCTCAGGCTTGTGATTGTGTGAGGGGGGGAATTTGAGTGGCAAATTCAATTTGGACTGAAGACCCAATACTGAGATGTCAATATTCTCCTCACTACCTGTGTAGTCTGTTAATACAGGGAAGGGGGGAAGCAGACGTAGAACAAAATGTCAACTTTGTAAATGCCAAACAAATGCCCATCAGGAGGTGAGAAACTGTGGCACA
This sequence comes from Epinephelus fuscoguttatus, assembly GCF_011397635.1. Lineage (NCBI taxonomy): Eukaryota > Metazoa > Chordata > Actinopteri > Perciformes > Serranidae > Epinephelus > Epinephelus fuscoguttatus. Next base: position 29,566,902 of record NC_064752.1, read on the forward strand.
ACAAACATGGACAAATAAATGGCTCAAGAACATTCAGGGACAATCAATCTGATGAAATCCACACGGCCGTGTTTCAGGCCTTTTAATAGCATGAAATAACCAATGTGGAATGTAACCTACAGTATCTGTGTTCATGCCAAACATACTTTACATACATGTGAGTGCCAACTAGGAATACAGTGTTGGATTTGTGTTTGGATTAGTCAATATCAGTGCCACAACAACATCTGGCTTTTTATCACCAGTGCTGTCAGAGTTGTCGTATAAGAGAGCAAATGCAAGCTATGGTGTAGAAGAAATGAGTTGGAGCTTTCTGATTGGCATAATGGAGCAACAGAGGCCAGCAACAGATGTAACAAGTTTTCCCACACACAAAGGCTCAGCCACCACACCAAGAGGAGTGAATGGAGTACTTTATGCTTTGCAGGCTAGCCATTTCCACGATGTCACAGTGAGTGCACATGCAGAGCAGCAGATATGTGACGAGGCCCGGTGCCCGGGACCCCTTCTTACCGGACTTGGCCTTCTTTTTCTTTTTCTTCTTCTTTAGTTTAATGCGGAGGAAGTCCTTCTGTTTCGGTTTCTCTTTCAGTTTGTCTTTCACTGACCCTGGGGACCATTAAGAGTCGAGAGTTAAGACTTGTGTCTGCACAGCAATCACACCAGGTTGACTTTTCTATAAGCAAAATTGTACTGCAAGAAGGGAAACTAACAGTAAACAAGAAGGACTCTATGTAACACACAATGTAGTCATTTTCTAGCTTTAGTATACAAGGTGTAATTATCTGCTGCTGGGGTTCTCTCAATCAAAACAATAACAATCAAAACAATAACAATCAAAGATGGAGCTGTGGTCTCATTGCAGTTAGTTTCCCCTGGTTAACATTCCTACAGTGTACAGTGTTCAGGAGGTTTTCACCGGTTTATCCAATGCTGTATGGCTCGTCACAAAGGGGCTACTAGCCCAGCTCCTGCTAATTTGTGCCTGCTTGTTCCATGGATAAATTAAGATCCAGATGGTCAGGTGGTTTTTACCAGGAGCCGAATTATCCACTGAAGTCTCTTTCTCTTCAAAACAACCTGACCCAGTGATTTACACTGGTAAAAAACACTGAATAAAGCAGTTTTACATTAAAAATGTTGTTTCTCCAGTAATGTTTGGCACAGCAGGGGCTGGAGCCCAGCTGCAGCGAACGTTTGCTCAACTTGTTTCTCTGATAACTTGATGATCCAGACATCTGTCATCCAGTTAAAAACAGACAGTTAAAGAGGACTAAGATCTAAAAAGGGAATCATATAGATGTTGCTTTAAACAGCATAAAAAGTCAATTTATGAAAGCTTCTGGGAGAAAACCACAACTCTACACATGTGCACAGGGGATATGACGCCACTGACAGCTGACAGCAACCAAATGACACAGAGCCTGTCCTTGAAAACAACAGATTTCTCTGGGCTTGAATACAGTTTAAATGTTTGAGATAATGTCAGGATACAACTCAACAAAATACATAACAATCTCCAGTTGTTTTTAGGCATTTCAAGGCAGAGGAGTTACATTAATAAACAACACCCTCATACTGCATGATACTGACCAATGTCAAAGCCGCTCTTGTCTGAGTCCTTGTCCTGCTGCTGGCATCCGTTCCTGTCCAGCTGGTTCTCCTTGCTCTTCTCCCTCAGCAGTGCCCTGTGCTGATGGCTCTGGGTGTTGACTGCAGGCGGGGCTGATGTGCGCCTGCCTGGAGTCTTCACCTCGCCACGGGGAGCTGCAGTAGGCCCAACTGAGTCTGAGAAAAATCAAAGACCAACTATAAGCCCAAGGCTCTGAAATATTTGTATGGCTGGAAGTGAAATACTTGTTTTAGAAGTGTATGATTAGTAATTAAAGCATTTCTGATTTTGTAGTCACGCAACATGCATTTGTTTGAATTGTAGAAATAGCCAGTTTCTAAAAAAACTCAAGAGGAGCTCACGCATAGAAGCAGAGATGGTGCGCCTTCTCTTCGGGCCGTCCAAACTGGTAGTAGTAGCCTGTTTCTCAGAGGCCCTGGTCTGGACACTCCTGGTGGGGCTGCGCTCCCCCTCCGGAGGCTGCTCCTCGCCATGATAATATTTCATATGGTAGTGCAGCAGCTTGGCCTTACGGAATGACTTTGTGCAGCCGGGAGCGCTGCACTTGAATGGGTTGTGGTCGAGGTTGATGGACAGGACGGGGGGAGGTTGGTTTTTGATAACTCGGTACACTAAAACAAGGAATAACACAAGTGAGGTGTGTGAAGAAAGGACATCAAAGAATGAAACAGAAGTGATGGCTGTATTTGTTTACTAAGTTTTGCTTTGTACTCACATGGTTCTCTGCTGAATCTGTTGGGGTTGTGGAAACCCTGCTTCCTCACCGCTACCAAAGGCAAAAGAAAGAAGTTCATTTATTCACGTCTTGAAAACATGCCCAGATGCGATGTGAGATTAACTGCACCCAGTAACTAATTTTCACAATCCTACAGATCTGATGACATCTCTGCTAATTTACTTCATTAACACTTACGTTTCACAGGCTGAGGTGGCGGCACGTCCGCCGCAGGCTGAGAGCTTTCTGATTGGACGTTTGGCTTCTGCTCCACATCTCCATTGGACTCTGTGGTTGTCATAGTGACAGGCACCTGCTCCATCTGTGCTGACGTCTGAGTGGGAAATTCTGTGTATGGCTTCGGCGTCTCTGTGTATGGCTTTGTTCCACTCTGTTCTATTTCCTCCTCTTCCTTCTTCACCTCTCCATTTACGTGACACCTTTTCTCATTATGCTCATCATCCTCCTCCACCTTCACCCCATTTGTGAGTCCTGCCCCCTTTTCTGCATCCCTGGGCTTGTTCTGGTCTGCTTGCTCTTGTATTTCCTCTTCCTGTTTGATAGTGGGTGCAGCCTCTACCTCACCGTTTGTTTTCTTGCTCTTCTCATTCACCATCCTCTCTTCCCGCTCCTCGTCCTCACTGTTGCTGTCCTCCTCCTGGTCAGAGGTGCTGCGTCTGGCTCGCTTGTTCTTGGGACCACCGTTCTCCTGAGGCCTCCTGTCTCTGCGGGTCGGGGCCCTCCTTACCATGTTCCTTTCAGTGGACCGAGATTTCCCTCCACCAACACCACCTCTCTATTTGTCAGCAAGACAAAGAGGAAATTAGGAAACAATGGCACACAAGACAAAGACTACATGCTTTAATTATTCTGGATGTTCATGCTCACTTATTACATTTACCTCTTTAATAAAAGGCTTCACGTGTATCCCCTTCACTGTCTGGATAACTCCATCATAGAACTTCACAGTGTAGGATGCTGACGTGGAAGAAGATAAACAGATGTAAAACATGTTTCACACAAGATCCAGCTGCTAGTCGGGTAGCTGATGACAATAGTTTTTAAGCTGTAGCGACACTTCAATTGTTCATTTTGTTGTAAAAGCCTTTAAACACCAGAGGCATTTTTTTCATGCAAATTCTCGTCTATCATGTGTTTTGTGATATGCGGCGTATTGCAATAAAATATGTTGAAATGTACTGCGTTTTATTACCCGTTTTTTTTTTTTTTTTAAATGCAAATAATGTCTCCAAAGGAAAACTTTCCAACATCCTTTTTATCTCATGATATAAAGCTTTCAGTCTGTTCATTTCACGTCATTTTTATTTCAGCAATATGTATCCAACAGACTGAAAAAGCAATGGATTTTAGTGTTATAGGAGGCTACCAAAAAGATGGTATTACCAATACTAATAATTTAAATAATTTAAAAAAAAAAAAAAATCAATGCTTGGCGTTCTCAAGTCGATACACGATACTATACTGTATCGATCCCCATCCCCCAACCCCTAGTGTGGAGTAGCATTATTGAACAACATGGACGGTCCATAGTCTGAATCAAGACAACAAACTTTATTACTCTTTTCAACTTCAACAAAGGCAGCACGTGCAAGATCCACTCCCTCAATCCTTACGTTCCACAATAAAAGCCCTTGACTTACACACTGTGTAAATCTTTACCAGAGGCAAGTCAAACTCCTTCAGGGCTAATCTGTTTACACCTTTTATTGAACACATGTTGTAACTGTCACGAATTTGTAATGCTGCCAATATGAATGGTTTGTTGCAAAATAATCGCAGGCGAGTAATTCACATTTTTTGCCATTTATTTGTCACATCCTGTGTATAAATGCCTCTTGTGAGAGATGTACCCCTATTTAGAGTTTTGTAATTGTGCATCAAACAGATCTGTCTTCACAGTTTCTCTTTGCTGTGCCAGTGAAAGAAAAAGCCATATTGATGTTACTGAACACCATTCAACACAACAGCTTCCCTTTCGAAAGCAAAAGGGAAACGAATATTTTAGACCGCCGTATGCTCCAGTTCACACAATCTTGTATTAAACCCATCTAATTTGAATAATCAAACTAAAATCTTTAACATCTTCCAAAAATAATCTGCTTAAAGTTATTGTGATCATTAAGTTCAAACACTATGGATCTAAACATTAAAGACAAAGATAGCGCTTGATACTCACCATCTTTATTGACAGAAATGACCTTAGCAGGGTAAAAACGGCAGTCAGACCAGCTTGCCAGGACCTTGTCATTCACATGAAAGCCCTGGAGGGAGGAAGGAGACATTCGATCTGGAACATACTGGAGGCATGTTGTCAGAGTTTAATGAAAGGTGGAGCTGTTAAATTCTTACAAAACCATCATTGTTGTTAATTCTTTTTTAAAAAAGACATGGTGCTCAATTTTTTAGAAGGAGATAAAGAACTCTTTTATGCAGAAATACACTGTGAAATATAGGCCAGAGGCACACAAGAGAGAGGCAGAATTTCAAATTTCTCTATGCGACAGAAGTTAAAGCAAGCATGAACAATGTTCTTAGCTTACAGGTACAGGAGTGTCGTCCTGCAGGCCCTGCCGCCTCAGCTGAACCCTCTCCACGGGTCTCAGGTAGGGACTCGTCCAGTCAAACCATTCGTCGTAACGGTGACTCCACTGCCGGTAATGGATTAGTACTTTTTCACCTTCAAAGTCAATCTTCTCTATGTTGGCAGCATACCTACATGACAGAAAAATATCAACAGTGTGTGATTGGACAGGGAGAGGTTTATGTTCCTTTTCCACTATTTCAAACAACTGAGGAACGCAAGTAAGTGAAAATGAGTAAATTTCGAAAATGTCAAACATAAAGAAGCCATGAATCATGAAACACTTTTTAACTTAAGAGGATGGTGTGCTGGTGACACTGTTGAGTATTGACACATGCCACTGTAATGTGATTACTTTCTTCCATTACAAATTCAGTACAGCATTTAAGTTAGAGCCTCGAGAGACACGCCAAATTGCTGGCGATGCAAGTCAAAAGAAGGCCACCTAAGTCATGTTTTATAATCTTGTGACAAAGTTTAAGAATTCTGGGGCCAGGATTTATGATAATCTCTGTGAGACTTCAGAGGCCCAAATTCTGTTCAGCCCCAGATTATTTGTTTAAGGTTATGGGAAAAGACGAACACATTAAAAAATGGGTCCAAACAAGTATTATGAGTGATAGATTCTTCTCTGAGGATGGATGACTGAGAGGGTGCCTTAAGCCCACAAATGGGCTGCAGAGACAGCAGGAGTGGCAGCAGTTGAAAATATGTCCCATTAACAATTTATAAAATTGGATGTATGTATTAGAAAATTGGGCAAATATTAATGAGTTTTTGGGGGGCCACTGACATGGTTCACACTTTGTGGGGAGTTGCATTTTTATATTTAGTGTAGGGCTGCACAGCTAATCAAAATATTATCAACATTGCAATATGGTCAGGCAAAATATTCAAATAGCTGGAGCTGCAATATTTTGATGGGGGTAAATGTGTCACAATATCATAATAAATGAAGCATTGTGGTGCTACAGAGATTCCCCGACCTACAAATCATTTTCTAGACATAAGGGAACATGCTTGTTTAGTACAGTTCCAGCAAAAATCCCATCATCATCATTTTAATATTTTTTTCAGTGAAAATGAAATGCGAAAATTACCATTCCTACTCAATCATGACACATCACAGTCGCAATATCTGTCAAAAATAATCCCAATATGACAGTCCTAGTCTAATGTCTTCGTCTATGCGTAGACAAAATGTGGATTTGTTTTTTACTTCCTTGTTTTGCAATTGTTTATTTGTCGAGTTCTTCCTTGTTTTAAATATCTGTTTCCACTGTATATGAGGGAGCATGTTTATGTTGACAGCCAAGGACAACTGTGTATGTAGTGATGACATGTTGGGGGATTCTGGGTGGGGGGTTGGTATGTATATCTTGTGATAAATTTTGTGTTCTGTTTACGAAGTAATAAACAAACTGTTAAACAAAACCCTGCAACCTCCAGTAATATGCAGGAGTGAAACAGGGGGACCAACATCAACTGTATTTTTGTATGTGTCCGCCAAAGGACTAGGCTAAGTGTCCCTACAAGAAGGTGGCTCACACAGTTGTGCTGCAACACCAATTTCACATAGTTTACTTTAAAAAATTCTATGGTACCAACAACAGTCTTGATTTCTATCCTGACCATATAGCAGCTATTAAGAAAATTTAAATTATGATTAAACGGTCACAGTTTAATTCTACTATCCTTCATTAACAATCCAGATCAAAGGCTACTTGAGAGCACACACCCATCACCAGCTGTCATTTGCTGGCAAAGGAGCAGTGATTTCTTCACTCTGCTCTTAATCTTTTAACATTTAATGCAGAATAGCTAAGACTGGCCCGGGATGGAGAGTATGAGGGTATATGAGAGAGAGTAAAGGGAGTGAACAATAACAGGGATGGGGAGGAATGAGCGAGGCCATGACTCACCAGTTTTTGAGGCTGTCTCTGGCCTCAAGCTGAGCTCCCACCTCAAAAGATATCCCTCTTCTGTTAGGGGGCGTCTTACTCATACTGCCCACATCAAGGCTCCCTTCCTGTGCACACACATACACATACAGACACAATAACCAATAAACATACCAATCAAACTTAGACCCATACTGTATGACCTTGGGTACACTACTGAGAAAAACATTGTGCCTAGCCAAGAAGAACACAATGCACATGACTATCAAGGAATTTACAGACAGTCTTGCAGTCAGCCTCGTCTCTCTCAGGTCAGCACTAATCATTATTTTACCAGGAGACTGTGGCAAATCACAGCTTTGCACCCGAGTAGCAATTTTGGCATTAAAAGGCGAGTAGGGCACTCCCATTGTATGACAGCAGAACACCAATGCAGTCCAGGCTGAGAACAGATATCACCAGTGTAAACATACACAAGCTACAGATTACATGTTGTAACATAGTGCAACACGGTGAAAAGCAAAAACTGACATTATACGGGTGAGCCATGTACCTCAAATGGTGATGAAATGTGCAACTAATACCAGATGTTCAGTGATGTCTAAAAACGACCTCTATGGGGATTTTTAAATCAAAATGAGCAGTATTTAAATATCCTGTATTGATTTTACTTCCTATCAAGAACGCACAATGAGAGGAGGTAGAAAAATGACTACATAACTTGATCATGGCTTTAACTTCCTACCCACCAGTACAGTCAGCAAGCAATCATGCACCAAGCTAATACTCGACTGATGAACAGTGTATTTTGTCTTAAATTGGGTCCTTGTCCATGCAGTCTCATCAAACACGGCCCCGTAGTCTGCTGCTGTCAGCTGAAATAAAGGGCTTGGTTCAGGAGGATGATCGTTTGGTCTTGTACAGAAAATGTAAATTCCCTCCCGATAACGGCGCCTCCTTTGTCAGGCACATACAGGGTAACATGAGATAACGGCGCCCTTCATTACCAGCTAAACGATCTACATTATAAATTACAATGTCTTACTTTTGTCCAGGTTATATCTGACTCGGTTCACCATAGCGGAGGCAGTCGGGAGTTATTGGCTTTCCGTGCAACGTACAAACCGGATATCTTCACACTACTCGGCCCACGTGTTTTCTGCTCAGGCGATTTCACGTATAGACACAATAGAAGACAATGGAAAAGACCCCCATCATCAATCGTCTGCAGCAGGCACATACCCAGCACGTTAGCAAAGAGGAAACAATATCCTGGTCAGTAAAACTCAATATGTAAGATGAAACTGTGCGTTTTTATGGCCTGCATAAGGAGCCAGACAGACGACAGCGACACAGGCAGGGCGCAAACCGGGAGTTGGTGATGCAACAATCATGAGTCAGGAAGCGGGTGATGGTTGTAGATTTAAATAGTAACGTTACCAACAAACAACGATTCACTTAATCGTAGGTTAATGTTTTGTAGTAATAAGTGGCAAAAAAGCATCCCACACCCTCTTCATTTATACGTATACTTCACAGGTCTTTAAATTGTGTTTTCATAGATTACACGAGGACACGTTGCCTCACGTTGCTCCTACTATTCTCCTGTTGACCACTTCTGCTAATAGCACTTTATTGTCCAGTGTTTTATAACAGTGGGCGTAACGGTAGGTGATTACGTCAGCGCTTTAAGCAGATATGACTGGTCGAACGAGTCTGCTATGGGCGGGATACTCGCATCTGATTGGCCGCGCAGCTGTCACTCACAGAGCTCTTCAGGGCCTCGCGCTAGGCCTACTTTCTCAGACTTTTCGTGCTGTGAACGAGCAGCGTGGAAATGCAAAGCATTAAACTTCCCTAACTGAGAAACCACGGAGCCATGTAAAGGCACCCGGTGAAAAACGAACATGACGAACAAGAGGCACACCGTAGTCACACGAATAGGACCACGAAATGTACAAACGTTACATTTTATTACCTACTTCGTCACGTTTGTTTTGAACTCAAAAAGCCGACATGCGGCACCACACCATCTAAGCTGTTGACGCATCCACCAAACCAGCCTCGTTCGCGATGTTATTCGGGGTTATAAACTCCGGAGCGATGGGGAGACAAGATTTAGGCTTCCTACCTGTTCTCCAGTCACTCTTTGTCCGGTTGGGGTTAAATGTGTGGAGTAATCCCTTTAAAGAGCAGGTCCCGCCGCCTCCGCCTGTCTGGACCAGATCACGCAGTTGAATTTCTCCCAGATGCATTTACCACCGGCGCGCGGGCAGTGTGGCGCTACACTGCGCATGCGCCTGCAACGACACAGGGCGCTTCAGTATCTCTCTATCATTTATCACCTAAATACTGCAAAAATATGTTGATTTTAAAATGTCTTGTTTATTTATTCCCATAAACATGTAAATATTTGTTAGTCAAAGCACTTTAAATATATTCTGAATGGACCTAAATGAGCAAATCAAGCTTTTAGGACATAACCTGACTCTAGTATCCTCACCAGTTGCATTAATCAAACTGAGAACAACATTATTATTTGCTTCTTCCTACATATGTAAGTGAATAAAGGCCCTGACCAGCTTATAAATCACCGTTCACGCCTATATACAATATACAAATCACTGGGCGCATAGCTCCACCCACCGTCCACCCATGGGAACTGTTGTTTATTTACAGAAGTGGAGGGTGACCAGGGTGAAGTCTGTTTACCAGTGAATGGGTTTCAGTTTGTCCACCATTTTAGGCTGGCATTAATGTCCCCACAGGGAGCAGAAATAAAGACATTTCCACCTGAAATTTATGCAGAAAAGGCACTAATTGGGATGAATGGTGGCTCATGGATGACTGGAAGATTTCTCCCTCCCTGGAGGGGCCCTGGATTTCCAGGGGTCAAAGCTGGGGACCATGGGGACCTCTGTGAGTCCTCCATGTCCTCCATGTCCGTGAACGACATGGAGGACCCACTGTCAGTGGCACTGTAGTGTAGCCTTGCTTCTTCTTATTTTCTGTTTTTCTCAGTGTGGAGCATTTCACCTTTGCCTTTGATGTCCCTGCCTGTTATTACTGTTTTTTTGTCTGCTTTTTTCTTTTTGTAAACTCTCATGCTTACTTTATGCTTACAATATCCTGGCAGAGGCCCCCATAACCCCAGTGCCCTGCATTATATAGCCTAATAATAATAATAATAATAATAATAATAATGATAATACATTTCTGTTTATAGAGTGCTATTCACAGTACGCAGAGAGCTTTACATAAGTTAAAATGATCATAAAAAAGAATACACTAAAATACATATTATTCACACAGTAAAAGCAGTTTTGAAAAGCGCAGTTGTGATCAGTGATTTGAACTGTGAGAGGTTGGTGCAGTCCTGCATGTGTTCAGGGAGAGAGGTCCAGAGGGAGGGGACAGCTAGGGAGAAGACTCTGTCCCCCGGGTCCAGTGCTTGGTCCTGATTGGTGGTTCCTCACAGTGTTGAAATGAAACCTCTGCCCTTGCTGCTCTCACTGTGATAATGAAAATAAACTCTATGAAACACTCATAATAAATGTAACCAAAGTACTGTAGTGGAACCACAGTGGCTCGTAAACACAGTAAAGTATGGCTTAAGTTTTTGCAGTCAGGATGATTTGAAAATAAAAGCTGCCTGTTCCATGACCTCTGTCACTGAATGTGCTTTTTGAAAGAGGCTGTCAGTGTTTCTTCTTCCCTCCTGTGTCTGTTTTCTCTAACATGTTCCAGTCGCACAAACTGAGGCCAGAGGTCTTCTTACTCCGCTGTCATAGTTACAGTGCCTGCCCAGCTTTTCAGCGGTGGCAGACAGCTACATGATTGCAAGAGAGTGACGGATGACACAGGTGGCAGTTCTGTGCAGTGATGTGCATAAAAGGACAAACAGATGAAAATGTACAGATGGATGAGTGAGGGTGATGCCGTGTGACAGGATGGTGAGCAGCTTGTGTTTGCCCAACCCTTTCACCTGTGTAGTCACAGAGACAAAAGAATAAGACTTTCATAACTCTGGACAAATACACTCAGCAGTCAAAGTATGTTGTGTGTGTAAAGCTGATGCAATCTTTAGCCTTACAGACACATGAGACAAATAGATCCTTACTCTCTGTGTCTGATTGTGTAACTCATCGCAAGTGTTCAGTTTTTAAAAGCCTGTCTGAGAAATACTATCGGATTGAGAAATGCAAAGGGTTACCACCGCTGCTTTCAAAGGATACTGAGAGTTTGCACCGCTGAATCAAAACTATTAAGTTTATTATTATGAGACCAGACAGAGCCTCCTACTCACTCATTACCCACCCAACATTTGAGTATGGGGCCCATGTGGGTAGTAAACTGGCTGAAAAATGGGCCATATATGGGATTGTTCATGGGTTACATATTGCCGACATGGGTGGGTTTACCCAGGTGGGCCCTGGATAAGAGTTCCATTTTGTGCCCATACCCACTTGGTACCCAGGTCACCCTAACATAACCATGTGGGTCCACTTGGGTAAAGCCATTGATGTGGGCAAGTGGCATGGGGCCAGTATGGAACCCATGGACAATCCCATACATGTCCCATTTTTAAACCCATTTACTGCCCACATGGGCCCCACATACAGACGCTGGGTAATAGTGAGGTAATTAGGCATTTAACTGGGCTATTAAGGGGTTCATTAATAGATAAATTAATTGATTGTAATACATAATGGTACTTTTAATTACTTATATTCCAGTTTAGGGAGTAAAGATCCTTAAAATTGACTACAAGCCTTGCAAACACCATAAAGGGCATACATTTTCAAGTAAAACTAAATGATTTTCATATTTTTGTTGATTCATAAACTCCTTAACAATCCCTAAAACCATGCATATTATCCAAAACAATAACATTAATATGTTACTACACACTAAGTTATCTCTTAATTATGTTTAAAAAAAAAAAAAAAGTTTAAATATTAAAAATGTTTTGGGGTACACTCTTGAGTTTTCATCTTACTTGAAAAGTTGATGTCTTTTTAAGGTCCAAATTAAGGCATACAGGTAAAGTTATTTTGCAAATTTAAAGGGATTTGACCCCTTATAGACCCCTTAAACTGTTTGAAAATCCTTAACATATAATAATCAATAGTTTAGCCATTTCATAAGCCCAAAATGAGGCATACATACACAAGTACTATTTAGATATCACTAAATTTCACATGAAATGAAACAACAATCCCACTCAATTAAACCTAAATAATATTCTGAGTAAAAAGGACAATGTTCTGAATTATAGTTATCACCTGCAAGTATTTTTGTTTTGACAAATCCCAGTGATCTTGGTGGCCAGACAAATATCCTACAAATTCAGCTGTGCCTTACCGTCTGTGCTCGATGAGCTCATTTTACTACGTCGTTTTATTATTCAAGTAATGCATGCAGTGCCTTTTTCCAAGCTTGAATATTGATTTTGTCATAAAAGCTAATGAAGAAATCCTGTAATTTAGAAGTAATTCTTCACTGGAGGCAAATTAAATGTTCTCCAGTGACTAATTCTAAGACGTTGATGATGTGGCCACAGCTTCCTGCCAGGGGGTTAGTTCCATGTTGTCCCTCCTCTCGCTCATTTCCTGTCTGCTCTCTGCAAACCACTGTCAAAACAAAGAAAGAAGTGCCAACACAAACACCAGACACCCACTGTACAATTGAACAAACCTTTATTTATGGACAGTCAATCCATATTATAACAGGAAGGTATGCAAACACACATATACACACACACATGGAGAGTGGTTTGAATCAGTCCTATGTTCAAAAGGCAGGCGGTTACAGCAGAGAAATGAAGTTAATTACAAAAACAATTTTTTTTATTGCTCTTTACAGCAACATTAACTTCACCCTTAAACCTGGATCATTAGAATACACTTAAGGAGAGTTAATACTATTTACACGCTGAATTTATTTACATCGGCAAAGCCTGAGAGGGGACACCAAAAGCTTAATCTACATTCTCATAGTGCTTGACAGTTGATTACTCCATTCTCAGTACACGGGTTTATGGTAGATTCATCAAATTTTCATTCTGTGAGGGAGGCCATGTACAGTTATCACATCCAACACCCGTTTTATCATAAGACCTGAGCCAAAAAAAAAAAAACAACAACATACAGACCACAAACAAAAGAGAACACAACTCCAATTGAAAGACTTTTTTAATAGATAATAGAGAAAGAGTATTATCAGTTTAATTACCAACCTCCCACATCACTATGACACAAACTGTAATTACAACACTCTCATCTGGCTTCACTTGAGTGTTTATAGTTGTAATGTCGAAGCACCTCTAAGTTTATTTTCTTAGAAAATCGCCACCATCCGTCTGCACATCTGTCCAGTTTGTGCTTTTAAAATGAAGCTTTGCACTCAGTTGTGGCGGCACGGCTTCTTGTGTCTCGTAAAAATGAAATACGAAGAGACCAGCTATCAGTACAACTACTCAAAACAGCACAGGCAAGCTTATTAATAAGACACCATTACAAGAGTTCTTTTTTATATTTTCACTTTTTCTGTACATGATAAAGGAAGGCTGTGTCTTTCGTCCACACTCTGACAATCACACACACACACGAACACACTTGATTGAAACCAGAGTGTTAAAAAAAAGCAGCGCATCAACACTGCTGTCTTTAGGTTTGCTGTGCAAGTGAATACTTCTGAAGTGAATACTGTAAGACTCTCACTTACACAGCCTGGTCGTCCTATGAAACTGTAGGACTACCTCATTCAGTAACAAAATGAAGAGTAGATCTGTTTTCACACGCAGCTGTTAGAAAATAGTCATTAAAGTGAGCCACTTTAAAGCCATCACTGCTGATTTTAGTATCAAAAAACACAGTGAAGGTGATGTGTGTTGTCTCTCAGTAAAAAAAAGCAAGTGAGAACGAGGGTCCAGAGTCCAAGCTGTGTTCACACTGCTTGTGTCGTAAGAGCTGTAATAGCTCACCCCGAGAGTTTCCAGTGTGGTCTGAACAGAGACAGTGTTTATGCATGACTGTAAATGTGTAACAGGAGGTGCCGATTCAGCACCAGAGGTGAGCTCTACGGTTCACAGTGTCTACACCACCCCTTCGATGAAACTGGTCTCCAGGTGAACGATTAGCATTCTCAGGAAGGACATCTCCTTGCGCGTGTTCTCGAAGATGATCCGCGGATCGTCGGACTGGCATCGAAGGCAGTTGGGGGCCATCACCATGGCCAGGTTGTTCACGTCCATCTTGGTTATAGCCACGTTGGATGGCTGAGCAAATACCTAGAGATAATCGGGATGGAAGGAGAGAGAGCACAATGAGTGTACAGACTGACCTTTGACCTGCAGTGAGGAATGTATGAGTCACATTCAGTTACCCATGAGCTCACATATATTAATTTCCTCAGTTTAAATGTTTGTGTACAGTGTTGAGTTACTTTACACAAAAATTGTTTTGAGCAATTCTGAGGTTTGAGTTTATGATCTATTTAGTATATAACAGAGTTGAAGTGCTGCTGGTGATCACATGCAGGTGCTCTTTGGATACTTCAAGTCTTCTGTGCTTACTCTATCGTGTGCAGGGCTTTTTGCATGGGTGAAAAATGGTCTCAATAAAATTATAATATGCAGTCTCCTGCAAAAATAATCCAGGCGCATTGTAGGATTTGTGTAAAATTAAAATTTTAAATGGCGGCATGTATTTAAAATAACCATCTGCGTGCAATGAAACTGAGGAAGGCCTGTGTTGGTTGCCATGCATTGGTCATTTTAAATGCATACTGCCATGTAAAATACAGGCATTTTAATTTTGCACAAATCCTACAGTATACCTTGGATTATTTCTGAAGGAGACTTGTATTTTATATTTTTTAATGAGGCCATATTTCACCCATGCAAAGAGCCCCTCACACAATGGACAAGATGGTTTTAGTTAATTCATTTTTTACTTTGGTTCTTTAAAGACAAACTATAGAAGATTTTTTCTTAAACACAATGTATAGACTCAGACATAGGTAATTCTGTCAGTCATCACTTGTTACCCAACAGAAATGTGTGGCACTGTATATATCTGCAGTGACTCTGCCCTCTGCCTGTCCTTTCTTATTTTCTTCTTAATATGCTGTTTATAAAAAAGGAAGTGACCAGGTGCCAGATCATAAGCGGCATGCATCCAAGAGGAAGCTATGAAAATGGTGGACACAGCGCCAAAAGAATGCAAATCCAGCCAGGCGGACAAAACTTGTTCCAAAACAGAAGTGATTCGGGGGTTGGCTTTCACTTTCACTCTCCCTGGTGATATGATTTACAAACAGTAGCTGACGACTCCTGCATAGTATAGCTATAACTATTTTCTATTAGTATTAGTTGGCTTGATTATTTTGCTTTAGGGGCTGAATATTATTACAAATTGATGTGAACATGTGTGACAAAGTAACATGGTGCTTCTTCATTAAAATAAGCTAAAGATGAAAACACAAGAAAAGCACAAAGGCAAAAAAAAAATTGACAGATGTTGTCATAATGGTGCTGGTGGAATATGGACGCTGGTTAGAGTAAATTATGGGTTTTAAAGTCTGTGTTTCTAAATCTTTGTCAACATGTTGGTTACCTGCAGGAAGTGGATGAAGTAGCAGAGCACCAGCCTGTTGAGCTCAGGAAGAGACTGAACCACAGCAATGGCCGCTACTGGGTCGTCACAGTTACTGACGCACTGCTTGTAGAAGTTCATTGGGATGAGAGGTTCCTCCAGCTCCCGGTACCACAGCTTCATTAGGGAGGCTGAATGAGACAAACATCATTTTCATATTCATCCCCATTGTGTGCACACAAGCACACAACAACAAAACATCCAAATACATCCATCCTCACCAGGAACGTTGGGGTCAGAGAGATTCTCTGGGATTCTCCACTGGTCCACTTGGAGCTTCAGCGCATTCACCTCGTCAATGTCTCCAGGCACTCTGAGAATAAAACAGTACATCAGTTACACTCTGTGGCCACAAGAGGGACCTCTGCTTCTATTGCTACAGATTCTCCATGCCCTGTGGCAAAACCATTACTCATGCACACCCAATTGGCCTCAAATGTGGCCTGGTGGCTGGAAGTACTCAGTTCTTTGTTTGCAGTACTTCTTTGGAACAAAACAAAAACAAACATTACACAACCAAACAGCACACTGTTCGGGGCAGTCCTCATGTTGTACGTGTTTCACAGGGAGATCCGCATATAGCACGTTTGAGGCTAAGGGAACACGTTTTTAAACAAGTCAAGATGTTACAGAGTCACATTTGCTGGAGCAAACCCTACTCAAACACACAGCCGTGTAGTTCCCACGTGCTTGTAAGCTTAAGCAGTAATGTAAACACATATTATGAAGTATCAAATTAAACAGCGCTTGTGGGCTGTGTTTGTTCTGCTGTCTGCTGTGTGTACTGTACACAGGGAGAGCCTACGCTGAAATACAGAGATACAGGAGACCACACACATTTTGTTTATACACACTGTACATACAATAAGGCACGTACAGTACAGAACAGAAGATCCCCTTCTAATTTCCTAGACTCCTCCTCTCTCACGCTGCACAAGTCGAGGCATGTAATTGGCTGAGTCTATCTTACCTGAAGATGCCCTCCGTCTGAGCTCCGCCCAGAGCAAGAACATACTGGGAAAGCTGAACCTGCACCCATGGCAGTTTCCTGTCGGGGAAGAGCTCGCTCTGCCTCTCCATCACCTCCTCCAGAGAACTGCCAAACAGGGAGGGAGTGACGATGGCCCGCCTACTGTGGTCGATCTCCTCCAAGGTGGGCTTCCGTAGACCCTGGAGGGGCGAGAGGCGAGGAAAGGAGAAGATTTACTACTCTATGTATGTCAGGGACTATGATACTAATCAAGGTTGTGTCTGCAGCTGTGCTACTATGACTGGATCTGTGTTTATGTCTCTACCTGTGACTGTCAGTGTGCCTGTAATTATGTCTTGCTCACTGTGATGGTATCTGGGATGACTCAGATGCAAGTCACAGTTTTCAAACTGATAGGTCCTATTTTTATCATGTGGAAGTGACCTATTTTTTTTTAGCTTACCTTTTTGCCTCCAGTGATTGCCACTTTCTGCAGTTTCCGATGGCAGAACTTGGCATATGTGCTGATAGGCAGACCTGTGGGTTGACACAAGAGGGAAATTCAGACTTGACTCCACGAGAAACACTATGCACATCCTTGTTATGTCCTCAAAGTCCCCGTGTAAAACCCTTAAAGCGTTGGGCATTACTGAACACACAAAATAATAAATGATTTAAATTCTTTCCCACAAAAAGGACAAACAGTGTCTTTTTTCCCACAGATGTCAAATAGCATATGAAAGGCAGGCAGTTGTAATTGGAGAGACGTGTTGATGGTGTGATTCTGGCATATGGGGATTAGAGCAGGCCCGGCTAAACTGTCAGGCTGAGGGAAGATTTACTGCTGTTGAACAAAAGCTTTAGAGACAGGATCCAGCCTACACATCCAGCGTTCAGGTGATTCATCTGCGTACACAGACATGAAGGGCTCTGGATAGAAAGAGAAATACAGAGGCTCCCTGTCTGCTACTTGCCCTAAGTAGCTACTGTAAGGCCCAGATCTATTTCGGAAGTTAACTGCGTTAAAATAACACAGTGCTGTTGTACCGAGGTGAGATGTTCTTCAAGAGACACACGCTACAGAAGAACCTAATCTGTCCCTATAAGTTTCAAAACTTCTGTACACTTGTTCTCACACAACTAAAAAACAAAACAATTTGAAATACAAATTTTTTTGTGTCATCATGTGCACTCATGAAAAGAAATCACCCCCATCTTGCATTGCTGTGGTAACTCTGGTTTACACTAAACACTGAGCTCTCAGGGGGTCTATTCCCGTTCCTAGAGTCTCCACAGTCAGTCAATCAGCTACCTGAACCACGGCCACATGGACAAACCCGCAGTGGGGTTTTTAAAAAGTAGCAAACACGTTCCAGCGTACAGTCAAAGCCCCCAGATTTATGGCAAACAGGTGACTCCCATGCACGCTCACAACTGCTGCTAATCTGACCAAGTTCAACTGTAATTACGTCTAATTAGAGAGATCATACCAATAATTTGCCCTTGATCTTGTCAAAGACCAGCTATGTGTCCCAGGGCTCCCAACATAGAGGCTGTACACACGCTAGCACAAAAAGCGAGAGTGTAGAGCCCTTTTGCTGCAGCGAGGAAGCGTTTAAACCCGACTGGTGGTCTATATTTATATCAGGTTTGATGCAATGAAAACAACAACAACCAGGCAACCAAAGCCCAGGAGATATACGAGCTCATTAGGAGCTTGAGTGTACTGTACCAGACTGAGAACGGCATGACACCTGTCTACACATGCGCTGAAGCTAAATTTGACGACAAAAACCAGAGCCATTAGAGCAGGGGTCGACTACATTTGTAAAAGGGCCAGAATTTTTCTAAGGAGACACTGCGGGGGCCAGACTTTCAAATATATGTATTTTTAATCATTTAGGCCTAATTAGTCTATCATTGTTTAATATTTTTACTTTCTTACAAAATAAATATTATTTCATTAGCCTTATCAGTGTGAGCAGACTCCTAAATGTAACAAAATTAAATGTTAAAGGTCCAGTGTGTAGGATTTAGGGGCCTCTTTTGCCAGAAATGGAAATTACTGCTACATTTTTATTAGTTTATAAGCTCCTGAAAGTAAGAATCATTGCATCTTTGTAACCTTAGAAGGGGCCGTTTATATCTACATGTAGGGCGGGCTCTCTTCCACGTAGGTTGCCATGTTGTTCTACAGTGGCCCAGAGCGGACACACAAACCACTGACTCTAGATAGGGCCATTCATGTTTTTAAGTCGGCCACCCTTGTTCTCCTACACACAGTCTGCATCCTCAACGCTGGATGCCGCAAATCCTACACAGGACCTTTGAATGCGAAATATGAGTTTGGCCCTGCTCGCACATGAAGATACGGCATAAGCTGCTTTACATTTCTGACAGACAGAATTCCTTTTCGCTCCACTGATCCTAGACTACTGCTAGTCAGTAAACAAACAGCAAAGCAAGCAGAGCTTTGTCAGTGAGGTAGGCCTGAATACTGCATCAGGCTGTGCAGGTTACGACAACGTTATCACATATCACATTTTGTCATGATATTGTTCTTTCTACAGCTACTTGCTTAACATAAGTTGACAGATGGATTTAAAAAGTCTTAGTACCTGCAGGTTGAGCGCACATATTTAGGATTGGTAAATCCCTCCAGATTAGAATTATTTCCATTTCAGCTGTTTTTGGTATTACTTTGTTATAGGGAGCAAAAAAAAAAATGCTAGAAATCCTAAATATCAGAACGCATTTTTTTGCCTCCTCACATTTTCTGAATTCAAAAATATTCTGCGGGCCAGATGGGAAGCTTTGGTGGACCGTATGTGGCCTGCAGGGAGCCAGTTGACAATCGCTGCATTAATGGATGTCGAGGAGACAACTTCAGTCTCATCTTGGGTATTGTTTATGAGTCTACACTAATCCAAGTGCTGGCTGAAAACAACACTCGCAGGGCCCTGAGCCCAAAGAAGTTAAATTCCAAGTCCACATCAGGCCTGGCCTGAAAAGAGACCTCCAGTTCCCACGTGCGACTCCTACTCCTGCTGCTCACAGCTGCTCATTACTCTGGTCAGACACAGTGTGAGTGTCCCTGCTCCTCCATTCATCAAGCAAACAACAGCTCTCATGATGCTGTTTTTGTACATGTGAGACTTTTGTTTTCTTGCTGGCTTTCATCAAGAATCCCCCTCTGTAAAGACCTTCAGACTTAGTCAGAAACGTTCAGTAGGCTTCGACCTCTTAGTCAGTTGGGGTCTGAGTCACTGAAGCACAATGTGTGAGGCCACCGCTGTGGTGTCTACTGTGAGACGATTGGGTTCCTCTCTGGTGACTTCATCGCCCGAGCTGGCAGTGTGGGCTGCTCTAATGAGGGCGCGTGCTGATGAGTAGGTATCCCCTTAAATGGCTGTTTGACATGCAAGTGGCAAGACAGACCGCAAATATGATTCACAGCGTGGTCCATTGTACGCGTACAGAACATTCTGAGATTCTCATCCTACATATTTTTTTTCAGCTCGACTTTCTGTGAAACCCATTCATTGTGCCTGCAAGCACATCAACATGTACTCCTCTGACAAACTGCACAGTACTGAATTTTCCATCCCACTCAAGAGAGGTCACTCTACAGGGAGCGATATGTTAGAGTTGTAATGGCTTGCACGGCTTAGACTCTAGACAGCTTTTGAAGAGAGTAGAAAAACATCTTTGGGGCTCCCTCCCCTGCCGACACTGTGCTCTGTCAAACAGATACGCTAGGTACTAATGGGAAATACTGAAGATCCAATATTCTTGAAGTGATGTTTTGGACGGATGTACAAGTAAATGAACAAAGATTTACCTTCTTCCTCATCTGTATTCTGTTTGCGCTTCTTTCTGGACTTTGAATTCTTCTTCAGCTTGAGCTCCTGCTGTTCCAATATGAACTGAGTCACTATGAAACACAAGACAGCAAAGGTCAAGTCTTCTGACAGTCAATTAGATAAACTCAAGGCCGACAATCAGATTATTGGGCTTATCAAAAACAATACTGTGCTTTCTAGCCCGATCATACTGACTAAATTAAATTATGATTCCAAACGGAAAATACAAAGGGAAGAAAATGCGATTTAGAGAAACATCTCTCTGGTCTACATTAACAAAGCTAACTATCACACAACACAGGGAGGTACAGAAGAAAGAAAGGTGACCCACCCTGCTGCTCACTCTGAGACTCACATTTCTTGTCGCTGGTGGGCTCCGTGTGTCTCTGGATGTAGCCTTCCAGGTAGCAGCGGAACTTGGGCGAGGGGGCAAAGAACGCCAAGCTGACTGCCATCAGCTCCCAGCCTGCCGCCAAGCTTCTAGGGGTGGCGTTGCCTGTGGTCTGCCTCACCAGCTGCACATACAGCTCATCCCGCAGCCCTGGCATGTCCCAGCACTTGGTGACAATGAGCAGGGCACAGTGACGGCGGTCCAGGCGCGAGGGCCTGTCTCCCATGTAGGCCTGCACCAGTTTGAACATTTCGCAGGCTTCCTTCCTGACGGCACGGTTGCTGGTGACTAGCATGGGTTTTTTGATGGATCCGCGGTTCCACGACAGCATGTTGGCGATAGAGACGCGGCGGCGGAACAGGCCTTGCGTGTGCATGTTGAGGTGTTTGCTGGCCCAGTCCTCCATACCCATGTCGGGAGGTGGGGGCTGCCGCAGGGTGGCGTAGGAGAGTTGGTAGGACGATCCACGTGCTCTTCCTCCTGCCCCATCAGCTCCCTCTCTGTTGTCATGGTTGGCAGGGCGGTGAGGGCCCAGGGAGGCGGTCCGCCCATCCACCATGCCTTTCTTCCTGCTCTCCAACTGAGCCTGCAGTTCTAGGGTGCCCGCCTGCAGGAAGACAAGAGGTGGACATGAGAAAGAGGAGCAGAGTTGTACGGAGGAGGAGGAGGAGGAAGGCGGATAGAAGACACAGAGGGGGGTGAGGCAAGAGTGCAGCAGAGGTACAAAACTGTGTGTGTGCAGCTGCAGAGTCCTCACTGTGTCACACTAGGAGCTGTGCTGCCTTCCGCCTACTGTGCTCTGCTCTGCAGTGCTGGGGCTCGAGGGGGAGTTGTTGCAGGAGCGGCACATTCATTTCCTGATGCCAAAAAAAATTGTACCAGAAAAAAAAACAAAACTTGTGAATCCCTACCTCAGGAGCAGGTGACCAGATAGTGGCGTAACAGTCCTTACTCCTGCCCCTTCCCGCCCTGGGCTCATCTACCCTGCGAAACCAAAGCTATGCTCTGGACCTCCCACTGATCCCTGCGGTGGAGTTTATGACCATAAGGAACACTTCACCTCCCTTAATAGAGAAAGCCAGTAACCAAGCTATGCTCTGCAAACAGCCAGGAACAACACCAAATCTGCGCCAGAATCAAAGCTCAAATTTACTAATGGAACATGAAACGCATTGACATGTCTTTTCAATGAGACCCTGATGTAATGTGGAGCTCACGTCTGCCAGACAAGCTGGACTTCACATTTTGGTTTCTCAATCAAATGCAGCAGATGTGAGGTTTGGCTTTGGCAGAAGGTTTATACGGTCGTGCAGAGTTGATGTTTTTTTTTTAAATGGGCGACAGAGGTCAACTACAGAAGATCAAATGCAACAAAGCACATGTTTAACTAGGGAACGGGAATGTACAACTTCTACTTTCAGTAAATTACACTGTTGTACAGATAGCTTACAGATGCAGCAGCACAGGATGGTCATTTAGTCATACTACGGACCGAAATGCAACAGTGTAACTTTGGGAACTACTCTCAACTTTGAAAACATGAATTATTCATGGATTTTGTGGAAATGGACACTTTCTGTGCATCCTTTGAACAAGCTGGTAAAGGTCTTTCAGCAAGAACATAATGTTCAAATATGGAATTATAGAGCTGCAAATACATCACAAGCTATAATGTGTGTGTGTGAGTGATATAACAGCAGGTCTGAATAACATTCCAGGACAGACTTAGGGGGCCCGCTCAGTGCTCTTTGGCTGATGTCTAACATGCTTAAACTACAGTGGTACCAATACGCCTTGGTGCCAGCCTGCCTCCTCCTTTTCCTCTTCCTCATCTCCCTGCCAAGCCTGGGCCATATGGGCCGCAGCGGCCCTCCTTCCTGACCGAGGGAAGCCATGTCCTGAATCTCTCTGGCCTGGCATGGGCCCCAGATGCCCAAGCAAAGAGCTGGCATATGAGTATACAGCACCTGCAGTGCAGGGCAGATGGACGGTGGTAAGAGGATGACAGGTAATGCTGGGCCTGAGGCCATTACAGTCAGCCGTGCCCAGCCTGCCCACTGCTTAATGTCCTGGGGACATTTAGGCACTCAAGATTGGAATGTTAAAGGCATTACTCACAAAATGCTCTGTGTTCTTTTTCAAAGAGACAGATTAGCTCTACTGTTTTCATCCCACAGCTCTGTGTTGACTCAAACATTCATTTTTTAGTTGCAGAGGTCCAGTGGGACTGCTTCTGAGAACAGCACTATAATGTATGGAGGTATGGGGTGTGATTCTGTTGCATGAGGGGATTTGGAGATTAGACGTAGCAGATCTTGGAACTGGCTCCACATGCTGCTACTTATATAACTGTTTTGAGAAGTCAAATAGTTCTTTCATCTTCGATCATGTGCATATTTTGTAAGGACCCTTGAAGGTAAGATAAGCCACCGTCACAGTTCCTCCACATGTGTCTCTTTGTATTTTAGTGCTCTGCAAAGTCAAAAAATAACCAAATTATTAGTGTTGTCTGATCTGCCCCAATAGTGGAATATTTCTGCTCAGTGACACAATCTGTCCATTCTTCCACTTATAGTTCTGAGGACTAGACGCACTAAACAATACAAAAGCAACAGCTAAAAATTCTCATAGTGCAAAGATACTATGTTAAGGAATGACTCGGCCTCTTTTGACACTGTCAGACTGAATTCTTCTCTGATGGTGAATCTGGAGAGATATCAGCAATCAGACCACTTCCAGACAAAACAAAGTTGCATCCAAACAAACGTGTTAAGGTAAACAGACCACACAAAAACCTACACACAGCTGAACTCTTAATCAGACAAGAAAGTATCACAATACTGGAATAGTAACCATGTATTCTGTTACAATGTCTGCTTTGTTAATAACAATTTATTTTGTTAGTTTGCCACACACACACACACACACACACACACACACACACACACAAACGCAAACATACATATACAAAACATGGGGGTGGGGTTACCTGGGAGGGCGGTCCTGGGGTCTCTGGTGAGGACAGACTGGCTTGGCTATTCACACTCATCTCCAAGGTGTCCACCTTTTCATAGGTCCTTTTCTGCCTCCCTGGTATCTCCAGAGGTGTAAGCGCAGGGTTGCCATGGTTACCTGCCCTACTCAGTGACCGGGGAGCCCCGGTGAGTTCCTCTCCAGAAGCGCACCTGCCAGCTGCTGACCCCCCTCCTCCATACCACCTGAGTGAGTCCGCAGGAGAGCGCGTCCGAGGTACGACAACCCTCTCCCCCATCTCTGGGTCCAGCCCCGCTCTCACCTCCCTCATGGTGTTGGAGCGACTCACTACCTCCCGCATCTCGGCCATGAGCCTCTCGTTGAGGGCGCAGAGCTCCCCGCTGCTGCCCACTGACCCCGGCCTGCCTCCTGCACCGCCACCGGCTCCCACCCTCCTCCTGCTCTTTCTTCTCAGACTTGGGGAGGGGCCGGTGGAGTAGCCAGAGTCTTGATAGTTTGCTGTGGCCTGTGGGGTCGATGAAGGGAAGTCCTGCGAGGCCTGGCTGCTTTGCCTGCTGTGTCGTGCCTCCATGGCACGCTGGACAGTGGCCTCAAGGACCCGCCAGGTTTGCTTTTTGTCCAGTGTACTTGGGCCTGGGGTTCCTGGCTCTCTGTCCCTTAACTGACCTCGAGCCTGGGGCAGAGAGTGGGCCTGCGGCTGGGGATGTGGCTGAGGCTGGGTCAAGACAGGATCCTGTCTGGATGTAGGGGAAGGGGTGCGTGTGGGTACAGGAGAGCTAGATACAAGCCCCTGTTTGGGGTCAACGTTGATCATGTGCTTGATGCACTCCAGACCAGCTGGGCTGTAGTCAGAGGACGAGGGATTTCTCCTGTGTCTGGACCCTGGATAAGATGAACCAGGGTGCTGGAGGTGTCTGGGTTTTTGGAGGCTATGGGTAGGTGTCAGGCGAGAAAGAGGTTGTCCGTTGTACAGGTGGGCCCCCTCTACCTCCATGTCTGTTGGGGGTTCATCATATATGGGACATTCTGAAACTGGCTCATCATAGATTGGGGCAGTGCAACCATACTGGGGAGAGATAGGGCATGGTGTACTGGTCTGTGACCTGTGAAGGAGCGGACTGGGATGGCTACCATCTGATGGAACTAAACAGAAGCTGCCGTTGCTAGCTTTTCTCAGGTGATGGGCCTGACGTGTGTCAGCTGCCATTTTGCCAGAAGGGGCAGTTTTATATCCCTGGGTAGAGCTTAAGTGTCCTCCTTGGGCCTTGTTGCCAGAGGGGTGCAGGGTGAAGGTGCTGGATTTGCTGGTTGCACTGTGTTGGAGGTGCTGCTGCTGCTGCTGCAAGGCTGGGATGGGCTGGCTACGGCTCATGCTGTTCACCTTCACCAGCATGGCTGCCTTAGAACCAGGTGCAGGCTGCCATCTTTGAGAAGCATCCCTAAAAGGGAGAAAATATAAGTCGAATGAGATTCAAAGCAACAAAGTATATAAAAGTCTAAATAAACATCCATAAGTCAATGGAGAGTGCCATAAAATGATTATGATCACATACAATCATACACAGGCATAAAGCCTTTAGCTATATTTCATCTATTCTAAAAAATCCAAAGCTGACAGGGCTGGGAAAATCAGCAGCAATCCACAAATTCCTCTCCAAACATTTCACTGACCTCTAAAGACTCTGCTCCATTTTTAGTCTGGCAGTCATAATGGCCTTGTCAAACCCATGAGACAATAACTCCAGTGTGTGTTGTGTAAAGTGCCTAAAATTACAGATTACACATCTCACTGAACGCATCCAGATTTCCAACATGTCTGGAGAATGCATAGGGTAACATTACAGAAAATAATTGCCAGTAGATGTATGTCTGTGAAGCAGCTAATGCTAGTTTCATACGACTATCACATGGCAGTAATGTCTGCCATCTGAACCAACGAATCAACATTTGAACAGTAAAGCAGGAGGCCACATGAAAAGAGGTTGCTCTGAGAGAAGTCAGGATTGCAGTAGTTCACGGCTGAGAATATCTTCACTCGGGTCCAAAGGTTAATTCTTCTCCTTTTGGTTGAGCGGCTGGGCTAACTTCAAACCCAATGGCCCACTGATAATCCCAGCAACCTAAAACAATCTGCCATCAATCTGGTCACGCTGCTCTGGTCTGCTGCCCTCCACTCTGCTGTCCCCTCATAATCTTCCACCGCAATCAGGACTTTTCATTCCTCGACTGATCAAAAACTTGCCCTCTTAAACCATTTAGTGTGTCTAAAGCGGGCATTATTGCGCATACTCGCATGGACACAGTTGGCGGCTGGCCTGAGTAGGACACATGTGACGCAGTACAGCATATACAAGCTCAGTAGATTTCTCCGTTAATCAAAGGTCAAGCAGGTAAGTAAGTTTGAAGGCAGGCAAAGGAGACTTACCTTCCCTCCCGCCAACCTCCTCTTAGGATTCACTGGGTTAATTAATTAGATCAAATTGGATCACCTTCTGTCCTCATAAATCCAAACATAAACACAGATCAGGGTAGAGCCTGAGCAAGTGTTCAAAGGCTTCCCTGTTCCAAGAGCATTAGGAGTTTTTAGTCGAGAATTGGGCTGTAACAGCAGTAAGAAGACGCAGAAGGAGGAGGAAAGAGGCGGAGTGACCCCCCCTCTCCTCCCCACATCTCTGTGGAACAATGCTGAAACAATTCCCCTGAGGTCCTCCAGCCAACGGCAAACTTCCTTTAGTCCTCCAAGCTACAGCTCATTCTCTCTCTCTCTCTCTCTCTCTCTCTCTCTCTCAGGACCTTGTGCCACCCCCATCTACAGTGAGTCACAGCACCTCAGCGGTTTGAATGTAAACAGGCTCTCATCTTCAAACGGTCCCACACATCACCATCCAGGCCAGGCAGAGCCTATAAACAGCTGGATCTCAGCCACCTGGCACAGCACCAAGACAGCCTGCCACAATCACTGTTGTTGGGAATGCTACAAGGCCCCCACCTCACTCAGACCAATGAAGGAAGTTTACTGCCTAAATAACACGTAACACACACACTCCCTCAGACAGACACGTGTGAAGACAAGAGGCTCTGATGGATGGGATTCACCCGAAACCACCACTGTTTAGTTGTTGCAAGCATGTGTGAGTGTGTTACACAGGGTGGGGGGGGTGGGGTGTTGTTGGGTGACAGCTGTAAACATGAGAAGCCACTGTTTGCACTCTTTGAAACAGTGTATGTTTTCTCACTGTTGCCCTGTCAAACAGGAGGAGGCGATACCAATGATACAAAATCATTCCCACCTCGGCAGCTGACCATTTAGCACCAGTTTGCTACAGCAGGAAAAGCTCACACATGAGACATCAAGGCTTTTCTTATAATGGGACGGCCAAAGAACACAGCGGACCTCACACATAAAACCACAATAATCAAATTCCACTTTCATTATACACAAACAAATCAAACCTTGTTGTTTCACACATAAAACAATCCAGGGTTCACGTGATGGCCAACTGTGAAAGAAAACACGGATCTGTCTTCTATCTTCTGGGTGGGTGGGTGACGTACTTTATGAGGACTGACCCTGAGATCATAGTGACCACTACTTCCTGTATGAGGAGGTCCTCTGGAGGGTTGTAGAGAGGGCTTCCCCATGTATAACACAAACAGGAAATGCCGAAGGTAATGTTCACACACTGCTTTCAGGGCGGAAGTATGGCCTGAATCTTAATTATAGGGAGCTTATGTACAGCTTTACAAAAAGTTTCACATCATACATGGGAAATTCTATATCCTTGGGCTCCAGTCCCTTAGAGGCTCCATCTTCATGTCCAAAGAAGACAAATAGGGATGTCAATTTTGGTTAATTGTGCTTCTGATAGCCTGACACCCACTGACTTGTAACTAACTGGTTAATCTCTAAGAATTAATACGCAAAATGATGTGACATACAGGAGGCCTCTCCTTTTAGTCTGGTGCTCCACTGATGTTGGTGGGGCAGCGCTGCTGCAGACACATGATGGCCACCTTCCGGTCTTCCACCAGGTGGTCCCAGTGAGTAAACAGCTTCACATTGAGCAACAAAACCCCTTTGGTATTGGTAGCTATGTTAGCACCACTAGCTGGCCTGACACTGCTAATGATGCTAACAGAGCTAAGAGTTGTTAACAATCGCTGAATGAGTGACACCACTAGTTAGCTCCCACCAGACCCGAGTGGTATGCAGTGCTGTAAAGTGAAGAGTGGCAAAATTAACCTATAAGCCAACAAATATAACCAGTCAAAGTATTCTTGGGATTTAACAGATTAAAGGCTAAACATCAATATCCCAAAACACAACACTGCATGCTTCTATACTATTCCTTCCTGTCCTGTGATAAGTTCAGTAGCAACAATAAATAAAAACTATTTTTCAGGGACTGAGGCCACATCCACACTATGTTTTCATTTCAAAACAACCTTTTAAAAACGAAAACTATCTCTACACACACAAGTGTTTTAGAAATAATCTCCTTCTACCACGCCTGAAAACATATATCACATGACACATTGTGGGTGTCTACGAAATCGTGTTCAAGTCTCCATTTCTGCCCGTCCACACAAAAATGCAACCACAGAGTTTTCAAACAAAAAAATGGGATCAGCAGCATTTTCAAAAGTCTGTGTTTTAGGGGTAAACGCAGCAACGTATTATAACAGAAATTAATTCGTGTGGATGTAGCCTGAAACTGAACACATTCGGAGGCCTGTGAGGAAGTTCAGCTCACAGTGTTGGGAGAGAGGGATTTTGTCAGGCTTTGTCTCTGTTGTCTGACTGCCATTGTCCCACTCAGGCTCAGCAAACGTCTAGCATGTTCACCCCCTCCAGCACTGGCATATTATGTTGGATGTCAGCAGAGAGTTGGGTGCGATGATCACCGCGATCGCATGGTGGCCGGGAGCCAACTCCAACAGTAAAGCTTTACAGTGTCTTCGATCTCTATCCAAAGCCTCTAATCCCATTACACAGCTAGAACAACACTGCATATCAGTAAACCTCTGGTCAACTAAATGAAGTATGATTACAAACCCTGAACCAAAAGACAGTACAATGGTGAGAAAATACAACAGGCCTAGTGTGGGGAGACGATATGTGGGGGTGGGTAGTTTGGGGGGTGAAGGAGAACAGAGCTAGAGAGACAAGAGAGGAGGGTGTGAGCATGTGTAAATGAGAAGGGGTGGGGATTAGTCGTGGGAGAGTGCAGCAAGGGAATGAGCGGGAAGACTGGCATTCCTCAGGGCTCATTCAGGGGCCTCTGTGGCAGTGTGGGGAGCCTTACACAATGCATGGCTGTGCCATCGTCACGGAGACGCCTCCCTTAACGACAGCAATGGAGTGTGAGTGGGGGGAGAGAAAGATGATAGGGAAGAGGCTGAACCTGAAAGAGCCATCTTCAACTTCCATAGTTAGACAGGCTCTTACATAACCGTGAACAGGCCCGAACTTTACTCTATAATGAAAGTTGTTTGGAAAGGGTGTGTTGCCTGCTAGTAGCTTGCCTGTCAGGTGTTGAATGTTAGCTGAAGGTGGGGATTATACACAGCAATTTATCACAGAGGTTAAAGGAGACATGATAATTATCATTCTCAGTGTAAAAAAAAACACCAAATTTTTCCAAATCCCTCACTGTTTGAAAAACGATAATCTCCATTTCAACTATTTCTTAAGCACGCATGACTAGACACGGAGTGCATGTGCATGCACGTATCTAGGCTCACATATGCACTTGTACAAACCCCTTCATTCAGAGCCTGGAGCAAGCATGTGAGACCTTTAGGAAGACAGAGAAATGTAAGATAAAATGAAGTTAGAGGCCCTTTGGAAACCAACAGGGTAATCTGATTGGCCTCCGGGGCAGCAAATCAATTTAACAGTCAGCAAATTTCAATTAGTCTCAGCAGCTCTGGTGTCTTTCACCCACATACAGTCTCAGATACCTCTGTCACTGTTCTTAATGTTGCTGTGGTCAGGTCGTCTCAATAACCAACTAAATATACTACGGTGACTCTGCTGTCAGCAGATGTTTGGTCTCTCCTTTCTTTCCAGCTTGGAATAACTGTTGTTGGAAAAGCCATCAGCTGAGTCACTTTGGCGGATAGGGATATGGATTTGGAGGCTCCTAAATATACCCCCTGGGAATAGAGGGGTCTGAAAAACAGGGGTTATTATTAACATTGGCTGGACAGGAAGAGGAAATGAGGTCGCACAGGCCAAGCTTCTGCTGCACAAACACCTCAGAGCACAAACCAATGAGATCACTGCGATACGCATAGAGGAAGGAAACCAAAAAGACAAAGAGGATTCACCGAGGACAATGTTGTATCCATTACGCCAACATTCACAACTGGTTTTTCTTCTCACTTTTGAATAATCGATCACAAAAAATATCAAGCAGAGGAATAAAATTTGAGGCAGAGCTGGCAGCCCCCCAGTTCCTGTCAGGCACCTCCAGAGGGCCAGCTGTCCTGCAACAGCTGAACTGATGCACCTCCCTCCTCTGAGCCAAGATGTCTACCAGTTGTGCATGTCTGTGGCTCCCACAGCCCGACCCCATGAGAAGTACTGGGCTGGGCCAGAGGACAGCCACTAGGATCATGTTGTAGGGACAGACGGGATGCGGCCAAACCCAACTGGATTCCAGTGAGACCCGCCTCTGGAATTTGAAAAAGAATATCTGCAACTCTTTTTGTGAGGGCAGGTCCCATGAGAACACTGTTTGGCTGCGTCCTCTTCACACACATTCAAAAAGCCTGTTTCAGTCAGTCCCAAATCTCAGAGATATGATCAGGGACACAAAAGAGCAGCATGTGGTAACAACCAATAATGTCTCATTAGAAACGGGTGTGAGTGGGAAAACCCGTAAACACCCAGAAAAATACTATCTCTGCATGCTGCGAGTCAGCTGACCCCATGTTTAGACCACAAGTGTCACCTCAGCGTCAGGCTCATGTAACAACAACATTCACGGTACAATGAAGCTGGTATACTGGTTCTGTCTTATACAAGACTTTTTTAAGTGCCAAGCAGCGAAAGAGCAGCCAAATTTTATGTGCAGTAGTGGTAGTAAATGTACAGTGTAGATTACAGTTTGCCCATAAATACACTACAACTCCTCAATACCACATCCCTGTGCCTTACCTCCCAGCTGCGAGGCACTGGCAAAGAGAGAGTCTGTGGGAAACTGGAGCAGAGCACGCTGCTCCACCTGGGGTACAAAACATGGATAAACACATTTATTCAGTGCCTTTATATTACGCATCAACCTTGCAATTAACATAGACTTGAAACATAAATAAATGTCATGTCGCGTTTACGCCCATGAGACACAGCTGAGATGTGAGCTCAAAATGAGAGCAAATCTATTGCGTGAGAAGTGCGAGTGAAAACGTGTCTGATACGCTTGCGGTCTAGACACGAGGTGAAGCAGTCAGAGCAGCATGCCTGAGGCCAGTTCACATGTGGTGACATTGGTTCTTCATGAAAACCCTGGAGATATTATACTGCAGCACAGAACCAGATCGAGAAGTTAACTGTAAAAGCAGAATTTCAATGATTTTACGCTGCTTCAATGAGACACACAAAACTGTAGCTCTCTAGGTCTTGAGAATACTACAGTTTCAATTACGTGAAACATGGAGTGTGTAAGGAAACAGCGCAGAGATAAAACAAAAGAAGGACATTGTCACTGTTAACCAGACCAAAGCACTGAGGCACATAACCAGATCTCAAGTCCAAAGTGCAACTTTTTCACAAAGAAAAGAAAAGAAAAAAAAAGGGCACACTTAAAACACCATGTGGAAAGAGCTGAAAATGAGCTTACCACACCGGGAGAGCAGAGATGAAACATGTCTTTCCAGTGTGCGTAAAGATTTTGTGGCTACGGCCTCAGCGTGGCGGGAGATGAAAAGCATGAGAGGCTTGTGCTCTCGCAGTAAACATGCAGACAATGTGCGACTCATTAAAAACTTAAAAACTTTATCTACCCCATAAGACACCCCCTTTTATCCTAAATAAACCCGGTGGTGATTTCTCCTACATGACTCACAGCCAGACAGTCTCGAGTGCATGAGGAGAAGCTTGTTTTGATTTTACTTTTGCTTTCATGCCCGTATTTCATTTTTAAAAATGTCTCTGCAAACTTCCCCAAAATAGAAAATAAAACTGAGACAAAATGTTTCCAGTTCCGTTTTTATGTGTTCAGACACTTGTCACCTTTGGGGGGAGGTTTCTACATTTGTCCTTCAGGTTCCTTAAAGTCAGACTAAAATTAAACCGCTAAAATTTGAACTAAACTTGTTGCACATGCTTACAAAGCCAGCTATTGTGTCCTCCTTTAATATGTAAAAACTGATTCAACTTTGGTACAGGCACAAACATATAACAATGAAACAACCCAGACAGAGTAGACGTTTAGATACTCAACACTGTACGTTTACTGAATCTTTTTAAAGGCCAGTCAACAATCAGGAAAAGCGAGTTTTATGTGTCTAATGTCAGTGTGACTGCCTTAGATTGAATGATGGTGCACCACTATATCATTACAGGCCTAAATGAGAGGGAACATACAAGCCATTTGGTGTTCTCCATTCAGCATACGTAGACTTCCTGCTTAGAGAAAGCTCTCCGTTGACCCTGGGGGACAACTGGGTATAAGTAACAGCCTTTG
This sequence comes from Epinephelus fuscoguttatus, assembly GCF_011397635.1. NCBI lineage: Eukaryota > Metazoa > Chordata > Actinopteri > Perciformes > Serranidae > Epinephelus > Epinephelus fuscoguttatus. The sequence continues at coordinate 29,599,321 of NC_064752.1, forward strand.
TTCCTTTTAGTGGTCCATTATACACCCCTGGTCCAGCTCATAAGACAAAAAGACTGCTGTGACCCTGATGTGAACCACCTTGGGTCACTTCTGGGTTGTCTTAAACCCTGCTGCCATGTGTCCTCATCAGACTTTTAACATCCACTCAACCTCAGCAGGTCTGCTGTAACTTGAAAGCTCAGCGGTGTGGAGCCCACACACAGTGAAGACGGGCATACGCACGGATCACACACCATCTACGGTGAAATCCCATGCAGATGTTATCTGGTTGATGACCACAACACACAGACACACACACTGGAAGGTGGGTGAAATTCAATACAGATGTTATAAGCTAGTTGATCTGTAACACCTACAGGTCCTACATCATGGAAAGAGATCAGTTTGTTTCAGTTTCCTGTGCATGTAACCACATGTGACTGACATGTTTACCTCTAGAAACCACGGTACTTCCCTGATGAGCTCCACAGGCCCAAAGTACCCAGAAATTCCCAGTACATGTGATAAGACTTGGCCAATGAGTAACAGATTTGGCACTCAAGTCGACCCACAACTATGCCTCTATAAGCACGAACATAGATATGAGCTTTATAAAGACAAGGAGAAACAGACGGCAAAAGGAAGCAGCATCAACTAACCGCTGCTGCTTAGAATAACACACAGGGTGTGTTGTGTGGAAACTTTGGGAACTCTTCTATCTATTATGAACAGATTTATATTAATAGCTTGAAACAAAAGGAAACTGGTGCTGGAAGAACTGGGATTGTCCCATCTCCACAAAGAACAGCTTTGTTTTTCAAAGGTCATAATTTAATAACATTTCATCTCCGTTGAAATTTCACAGAGAAAAAAAAGGAAGTAGAAAAGAACATGTAAGGACATGTCTAAAATAGCTCAGACATTTGAACCAAACATTGAGGAACAATGAAATACCCCATTACTCGATGGAACCTAAAAAGGTTTTGACCAGAAGTAGTATGATCAAAATAAGGAAGAGGACTATGCTCTCATGAAAGTCCCTAACACTGCTCTGGTCTGGGTGGGACAGAACAATTAGCTAACCTCAAACCACTGTGAACCTTCATTTAAACTTTCTCCCTCGCTTCTTTTACCCATTGATCCTTGTCATTATCAATAATGCGGTTAACTAACCGATGACAAGAATGTCTCAGAGTTTGTTTTCATCCATTTTGAGCTGTCACATTCCACCGTCTCTGCGCATTTTGTGGTGGTTTCTAATTACCTGTTAAAAGATGGAGGCTGGAGAGCATGTGAAGGGCCATATGGCTAAGTAGGGTATCAAGCCTCTGTAGACTAAAGACTCTTCAGCCTTTGAGAAACACAGCTGGCCATTGTTTTAAGTGGCAGACAGAAAATGCTCTGGGAGAGGTTGAATCACTGGGGCACAGTGGGACCCTGTGGGGGGTTTTGACACTCCCCATACACACCAGAGGCAATGCAACGAGGCCTCCAGTCGTGTCATTCAACTGCCATTGCTGACCAATTAGTTCCCCCTCCACCTCTACGTGATCCCAAAGGACCAGAGGGTCAGAGAAGAGACCTCCTAATGGCCAAGGTGAGGAAAAAGAAGAGCCAGGATGAAGCGGAGAGCAAGAGTCGCCATGGTAGAGCCTCTGAAAGCCAGCAGGGTTTGCCTTGTTTATATGCAGCTGGAATGTAGCGGTTCTGCTTGTTATTAACCACAGACAACACTCTCTCACATGCCTCTCATGCATGCACATTTAAACTCTCACCCATTCGGGGTGTTACAGCCTTTGATGGCCTGGGGCCGAGATTTGTTTTAGGAAAATTAAATGAGCATCGGAGCAGAGTGGAGCAGGGTGGTGGTGGTGAGCACACAGAAGGACACTAAGACGGACTCAGTGGCCCTGCGCCAGGGGAAACAGAAGTGGCATGTCTGGAATCTGGCTTGGAGGGAAGAGATGGTGGTTTGGACGAGGCCGCAACGTCGAGCACATGATGGGGTCTCTGAATGACTTACTGTTAGGGGCCGTTCTGCACCAGTAACCCTAGCGTTAAGGGGGGTTGGGTGTCGTGCTCTGTAATATAACTGACCGTTCTCCCCATTTGGTAGCGATTTGCTGAAATGGCTGAGCATGGTTCACAGGCAATAGTATGGAAACATGGGACATATGGAATGTTCAGATAAGTCAGAATGAAAATAAAAAGGCAGTTTGAGTTCGGCCTGAGCGGTCAAAAGTCAAAATAATCCTGCGAGTTCTCATAGCAGAAGCATTTGAAAGTCATTACTATTCACAGTGCCACATGTTGTGATGACTATCACATTTCCCAGTAATATGATCCACTAATGATTAAGCACAATTCCCTTTCCAGACTTACTGTAGAGGCTACTGAAGGTTTGGGCGGGCTTACCTCGGTGGGTCTTTACTTCCGTCTGTGCTGTTTTCGGAGCTGCTTCCATCTCCTTGCAATCTGCTGTCTACTGCTGGGTCCACCTCGGGGTTGGCAGCCTCCTCACTGGTCTCTGGAGTTCTGGGGACAGGACTGTCTCCGTCCTGCTCGGGCAGAGGTGTGCAGCGTCCTTGGCTCCCTACACTGCCGATACTCCCCGTGGTGCTGTGATGGTGTCTGTCCGCACCCCCTCCAGCCCGCTTGGCCTCAGAGCATCGCCTCATGGCCTGGAGCTGGGATAGAGGCACTATATCAGCTCCCTGGGGTCGATGCCAGACCGTGCGGCGCCCAGTAGAGTTGTAGTAGTAGAAGCGGCCACTGTGAGGGTCAAACAGCTCCCACCACTGGTTACCGTCTGCCTGGCGAACAGGGACGCCTGAGGGGGGATCCCAGCCGCACTCACCAGTGGTCAAGTTCACATACATACGCTCCCGGGAGCGTGGCTCCAGGATCTCCACCCAATCAGAGCTGAATGAGAAGAAACAAGGCAGAGTATTATTTATGGCTGAAAATGACAACAGATTATCCATCAACAGGATATGATGATGCATTAGAGGCCACGGTCACGCCTGAGTACTAATCAACTCGACAAGCAGTAAACAACTCACACTGTTTGACAGACTGAGAGGCCCCAAAATGCCCACTTGCCCATATGGAGAGAGTGTCAGTGTTTGTGTTCCTGACATGCAGCCATCTGTGTGTGTTTGTGTGTGTGTGTGCGTTAGCAATGATGTCATCTCTTTGGTAGGCAACGGAGCAAGTGATGGTGTGCGTGTGCGATTCCTTAATTTGAGGACAGGTGGACACGCTCAGTCAGACACCAGGCATGGAGTCAACAAGGCCCAAAGAGAACCAAAAGCTCTGAGTGCTACTAACGCAAAAAACACAGAGCTCATCTACAATCACAGAGTGACAACAGCCAGCTCAGCACAATACACACACACACACACACACACACATACACACAACAAAAAAGAGACAGTAGAGAGGGGAGGTGCAAAAATAGAGACAGAGGCTGAGAGGGAAAGACAACCCAGTTTAAAGAAAAGTATGCAAAAGGGACAGATAATGGGACAACCAATTACACACAGTTGGACCATGAACTGAATTTCAGAGAAATTATAGGACACTATCTATCTTTGTTAAAGTGTGTGGCATATTGCAATTAACAGGTGTATGCTGTAGCTACCTACAGAAAATCAGGGTCAATAAATATATCTGACAAATAAGCAAAGGCTGCAGTTTGCTGGTGCTATATATCCAGGTCATGCTACCCTTTAGTGGGCTCCATTATGTCTCCTTTGATCCAGTTCCCTAATGCAGGCCTTAACTGTGCCAGCAAATCCATGTGGGAACAGGAACACTACAAACAGCCAGCAAGACTCCTTTCTCCAGACCCAGACACAGTAGACGTCGTCTAGATCAGAGCCAGAGAAAGGACTCAAATTATCCAATAAATCACCACGCTCCTTTTCTCATCTCCCATAATGACCACTTGAAGGCTTCGGCAAGGTTAGGTCATTTCTCTTGTTCAAGTATCCCACCCAACCCTAGCCTAGTATCTTTGGGAGAAAAGTGCCAGTGGAGAAGAATTAGTGTCACAACAATCCGCTACAGGTTGGGATATTTTCCCAGCTTTCTCAGGACAGAGATGCTTTTCTTCTCCCCGTCATGGTTGTTTGTGGTGTGAGCCTTCTGTCCAAGCTACCTGTGATGATCAGAAGGGCATGAAACTTAGCGTGGATATGAGTGCCTGCAATGTCCACCACATATACCCACATTTGCTCCTTATGTTCCTGCCAAATTAGCCCTGTGTGCACCCCCAGCCTCAGAAATAGACACAGGGATGTGTGGTGCCGGTCAGGTCTGCCAGGGTTACAATGTCACAGTGTTGACTGCAACTCACTGGAAAACAACAGCTGTTCTCCATTTTAACCTCATCAACTTTGACGTACCTGTTCACCAAGTATAAAGTGTCAGTCAGCATCTCTTTTATGTGCTGCCAGCACCAGGCTCTGCACAGGTTGATTTAACAGCCAGGTAAAATAAGAAAGAGCAGAGGATATACAAGCCTTTTGCATACTGTCTTCCCATGTGTCCTGGTGCTCTATGCTGGGAGGCCATCTGGTCCAATCCCTCACACTAGGCAAGCAGCCCTGACCTTAGTGGAGTCAACATGAAGGGTGCTTTTAGGGGCTGTTTATACGACAACGATTTTGGTAAAAACGGAAAAGTCTGTCCTTTGCGTTTTAAAAAACTTCTGCGTTTATATGACGACATTATTGAAACAATCCCCGTTCACACAGAGCCGCAAAATCTACTGGAAACACTGTAGTATGCACGCCAGGCCAATGGGTGGCAATGTAACTTTGCAAAGCAACACCACGGCATGACACCATGCACCTGCGCTGAAGCGCCTTCCTCTACAACGCCGTGATTACAAACCAAAACAAAGAAGACACAATGGCGAAATGGTCGGCATGCTGAGTGACTGGAACCGCAATGCGCATGTGCGAAAAGTCCGTTTTCAGAGGAGCTGCATATTGCAAGTTTACATGACAATGGAGACACTGCTGTTTCCAAAACATTGCACTCTGGAACCCGTTTTCAAATCGTTGCGTTTTCAGGCACCCAAAATGCCGCTGTTGTGTAAACGATCGGCCAAAACGCAACTAAAGTTTACCGTTTTCAGTTGAAATCGTTGTCGTATAAACGGGGCCTTATACTCTGTTTTTATCTCACCTGGGACGACAAGAAGGTGAGAGTGGAAATTTAGGAATAAAAAGTGTGGTAAGATCCACACGAATAACGTCTCTGTACACACAAGAGTTTTAGCACCATTTCAGAATTAATCTCCATCCACAGGAAGCAGATTGTCCACTCTTTGGTTGATTGCTAAGGAACAGAAAACGCTATGCAGACGTTCAAAAGTAAGACTTGAGATTTTTAAGCTTGGACTAGCGACAAGGTGGAAGGTGGAGTTTAAGACAGTCAAGTTGGCGGTAAAAGCAAATGCAGCGATGTATCAGAGCGGTACCGGTCAGAAGCATTATCCATTACTGGAAGAAGTCCACGCAAAAAGTATAAAATCATGAAAGGTATGTACACCTATCTCTAATGTTTTGGTTTGAGAAGTCGTGACTGAGAAGACCCAGTCGAGAAGCTAATGTTGGTGTCTGCGTCATCCTTTCCAAAAGTCTCCGTTTCGGCCCATCCAGACTAAAACCCAACCCATGAGTATTCAAACTAAAATGGGGTCAGCAGTGTTTTAAAAGGTATCCGTTTGTGGGTCCCCAAAAAGTCGGAGTAATGTGGACACTAGTTGTAAATGTAGCAATAGTTACACATTTTCATATGAAAATGTATTAGTCTGGATGTAGTCTGTAAGGAAGGGTAAAAAATACGTGAATGTGCTTGTCTGTGTTGCAGGGGTAGAATTCAATCTCACAGAGTAGTGTGAGGTACTACAATGAGGCTCGACTATCCAGAAGATGACTTACAGACTGATTAGATTTGCAACACTTCATGGGAAGGAAGCCTTGCAAATAATGGGGCATTCAAAGCCGAGGCCAAACAGTCAATACCACCCCACACATACCAGAGCCTACATCCTTTTACTGCTCCTGACCTCCAAAATAGGCCTTCCAACTCTGAGAAACTGATCCCTCCATGCTGCATTCTTTGTTATTCAGCCCTGTGTTTGCCATCACTCTCTGTAAATGCAGTGTTTGTGTCAGAATACAAATAAACTAATCCCGTATGAACATGCAGTGACAGAAAGCTGAGGCCGTGTGTCCCTCTCTGTGCTTTTCTGAGTCTCCAAACTCCACGCCAGAGACGACACTGAGGAAACCAGCACAAAATTGAACATGCCCGGCTGTGTCCTGAACACCCCAACAGGAAACTGGGGTTTGAGGGTCAACTGTGGAGGCCATGGCTGACGAGTTTAGCAGCACGGGGTGTAGTGGTTGCATAAGGACTGTTCCCTCTAGGTAAATAAACACCAGTTAGAGCTGAGAGCGAGCCTGCTGGGCTCTGTTGACAAGACCAGATAAGCAGGAAGACAGGCCAGTGTTCAGGTTCTGAAATTCCTGGAACATCACGGTTGGGAAACAACATGAATGATGTGCATTACATGGGTTTGTCTAATACAAATGGATTTGTCCTCTGCTATAAATTTCTGGTGAAAAGATACTGTCTGCAACAGCATGTTTTGAACTCCAGCCTACTCAGCTTAGTCGATTCCCTAGACTTGAGAGGCAGACATAAAAGTATACAGCAGGACTCCAAACAACTGGGGCAGTCTGCCTCGTGCTGCAAATGTTCATAAATGGTTTGGAATGCAGTCTGCACCAGCTCAGTGAAGTTTAACTCAGACAGAAATGTTTTATATTGATCTAAAATTAACTTATTACACACACAGCCCTTTGACTGAAGGACACGGCACCTGATTTACCTCTGGGGAAACTCAATCTAATTGAAGCAGACTTGCATGCCAGAGACCCTTGATGGGGGTTTGTGTGTTCCAACAGCAGCATCTGATTGCCTTTAGTAAACACAGACAGGAACAGGAACATACAGAGTCAAGGAGTAGGACTTTACAGATTCCGAGTTTTCATTAATAGTAACTTTTAAGTGACACAAGACTTTTAAATTCTCCATTTCAAGGAATCTATTTTCCTGACAATGTCCCTTCAAAATTACATTCATTTTTCATCTACCACACACTGTTTAATTGTTAACAGAGGGCTTATCATTCACCTGGTGACAAAAACTGTCCACAGCTTTGAAATATTTGGAAATCTAAGTATAAAGTACAATGTCCTTTTTACTCTTGTGTGTAATAACACTGTGCTCTCCCCTGGCACACAGGATCTTTGTCTCCCATTCGGGTCAAGGAGACGCTTCAGCAGCCTATGGTTATTCCACAGCGACTAAAAATAAAGCTTGTCAAATTGTAAAACAAAATCCTTGCAAACAGAGCCTGCCACTGAGACCAAGAGGTCAAAACAAACACATGCACATGCACACAAGCACACCTTCTTAACAATCTTGTTATTCCCAGTCCCAATGTGCTGAAGGTCTCCTTCTGAAGGAGAAATACTTCATCCATCATCCACAATTTACAGTCAGCTCCAAAAATAACTAAGAGCGGTTTCCCAGAGTGAGGGAAACAACAGAATATAGCTCATGGAATCTGCCCCATTGTTCAAAGCCAACGCCAAAGTGTAAATGGCACTTTTCCCAGCAACGGTAAACATAGAGGACTGCACAATACATTCACTAGAAATGGGGCAACAAGCTGCCTTGTGTCATTGTCCAGCTTTGGATTTCAAACAAACTCAGATACCATTGTGGTCGTTGATTTCGTCAAAAAGCTACACAATACAGAGAGAGAAAAGCTTTTTTCTGTGTAGCAGAGTCTTGACCAAACTATGGTAGCAGTGTTTCATCAGATAGTCTAGTAATGGCTGAAATGCAGCTTCATGCTTCAATGCCATCGTGGCATTTCTGATGGACAGATAGCACGCCTTCAGAAACGGAGCCAAATGAGGGTATTACTGCAGTCATTTGTCCATAAACTTGTTAAGGTCAGATACTAGACAAAACCAGTGAGCCAGCTAAGCACCCATTTACCAATCAGGACTCTTGTATGGTAACCTCTAACCTTTTCCAACAACAGACTATTCTGAGCAGTTGCCTGTGACTGTCCCTTGTGGACCAAGGCAAGCTGAGTTCTCACACAGGGCTTGCCATTCATTTAGGAAACCTTAGCACTCTGTTCACCAGGCGCAGCAACAAGTGCCAAGGTCCACCCTGGCCGGTATATTTGCAGGCCTGCTATTTCCTATTTAGAGACACAAAACATCCTTTCTCCTCAGATACTGGCCTTAAAATAAGTCACTGCTCAGAGAAGAATTCAGACTCACCTAGCTGCACAGGTACAAAACAATTAAAAATGCAGCAACAATGACAAACTACTGGTAAATTGCTCTCCCAGGGGCAAGCAGAGGCCTGCACCTCAATATAATACAAGGAGTGATCACCATAAGCAGACTGCTGTTTGATTATGAATAAACCATGTGCAAAGTCTATTCAGCATGGCTGCTAGGCAACCTGCTTATCTAAATATTGTAAAACAAGAGCAGGGACACGGAGCGACTACTGAGTGCTTGGCAGCAGTTCCAGTAGCTGTGACTAACGAAGAGAGTAATCGTAAACCTGGCATGTTGAGTGGTGTGGCCACGGTCCCGTTTACTGGAGTGAAGAGGGCAGCAGCTCTAGCATGTGTAACCCCATCAGCAGCAGTGCAAGACACAACGGCACTGAAGTACAGGGAGAGACCCATTAAAAAAAGTTATATCTGGGTTCACTTTCCACTTCACTTTGGATATTTGGTTACTGGTGTTATTAAAATGTGGGTCTATTATCAATATTATAATTATTATTATTAGAGGTTTTTATATCATTCTCTGGCTTGCCAGAAGTGTTCCATATGTTTGCGAACCCATACATTCAAATTGTGGTTAAAGAATATATGTTCTAGCGTCAAAATACTTTTGTCTCTTATAAACTACTTTCTCATGTGACATTAGTTTCTGCACGATGATGCTGCTACATATAAACCCCCTAGCCTGTCTAATGTGCCTCTTCATGACCTTGTGAGTTCGAATCTGAAAGTCACACATGAACACAAACAAACCAACAGATCAAGGCAGCAGTAGACCAACTACTGTGTTCTGTGAGGTAAAATTACTGTTTTTGTCAGTGGAGTCTGGTGGCCTGTAAGAGAGTGATTTGACAGGTTTATTTCCCTGTTGGAAAGGGCTGTTTGACGGCAAGGTGAAGCAGTGAAAGTATCACAGACTATGGATAAGTACAAGCCAAGTTCCAAGAAAAATCCGAACTGAGCCTTTCAGGTATTATTAATATTTTCAGCAATTGCCACTCAAACCAACGTCACGGCTTACTGCCAAAAGCTGAGTGTGCTTTTCTATTTACATATAATATCCAGAGAAGGCAGATGGACCTGCCCTTTGAATGTGTTTTGTTAAAAAAAAAGAATATGGGACATGGCAAGAAATGACAGGCCAGTTTGGTCTGCTGCGTTTCAGCCGTCATGTTTCCATTGCCAGTAGTGTTTGCTGATAGTTGAGACATGAATCAGGTTTGAGAGAGGCTAATCCTGTCCTCATCAGAAGCATAATTCAGCCTTTGCAAAGGCATATGTTTGTTTCCTAGGAGTGTCTCCACTGAACCAAATGTTTCTGTTGGAAACAGAGTTGGGACGAGGTGTATGTGGGTCGTCTCTGTGCGGGATGTGCGAGGAGGCTCCTACACTCCACCCAAGCGCCCAGAACAATCGGGGTAGTGCACATGTTTCAGATGACAGAAAAAAAGCTCTGCACCTGTTATACTCACATTCTTCGGCTCTTTTGTTTAACACCTCCCGTTCCTGCCTTGTCACCAAGGTCAGAGGTCAGTAGATCTCATGGCACAATTGGTCTGTTTGTGTGTGGGTGTGTTGCATTTAATTTAACAACAAATAAAGACTGCTGAGTCTGTTATAGAGTAATAGACTTCTGAGAGGCACTTTGGCATTCTTCCCCACAGAAACCCTCATAAAGTTAATGCTCGGAGTTAGGATGCTGTATACTTATCTTGTTCTCTGACTTTAACAGTGATGTGCTTTGTAAACCAGACCCACAGGGCTGCATACTGCCTGTCTTGTTTATTCTTGCCCCTTGTTGAGATTTATAAAGGTTTATACATCTTTCAATTAACTCTATGCTGCGTATTGTTGGTTTGCTTTGCCTTATGGCCAAGTGTTATCCATCTCCTGAACAACCCCTGAAGAATTCAGATGATCAAAAGGGTGTGAAAAATCAATGGAAAAGAATTTGGGATAATCGAAGAGACCTTGAAAGGACGGACAAATGCACGATCCTACCAATGGTACTTTCAAAAATCTGCTTATATCTATGAGTCATACATTAAATTACACAGATTGGCCAATGTTAACACTGAGATAGTGTTATAAAGAAGTTATCATAGAGAGGGTGTAAAGATGTTCTGCAGTTTAATGTGTTTAGAAAACACTTACATTGAGCATTTTTAAAATGAACCACATTAATGGGGACATGGCCTAAAAAAAGATTCATACTTTTTCTCTCTACTTCACTCCCCCCCCCCCACACCCCTCAGCTGCAGTTGTCAATGTCCATTCCTCACTCCTTGTGTGCTGACATTGGCAAACGAGTTCAGGGGTCGTCTTTCACGGCAACACACGTAAGGCATGATAGAGCCGGCCTTATGTGAGTCTACCCAGGCACCAGGACTGCAGGTTGCCAAGGTAGGGGAGAGAGGTAAAGCACATTAAGACCAAACAGCCGGGCACCCACACGCCTGGCAGAGAGTACAAGGCTGGCATGGGAGGATAAAGATGAACAGAGGGGGAGACTCCTGAGCTCACTCTGTCACCTGATTCAACTCCAAAAGACCTGCACGGATAAGACGCAAACAAGCTGTTAATACTGGACGTGACAGTTCTGTTATGACAGTACTGATCTGGAAAAGCAGTAGAGATACTGTACAGTTGCATGATGCTCCAGACATGACAGTAAAGTTTGATATCTGTGACACACTGGAGTTTCTCTTGCTGCAGTTGTGAGGTTGAAGAACACCTCTGAGGCAAACACTGCCTTTCTGACATTATCTGTAAAGACAAGCACAATAATTCTCCTGCGGCAACCCTACAATAAGCAAAATCAACACTCAATAAAGATGAGTAAATATACTTTCAATGACCTCTTACATCTTGTCTAGTATCGACTGAGAACAGTATAATTGGCAGTTCTGTCACAAGAGTAAATGCACACTCCTAAAACCACAAGAACCAGATGGTCCGGTTTGGTTTGTGTGCTATATGCTAGGCTTATATGAACATGCTTCACTGTTGGACATGGGGTCTATTTTAAAATCAATGCGTGGTAAAAAATGCAAAGTGGATTTTGACGCTTTCTGCACAATGCCAGACTAAACTCTGCCTTCAGCAAGAAGGAATACAAAGGACTTTGTTGACTGCTTGCTTGTGAAAGACAACCACATGAACACACCATTCTGATCGTGAAGTCAGAAAAATATTCCTTTTTTGCTGCAGCCACCAACACTTTATTGTTATGCATAAATCTCCGGACGATCTGGGAGTAGAAAAAAAATGGTTACCTAGTTGACAAGAATGTCCTGTGATGACTCACAGTCATATGCATTACAAAGCCTGTGAAATGCACCCTACTCTGAAGCCTGTGATGGAGCAAAACAATACAGCCTATTGTCAGATCAACAGGCAGACTTCATTCAACGAGAACTCTCTGTGGTGCCTCCAAACAGCGGAGCGCAGCCAATCAGAGCTGCGGCGGGGAGGAGCCTGGGACATGTATACGAGGTCTGGGGTGACCTCCTTCAACAGCTGCCCTAATCCAGAACTAGAGACAGTTTCCCCTCTCCATTGGCACCGGATTAGACTGGATCTCACAAGGTCATTCAGCCACCTTCAGCAAGGCCAGTCTTTCCCATGCTGCTTTCCAACTAGCGATTTTACATGGACTCTGTGAATTCATTCTCTGTTGATGCCAAAATGGTCACCCCCCACTGCAACAAACTGATTCTTCATGAGAAGTGAGATAAAAGTGCCTACCTCGCCACCGGTTCCAGCAGAACAATCTCGTGTTGGCAGTGCTGGATGTTACTTCAGATACCCTCTCACTGTAATCCGCCTACAAACTCACCGCAGAGAAACAGCGCTCTGTGATTTCTGTATGGAGAGTATTGTCTTGTCCTGCCATCCTCCCTTCTCCCACAAATGCTGCAGCTTTCAGCAGAAATGCTGGGAACTTCCGGCCCCCTTGCTGCTCTGCTGAACAGTCTCTGTCTGTCTGAGACACTACTCAGCAACAGGGTCAATAAATTCCCTTTTATAGGGGTAAGCCTGACCCAACAGAAGTCCCTGTCCTTCCTGAAGCCACCCCTTTGCTTAGTTGAGGAGCACATGGGGATTTTTTGGGTCAGATGAGACTCTGGACGAGAGTGAACATGTGCAGGAGAGGCTGAGGATGGGATCAGGGTGTTTACCACATACAGGCCGGCCTTTCTGTCCAGTACACCAGCTGTCAGAGCGGGAACAATGGGGTCACTTATCCAAACAAGAGAAACGAACGAACCTATTTAGGATGTAATTGTGTTTAATAACCCCAAACATTCATTGTCCAAACTTTATCTTGTCAGGTCATGCATGTTCAACATGAAGACATGGCCTTTTTTCAAAAATAAACTCAAGCATTCAGTCTCAGCCATCTGCGTGCAGCCAAAATGACATTAGTTTCTGACCTGCTTGCCTACCACCACCAGCAGTTTGTAACTTCATTTTGAGTTGGACCACACCATCCCCCTGAATCCTCCCCTGCTGACATGACAAACGAGGCCAGAGTCTAATCCCAGAGCCGAGTTACAGGGTGAGAGGGGGGTCAGCGGCTGGCCGAGGACCCACACAGGAAAGACACGTCCAGATTGTCCCACAGAGGAAGTGAAGGTGCAGACGACTGGCCCTTTAGGCTTAGAAAAGCAAAGCAGCCTGGTGAAGATGTTAACGCTGGGTCTGTGTGGGCCCAAGGGGAGACGTGGGGTGGATTATGATTTAAGAGGCCATCGCTGGGGATCAGCAGTGTAAAGACAAATTAATATTTCCTAATATCAACAGGGTTTTAGATTTGTTAAAGGGATAGACAACTGTGACACTGCATTTCAGTAGCCAATAAAACTTCACTTCTCTAAGGGGATTTGTCATGTCTCATCCCTGCATGTTTCAGTGTTACATTTTTGTGTGTACTGCTTTTGTAATTTTGTGCAGAGCTCATTAAAGTTTTGCGTTAACTGCTCACTGGCTTGTTCAACTCTTGAAGCAAATAACTCATTCATCCTTACAGCCTATCTGAGCATATGACCATCCCACGAGTCATAATCCCCTGTAATGCTAGAGAGTTATGATCAGCACTCTTACCATCAGGTTCAAGCTAGTGTGGGCCAAGAAGCTAACCCAGCCTTAAATCTCTGCAGAGGAACAGTTTGACATGTCAGCTGTTTTACAGGTACAGATAAATGTGTTGTGGCATATCACCTTAACCTCATTACAGTGTCATTGTGGCAGGCCAAAGAGAATCAAAGTCAGACGAGAAGCGTGTGGAGAGTGTTAAGAGCGTCTGATTTACAGCAGTATAACAAGGATTAAAGTACAGGAAGCAGGAAAGAAGGGGGTGAAAGCTGGAAAATATGATTTGAAGCTATAAAAAATTCATCCAAAGAGAAAAAGATCTTCCACAGTCATTCTATTATTAACATGTCACAACCAATAGCGAGCCGTTCAAGCTTCAAAATCACTTCCTCTCAACAGGCAAACAAACTTGTCCATTGTCAAATCCTGTGTAGGATGGACATCCTGCCTTGTCCCTGTCAAAAGACCCAATTCTGATTCATCTTGTAAGGGGGATGCATGGTTTGTTCCCTTATGCCTATGTCAGCAAGCAGGGCAAACAGTGAGACAACATCCTATTCTAATTTCTGCTCCTGACATTGATAAGCTCAAATAAATGGCAGACACATTTTAGGAGGGTGCAACACCAAATGAACCACTGTCTCTGTCGGTAATATTGTGCTGAACAGATAGAGTTTTAGTGCTGGACAGATAGAGACGTTAACACGTCTACAGAAAGTAAAACCAAGCAGTCATCACATGAGCACCAGCTGGCAAGGAGTTGGAGAAACTACTGCACCCAGGATGTCAGGTTGGCGTTGCGTGCCAAACTAAGCGCTTCAGGCTACATAAATGACATCTGTTTTGGCAGCTTGGTTGTCAGACACAGCGTAGCATTCAACAAGAGGTACATGCATAGAAAGAAGGAATATCAACACATCAACGACTCTCAAAACTTAAGCTTTAGCTAAAAAAATATGAACTTTACATAGTCATAAGCACTAAAACTCAGAGGGAAAATTATAAAGGAACCAAAGTAGCTTATCTCATACATCTCAGTAGCTTTAAATAGACTGTGAGGGCTAAAGCAAACCATCTGTCTCAAGAAACCGATGAAAGCTAAACAAAGTTTTAATGCAGCCAAAGCAGATGCTGAAGAAATTCAACATGTGGGGATCAAACCAGTAGCTGAACCTACAGTGGGAGCCCCAGTTACCCTCCACCAGTAAAAATGGGAGCAACAAATGTGCCTTCCGCTTAGGTTATTGGCTTCTTAACCACAGCAAAGACTGAGGGAAAAAAATCAAAAGATGGGGCTGTTGGTGAGAGATTAAAGTAGGCTCTATCTCCCCCACTGTTACAGCTAATTTAACTCTACTACAAATACTCACTGGTGGCAAAACAAAACTTCTCTCATAGTTTACCAAGCTACGTGCTAGCAAGCCAAAACAGCCCAATTGATTGTAACTGTCCATGTTGTAAATAAAATATCGACACCACCACAAGCAAAGTACAATTTGAATTTCAGTTTAAAATGAAAACTTTCTACCAACTCTCTTTACACTGCTGAATTTTCTCAATAATATAATTCATTTGAACAAACTTTCGGGAACATTTAAGCTTTAAAACTACCCACAAACGCTGTAAAGTATTTGAACAATGTGAGTATCCATTGAGTGGCGTGGTCTTGTTCACTGTCTGTTGGCTGCCCTCTGAAAAGCTGTCGGCGGCGGGGTGATAGCGAGGCGACCAGGCTTTAGCTCCGCAACTTTCTCCTGGTTAAGTTTGTACCAATGTGAGATTAAAGCGAGCGTTAACTTACCTTGTCCCGGCCATTTTCTTCACATTGTAAACGAGGCGTAACGTTAAACAAGAGGAAAGCGATGTTGAGCTGGTATCGGGATGAAGGTGAGTTTCAGAGCGCTCAGAGCGGTCCGACGAGTGAGTACGGGACGGTCCTCCGGTGGTGAATCCGATATGGAGTCTCCGCCTTCGCACGTGAGTCATAGGTTGGGATGGGGGTCACCCAGTCTGCACCCACACCCCTCCTCTTATCCCCCACTACCCCCCACACCCTTTATTCCCTCGACTAGTTGGGGCTGGAAAGAGTAGAGGCCAAACCAAAAGCAAAACATCTTTAGTGGCTCAGATGGCTGAACAGAACAGAGTGATGAAATGTTATATGACTAGAGCTATCACAGCTCGCGCCGACAGAACACCACCGGTCCTCAACCGTTCTTAGTTGGACCGATTTATAACTTAAATGCTATCAAAGTTGTTCATCTTTTTCTGAAATAAAATAACTGACAACAAACAACAATTTGATTTCCACCGCATTTATTCTGGTTGTTAAAAAAGACAGGAGCACCTTTGTTTGAACAAACAAGTCATTATTTTGTAAAATGTGCAATTCAAATAATGAAATTAGCTGTTGTTAACCTAGCGAAAAGCTAAAGCCACATCTTTAAAGGTGTCCATCTTTTCTGTGAATTCATTTGTTTTCACAGTATCCATGGTTGTTAAAGAGGGCAGACTCACTATTGTTTTATTAATTAAGTTGTTATTTTGTAAAACGTGCTATTTGAATAGGCTAATTAAGTTAGCTAACGTTAACCTTAGAGCAGCTTTTAGCCCTCTGCTAAAGCTACATATTGAAAAGGCATCTTTCTCTGAACTAAAATAACTGCATTATTTTCGACCATTTGTTTTCATAGTATTTATTATGGTTATGAAAAACATTGCTGTTTTATTAATTGAGTCATTATTTTCTACAATGTACTATTTAAATAATCAAGTTAGCTAACATTAACCTAGCCAGGAGCGGGTTATAATAGTAACCTAGTGAAGTGCAGCATTTAGCCCTTTGCTAAAGCCCCTTCTTGAAAGTGTCCATCTTTCTGTGAATTAAAATAACTTCATGATATTTGGCAACTTGTTTAAAAGCATTTATATAGTTGTTAAAGAGGGGGGCATGCTATTGTTTTATTAAATCATTATTTCTTGTTAAGCATGCTACTCAAATAATTAAGTTAGCTAATGTTATCCTAGCAAAAAGTAGCATTTAGCCCTCTGCTAAAGCCACATCTTTGTCCATCTTTCTGTTAATTAAACTAACTGCACTTTTTTGACAGTTTGCTTTCACAATTTTTATTCGGCTATTAAAAAGCCAGGCACTATTGTTTTATTAACCAAGTCGTTGTGCTATCCAATAAATAGGGTAGCTAACATTAACCTCGCTAAAAGTAGCATTTAGCCCTCTGCTAAAGCCACATCTGAAGTGTACATCTTTCTGTGAATTAAAATAACTGCATTATTTTTGACAGTTTTTTTTTCACAGTATTTATAATGGTTGTTCAAAAATGGGGATGCACTATTGTTTTATTAAGTAGTTAGGTGACCAAGCTGAGAACAGATTTTATCCCTATGCAAAAGTCACATCTTGAGAAGTACCATAACACTGCAGTTGCTAAGCGACACACTGATATGAGATACTTTGTCAAATTTTAATATGCTTATTTTACAACATATTCTCACTAGACTCATTGAGTTAGAGAGCCCAGGCTCTTACCTATGGATTATTAACTTAAGCTACCAAAGTCAGATTTCTCTGTGAATTAAAATAACTGCATCACGCCATGCTTTGACATTATTTTCATTACAGCCTTTAACTGTCTGCCAAGTTTTCTTGTAATTGGAGCAATTTACAACTTCTAGCATAGGTGTAGATTTCGGGGCAGGGAGCACGGGAACACGTACCCCCTGAAGATTTAGAACAAAATACCATACATAGATGCAGAAAAGGCACAAAGTGTTGAATAAAAATTTAATTCACCAGAATTCAGAAAATTAGGTATTTGATGCTTAAATTTTCCTAGCGGAGGACTCCCAAACCTCAGTTTCATTTTTGTCCACCCAATATTGAAATGAAACCTATACCCTTGACTTCTAGGCTACCAAAGTTGTCTGTCTTTCTGTAAAATAAATGACATGGACATATTTTAGACAGTTTGTTTTCACAGTTTATTTATTATGGTTGATACAAAATGGCAGACACTGTTGTTTTTTAAATTAGGTCGTTAGTCATAAAAGACGTGGCATTCAAATAGCTAACCTAACTAAGAGCAGCTTTTTATCCCTCTGCTAAAGGCACATCTTTTTGAAAAGTACAACACTCTGACAGTTTGAGAGATAATCTTAGATTAATGGATTCACATTTGAATATCATGTCAGAAATATGATATGCTAATTTTACTGCATATTCTCACTTGACTGAGCCAGTCAGAGAGCCGAGGGCCTCACCTATCTCTCTCTCTTTTTTTATATCACAACTAGCAGCCTTTACACTACTGTAATTGTAGTCAGTAAGTACCTTGTTACATTGGTGTCAGCTGGAGGACAAGCAGACAGAGACACCTGCTGGACAGGAACATAAACCACCAAGCAGTTTCAGAATAAAAGTCAGCTCATGTTTATGGTCAAACAACACTTTATTCACAATTACTATCAGCGCTCAGGTCTATGGAAATATTTGCTAAAAAAAAAAGAAAAAAAAAAGAAGCTAACAAAGGCTTGTAGCTAAAATTCACATCAATAAGTACTACACTGTTGTGTTGTTCCTCTGGCACAGAGTAAACTATATATCCATCAAATGTACATGGCGCATCTCTTCACAGTGAACCCTTCAAGTGCTTTTCCGATGTAAATAAGTAAAGGACAAACATACAAGTTGCGGGCACTGAAATTTCTCAAGCTACATTTTTCCCTACAAGTTCATTTTGTTGACTCATATCATACAATGAGGTTTGCCTCTTCAGTATTATAAAAAATATTGTAAACATTTATATTAATTGCACAACATACATTCAAATACATACTGTACTGTACAGCAAGATTTTACTTCTGTATTGTTATCCTGTAGCACCATGTATAGCAAGCTGAACAAACTATTTGGATACTTCTACAGTGTGGTACTGACAATACAAAGGAGTAAAATGGCATTTACTAATGACGCATTCTGCCAGTGGTCAAATATTCTGGAGGTTTGGGTTGTATCATTGTGAGATAGTAGTTATTGTAGGCCTGTTTTCGAGGTGTGGCTGACACTGGATGGGGGTGGATCAAGGCAGGCAATCGCTAGTCACCTCACATCTCACAGCTTTGAGGAAGATGATGCTTCATAAAGGACATTCATCAGCGTTAGGATCAACTATAATACAAAAGATTATGGCAAAGTCGGTCATTTAAAAGTCCATACCACTTCCATGTGCAGACACGTTGGTGCAGAGAAAGAACATATGTCTTGTTGTTACTCCGAACGCTAACGATTTAGCTAATCAGCATGTGCCACAGAGACATCATGAGGCCATGACATCATTGAGTAGCAGCAGAGTTGACATGTAACTCGTCATGTTTCCACGCAGTCCCATATGACACGAAAGAAAGCTGATTAAAGCTGATATATATTATGTACAAGCAGTACTGTTAGACAGAATGGCTTGTGGACATCAAACTGTCCCACCTGATTCACAGCATCCTGTTAATGTTAATGGTCCTGACGGCTGGGTTTAACAGAAGATGTAAATGAGAATGACGTGTGCGAAGGTAGAATTGACAATTGGAGAGTCTTTAATTGTCCTCTCAGTCTCAGCATCTCCCCTGCTTGGATGAGACTTCTAAAGAGCAGCTCTCTAAAAAAATGAAAACCCAGATAAAAGTAAAGTAGCATCTCAGGTTATGGTCCATCGAAGTGTGGTCAAGGTCCTAGGGTTTGCCTGCACTCCCCCTTCTTCTTCTTCCTTCTCTAGAGGAGGCCAATGTGATGGATTGTGGGATGCTGGTGGTTAACCAACCCACCCTTCCCAAATCTGCCCTCTGTGCAGGGGAAACAAAGAGTGTGAGTTAAATGTGCCACCTGAGGCATTCACTGGAAACCATGACTCCAGTTGTGATCTGTTCTTACCAACACTGCGAGGAAAAGTAACAAATGACGATAACAGGACTGAGAACGCAACATAATGAGACAATGTCACATCTGCATTGCTTTGTTGAATTTGACTTGAGTGAGTGAATGAAAAAGAAGATGGTGCAGCTTTGCAATGCAGGTAAGTGAGAGTTACTGTAAGTATAGGTGTACAGAATTACAGTAAATAGGAGAGAGGGGCGCATGCTGCTGGGTCATCTGACCGAGCTGAAATAATTCTGGATGGAGACAGGAGTAGAGCTTGGCTGACTACAGAGGAACAGATGGGTTATGACAAACTCACAGCGATTTGGAGGAAGGCTTCTTCACTTTTGGCCTCTTTCGGCGATGAACTGGCCTGAAGCATGCACAGCACGTATACACGTGCAGGGCAAATGCACGTGCATGGAGACAAACACACAGGTATATACACACACACAGAGACACACACATACAGGTTCACACACATACATGCATGCGCACACACATACACACAAACAGACAGGCACGCACACATACACCCCCACACGCACAGCAGAGACAAGCAATTAGGCTTCATTACAAAAAGGGAACAGCAGAAGCTGAAAAGCAGGCTTGCATTTTGGCCCTCTTTGGCTTCTGCTTCTGCATGCTAAAAAGGCTTTGATCACAACACTAAGGAACCATGGCAGTTTGAAGAGGTTCAATTTCAGCAGAGCATCACTGTATTTTATTTTCTTGACTCCCCAGAAGACTCGCCGTAAGAGGAAACATAACCAAAGGCACACTAGGGAGCCTGTAACCTCCCAGAGTTCAAATCGTAACATGAATTCCATCTGTGGTGTTTGTAAAAGTAATCAAGTGTGCTGTAAGAGGAAGATGAAAATACCTGTATTCACTGAAGTAGTTTCGCTCTTTTCCTCCTGAAAGGAAGTTGAGGTAACATTAGTCCCAGTCTGAAATTACTTGAGACACTATAATAAATCATGTTTGCCTTAGAGGCTTCTTACTCACCCTTCTCTGGGTTGCATTGCTTATGTCCCTTGCAGCCCCGTAAGTCCATGAGCTGTTGATGCATTGCATTCAGAGCGTTGCGGTCAAGGGTGCTGACAGCATTTATTAGCTATAAAAATAATAAGGACAAAATGTCAGCGAGTACTTTGAAAACTACGGAAAATCTCTGGAAAATCAGTATCGTTTGTGTTAACAGGAATGCACTACAAATCCTGTTGTGGGATCATTTTATAGCTATTGTTGGTAAGCTATTTGTGTATCTGCCATATAGTACAAATGAAATACCTGGTATGGGTCAGTGTTGAGGTCAAAATACTCCAGGAAACCGGTGGCAAATTCACAAAACAGGAAGTTGTGTGTGTCATTGATGGTCCTTAGGCACCAATAGGTGTTGTTGTTGGCACTGGTGCATGCACAGAATGGACCCACTGAGGGAGGGAGGAAGGGAGCGGGAGTGGGAGAGGAAGGGTGATAGTGGGAAAACAAGGGGTATTACAAGAATGTTCCAGAAAATTATTTTTACCATCCCTGCTTCGGAAAATAGTTCCACAACAACAGTAGTCAAATCTCTTTATACAGCTGAATGTTATTCCTCACTTGTCCAGAAGGGGGCTGTCTGCCAGTGATGGTTGTCATGGGTGAAGCATGTGAGGCCGGGCATGCTGCAAGTGTCGTTGTTCTGGAGCCTCTTGAGGAATTTACGTAGTTTCTTTCTGCGCTTCTGCTCCTTCTGCAGCCACTGAGTCTTTTGCTTTGATGGCATTCTGATAAGAACAAAACAAATTAACTAAAGTGAGACTGATGAGGTCGAAATATGTCAACAAACTACAATGCAAGCCCCCACTGAAGCCAGAGTTCAGGAAACAGTCAGGCAAATCAGAGGGGACCCTAAAGTCTGAGTTGCAAAGCAAAACTTGATGGGCTGATGGGACTGCATTCCAATGGAAGTGTACCTTGTATGATATATATTGTAAAAAATGACTGATTAATTGAAATAAAAATAATAGTGAAACAATGTAAATTTTTACCTGACTGAGTGCATGCGTCCTGCATTGAGCCTGAAATTCTCTTTATTCTT
The DNA here is from genome assembly GCF_011397635.1 of Epinephelus fuscoguttatus. Classification (NCBI taxonomy): domain Eukaryota; kingdom Metazoa; phylum Chordata; class Actinopteri; order Perciformes; family Serranidae; genus Epinephelus; species Epinephelus fuscoguttatus. Next base: position 29,620,810 of record NC_064752.1, read on the forward strand.
GAGAAGATAGCTGTAAAGACAAGAAACAGCTGTCACATATATGTAATCAGATCTACATGCAGGTGACAGTGCGACTTGGACACATCCTCACCTGGGAGTGTTGCAGTGACATTCCTCCGGCCGCACCTTTTTCAGGTGACCTTTGACATCCCGCAGGTTCTTGATTTTGGTCTGCAGGGTTTCAATCTACACACAAGAGGAACAAACACACAGCCACACAAAGCTCATTATACACTACAAGCTACTAACAACCTGTGAAATGGGTTTTATGGGCTGGAGTTAACAAGGAAGAGAATGACGCAGCACCTCATGCTCAATGTGCAGTTTGTGGTCTTTCCACGCTTGAAGAGACTTGTAGAGGCCTCCATCACATTTTACTGTGTCATTCATAAGAATGGAGCACCTGCAGGATATAAAAAAACAAAATAGCACCACTAAAAATCGTGCATGTTCAGTCCCAATTACTTCCTAGCATTTTATTTTTCCTCTTCTATCACAAGAAACATTAAAGGGACAGTTCATCCTAGAATTACAAACAGGGCCATAGCTAGCTGGTACTCAGCTTGTGGAGCTCAAAGTGCCACAAAAACAAAGTTAAAAAACTCAACAGTAATGCCTCTTTCCAGAAATCATGACCTGGTTACTCAAGATAATCAACACACCTTGTTGTGAGCAGTTTCATGTAGGAACTATTTTCCTTCTAACTAACTACACCTGCTAACTGTATCCACGCAGAAAGAAGCGTGCATCTACTCATGGTCGAGAGGATCATGCTCACAACAGTGCGAGATGTAAACATTTATAAAGTCCTCCTCAGCTGAGCTGTAACGTTTGCTAGCTCAGTGTCTAGCAGTAGATGCATGCTTCCTTCTGTGCAGTGATACAGTTGGCAGTTGCAGTTTGGTAGAAACAAAGTAGCTCCTACATAAAACTGCTCACAACAAGGTCTGTGGATTATCTTGAATAACCAGGTCATGATTTCTGGAAAGAGACAATGCTGTTGAGTTTTTTTTTAAAAACATATGGATCATTTAAAAGCGTCTTTTGGATGCTGGGAAACGACACTGTTGTTCCACTACCGATCCACGCACTACTCTCAGAAATAAAAGTCTTCTGCTTCCCTAAAGAAACAAATAAAAAGGAGGGATTCCAGCGGTCAAACAAAAGAAAAGGACAGCGTCGTAAGCTCCAGAGTCTGTAGCACTCATTTCATTATCATTCAATTTGCTTGTTCAAGCTAACAATCACTAGCCAACATTGTTAGCTTGAACAAGCTAGCCAACAGTCTACAGAGGGAGAGAGGAGCATTTGTATTTGTGTGTGCCGTGGGTCTGTCTTCTCATTTTCATTCTCCAAACAACTGCAAAACATACAGACAGTAGAGTTTACAAATGGTGTTCAGGGATCCGTTTCACAAAGCAGGTTCAACAAACTCTGAGTCTAATCCTGAACTCTGAGTTGATCTACTCTGAGATAGGAAACTCTGAGTTTCCGGTTCCAGAACAGCTGATTTGAATCAGTTTAATCAACTCAGAGTAGTTTCACCTGGAGTTAAGCACGTGCACCACAACTATAAAAAGCCAGCATCAATGGAGCCCCGATTTGACGAGTCACCATGGCAACGGGGAAGAGGAGGGCTGTGTTTTTCACCCCATTAGAATTAGAAATCTTAATGCGCTCATATGGCGAGTTTGCACACGTTTTCAAAAAGAAGTGCAACACCGCTGCAGCTGCAAAAGAGAGGGAGACGTGGGAGAACATTGCTGCTCGGGTCAATGCAAAGTTTAAATGTAGTCCTTTGCAATCACAATAATATTACAGGGGAAAACTGAAAACTGTTTGAATGGTAGCCTATTAATTTATTTCACTTAGGTGCAATCCCGCGGGGGAGAAGCGCACTTGGCAGCAGTTTAGGATGAAATATAAAAACATTGTTCAAACAGGTAAGACCTCGGCATAATCTCATGGGGGTACCTCATTTTGATCATGTTTTACATTGTAAAGTAAATATTAAGTGGCTGTTTGACTGTGCAGTTGTTTTATCCCCAACATAATGCTGTTGTCACACACATAAATATCTTCTCATCTATATCATGTTCTGTTAAATAAGCTAATTAAGCCTATTTAAACTAACACAGACTTCTACTCAGCCAACAGAAAGAAGGCAGATGCCTGTAAAACGAGCACACTTTTCTGACCACCCTGCATACAGTTGCCTTACTCAAGTGCTCAGCATCTCCGACATTGTACAAAAGCTTCCATTTGCAAAGAAACGCAGCGCAACACACAATATCTGCTGGGATGTGAGAGCATGACTACGATTGGTAATGTTGCAAATGTAAGGACGGATTAGGTTGTGTATGTAGATGATGGACTGTGACGTGAAACGGTACCGCTCAAAAAGATAATTGTGTGGAAACAAAACATCTATGCGCGGTCTGATAACCATCTCCTGACGAATAGGCCTATTTAATTCTCTGCGCAGCAATGCTGCACATTCATCCACGGGATGGTTATCAAAAGGACATGCCATGTTAGTGAAAAAAGTCCTCACCTACTGTACCTAATGGACTTCTAATATACTGACTCTGATTTTTTTAAATGACAGACGGCAGAACGGCTACGCCAAAACTCGCCTGCTGACTGAATGAATGAGGAAATCAAATGGAGTGTGTGGCTCTGAAAGAGGGCGGAGACAGAGAGAAACTTGAGGTTCATTGAGAAAAACCTGGTCCTGACCAGGTTAGGTTCATAGAGTCTGTTACTACGGTAACTGACCGTGAGCTTAAGTTACCTCTCTCTCTGAAACAGGCTAGAGTTACCCCTCTTTCTCTGGTTTGAGTTACCTCCCTTTTTGAAACGGAAAACTCAGAATTTCCCTCATTTCAGGGTTAACAGACTCTGAGTTTTCACTAAACCTGCTTTGTGAAATGGACCCCAATTCTTTCTTTTAGCCTCTACATGTATTGCGCTGGTTCGCTTCTTCAGGAAAGTGGTAGACTTTTATTTCTGACGTCAAGTTTGTACCCCTTCAAAAGGAACAACCTACCATTGGGCAGCAAGGTCCTGAAATTAGCTTTGCCATTTCCCAAAATGAGTGTATTTCAGTTTAGGAAAACAAAATTTTTGTGTTTACATGCTGTTTACGTGCAGTAGTGACTGGACTGGAAGTCTAAATGGAACAACCATGTTGTGTCTTAACAACTGAAAGATGCATTGAAACAGTCTATTCTTTTGGCCCTTGAGCACCACAAACCGAGAGCCATCTAGTTTCATTATGTTCAAGAGATGGCAGACATCTCTACGACTGATATCGCCAACACTCAGCAACGCACACTAAAACAATCTAGAGAGATAAATAGAACTACAGGTGAGAGGAAAAATATGTATATTTTTTGTGGTGAATGATCCCTTCAATGCAAGCAGATGTACACCGTAGCACCTGTAGGTGACTTTAAGAGCAGCAGGTGGCATGAGTTTATTGCTGGTGGTGGGTTTGGCTGTGACGCCCATGCCACTGAACTCTTCATTGTCCTCCTCGTTCACCGCTCCTCTCCTTCTGTCTGCGGCCATGCTGCTGTTCCTGGAGCCCAATGGCCGGTAGCCCTCCTCTAGATCCACGGCATACAGGTCACCATCCAGCTCAAACGACACAGAGCGGGCCCAGCGCTTCCTTGAGACAGTCTTACTGGGTTTCATCTCTGAATAAGACGAGACAGAGGGACCTGAATAAGATTAAAAAGAGGGATGTGTTTCTGATGCTCAAGATCAAGATCTGTGAGGATGTAGACATGTGAAGACCAGCACATGACAACAGAAGGTGATGATGATATAAAACAAGAGTTTCACGCACTTGGTATCACATTCCAGGAATAATTATTAATATATTATTTAATAATAATTCATACAAATAATTGTTTCTTTGATGGCCTTGTGATTAAAGGCTCACTTGTCTACTCTAGTCCACCACTTGATGGCAGCACAGACACATGCTGCTCATCTCATGAATACTTCAGAAGCTGGTTATTTTAGCTTACGATTAATGGCCCTGTTTGGCAAGGCTTTGTAGGCTACTGCAAGGACGTTTCAAAGTAAATCACAAGTGTCTTTCTGAACAAAATCAGATCTATTAATAACCACCAGAACAATGGTACATGTGAGTGACAAGAGGAACTTACTCTTCTTGGTAAGCAGCCTCTTCCTCTTCAGGACGGATGTTTTGAAGCCCACGTTGTCACAGTTGCAGCTGTCGGAGTTAGATGTGGCAGGCAGCTGAGGGGCACCGCTGGCCATCAGAGCCTGCATGCGAGGGGCAATGAGACTAGCCATGCCCTTGCACTTATACAGCCTCAGCTTGCCAGTCGGGTCCTCCACACACTGCCACTTCTGAGATAGGGAAGAGGGAAATAACATGGCATGGTACTATAGCACAGCTTCATTTATGATGCATAGAAACTCACTGATTTAAAATGTCTTTATGGTGTTAGGCTCAAATTCCCCTACAAAGATCTCTAATGGTGCTCTGAAGAACCCTTAAAGGTAAAATTCACCACAACATACGTGGATGTCCAATCAATGCTGACAGTAAATGTAGATGCTTAATTCAGTCAATTCCTCAGTGTGAGCTACAGAGGCAGAGAAAGCTGAGTTTGCAGCTGCAAAATCTGTTCTTCCGGCTTGACATGACAGTGTTGTAGTTAAAGGCAGGAAGACCTACAAGCTATTTCAGTGAACTAGGGGGCTCACTGTAAGTCAGTGGTTCCTTTAGGGACCCCTTCTCTATCATTGAGTAAAGTGATGCCTCTTGACTAAGTGACATACTTTAGGGATATTACATATGATATTTCATGGATAACATTAACTGTAACTGATAAACTGTACCAATAATCTAAATAGTGAACACATTTGTGTAAAATAAGCTATTTCGATGAATATTGCATCAGAGATGAGTATTTAGGACCTTTTTATATGATTCTGTCTGTAGTATATATATATATAAAAAGATTTTAACAATCACAATTTTTTAATTATCCCAATTTTTTAAAATATTTTCACATACCTGGCGTAATCACTGCTCTAGATGTCACTCAAAAAACAGAACTTCCTTGGTCAGAGGTTGTTAGCAATGAGGATACATGTTAGTGTTGGTTGACTCAGATATTTAGCTGTATTTATTAAAGCCAAAGTATACAGCTGAAGAAATGCAGCGGTGAGAGCCGAAGCTGTGGCTATGGCCAGTGAGGACCCCCTAGAACCTGAGTTGCCGAGAGCAAACACTGACTGGTGGTGCCTTTGCTCAGGTTATGCTTTGATGCCAACAGAGATTGAATCATTCTGCTGCAAAGAATTTCAGTGTGGGCAGTTTTTGTTGGATGCTGTCCACAACTGCAACCCCCAGAGAGCCTGAGTTTGTGTTACTATATGGGAAAGTTTTTCTCCTCACTTGGACTGAGGTGTGCTGGAGACCTTCTTCAAGATCCTGAAGACAAACTGGAAAAGACAACCAGAGCCAGCAGGACAGAGCAGGCAGACGACCACTGGGTGAATATTTTTTAATCACCTGACACTATTGAAAGCTATTTTGTTGAGTTGCCTCTTAGCAAAATGCTGTGAAGTTGAGCTTTCATTGTGAAAGATACAAAAACCCATGGAGTAAAGCAGTGATGTGCTGCCATGGATATGGGGAAATAATAGAGTTGTTGCTGTCTTGGTTCACACTGGTTTTACCTACGTAGCCTCAATGTTTTTATTTTGTTACCTGCAGAACAATGGATGTAACTCATAAATACTACACTATGTTTTGGCCAACAAACTCATAACATAGGCTATTGTGGGTAATGTATCCGATCTCCTGGTACATGTAGGCACTGATGGCATGGCTTGGTGAGCAGGAAAACTCAGGTTTCTCAGTCAATATAGCATGTGCTGAAGAATTTACTGCCTAAACTGACTATATTTAACATCACCACTGATTGGATGTCCACATAAAAGGTGGCAAGATATAATAGTCTTTCTATTCAGATTTTTTGACAAATCAAAGGGCTCTTTACACACATACACTTGTGCACACATGTTATACTCAGCACACTTCATTTTGAAGGACTACATAAGAGACTTGATGTCAAATTGAACCCTGAGAGGACAATGACTGCATATTATCATCAGTATATTGTCAAACAGATTGCAAATTATCACCCAGCATGAGCTACACTCCATGTTGTTCCCCTGAAACTTAAATAACCTCTCTTTTTTAGCTCCTGCAGGTCAGGTACCTGTCCTGGCTGCTGGCAGGAGGTCTGGTACTCTGCTTTCTGGCACAGGTCCTTCACCCGCTGGTATTTTGGCAGGAAGTTCTCCTCCTGGGCCATTTCCTTCCCATCGGCTCTCTTGTGCGGAGGCTTCCTGAAAGAACAGGAAAACACATGCAGTTTTTTTTCCAGCCAACCAAAGACAAGGAGTCTGATGTCACCAGAAGACAATGCCTGGACTGAGAACATGTCCTGCAAAAGGTCAATCAATAAAACGTACCCTCTCTCGACCAGGAAAGAATCCCTCCATGTTTTACCCTTCCTGTTCAACTGGAACCTGAAAATGAGAAAAAAAGAAATGGAAAATCCTGTCAGACCACTCTGTGATATTTGCACTGAACAACATGAATTCCATTTTTTAAATGCCATCCTCGTGTGACACTGAAAGGGGAGTGATCTTACACTTCCATATTTAGATTGTAGGTTTCATTATGTCCAAGAAAACACCAAGAGCAGAGATTTAGTAAAACTTCACAAAGTCCAGGGAAATTGCTTTCTGGCACATTGTTATCTAATCTTAAACATTATAAATGCCATTCTTTAAATATCTATTGAATGCCAGGACACCGAGTAAAATAACTGTTGTGTGTCAGTGTGTTCACCTATTGACTGGCCTGTCTGTGTCCAGCAGCTTCAGGATAGACTTGCCATCCATTTCTGCAGGGATATCAACGCCAGCCATGTCGAGCAGAGTCGGTGCCAAGTCAACGTTTAACACTATATGAGGATTACTGCAGGGAAGCAAGAATGGGGTGATAATTTTCATTTTTAGTGAAAAAAAATGATCAGTGTCATTAATCTCACACATATAATGTTGGAAAACAGAATCAACATCAGAATGTTGAATGAATAATAGAGATGCCATATTGAGGAAATCTTCCTACCAGTTCATACACTTGTAACAACACTGGTGTTACTGAATATACCGGACATTTTACAAGAACACATATTCATTGATGAAGCTCAGTATCTGTAAAGTGCTGTATTAAAGTCCCTGTGAAACGGAATTTAGAGCGCCTTTCACTTCTTTACTGTGATGTATTTCCCAGTAAAATGGAATATTTGAACAGTGTACAATTACAAGAGGGATTTAAATCAAATCGTTCGCCTTTCATCGGACCATTTAGAAGTTCAGTGTGATGCGCAGGTACAGCGCAGTCCGCCCCTAAGTGGACTGTTGCTCTCCACACCCACCTCCCTTGCCTTTAGATCAGGGTTAGGACAGGCGAGAGATGAATGAATTTGACCTCTACTACAATGTTGTGGAAATTAAAAAACAAAGGTTTTGCCACTGATATCTGAAAACACACACATCTCCTCCTATCTCTCACTGTATTGTCCTGCTAGCTAGCTACAACCCACAAATGGTGAAGTGCAGTTATATATGTCCAGTGTAGCTAACTAGTGGCTGAAAATCTCATTTGATTGGATGACGCCTCAGAGTGCAGGATGGGTCATTAAAACAATTGAAAGCATTTAACCTGGTTTTACATAATGAAAAAAAGACAGGGATTTTGATGTGACTATACTCTGATACTGATTTTTTTTTTTACTTATATTTCGCATATACCAACAGATAAATGATAAATTAATACAGGGACACGAGATTAAAATGTATTTTACATTTCACAGGGGCTTTAAGTTAAAAAGTGAAAAACAATGGTAATCTATTGAGTGGCTGGTAGATTTTGACGACCACCAGCCACAGTGGCAGGTGAGCAAAGAAGTTGCCAAACACCGTGTAACACCAGTAACAATGACTACCACGGCAAGTCTAATGAATAACATAAACGTCTGTGTCACTCACATGGCACCTTGCTCCACATTAGGTCCTCGTATGTAGAAGGGAACACGGATATCAAACTCATACGGCATTGATTTGCCCTTGACCAGACCAAACTGGCCGATGTGGTAGCCGTGGTCTGAGGTGTAAATGAGATATGTGTTGTCCAGTTCCCCTGTCTCTGCCAACATGTTGTACACCTGCGGAGGGGGATATAATTCATTGAACACTCACACAGTGTAAAAGTTATACTTCATGTCTGATAGCTCAACTCTCCTGTGCCAGTTTCAAGGAAAAGGGATTGAACAATTTACCAAGTGTGTCAGTGAATACATTATACAGTCCCAGTCAGAACAAGCACAGATCTCTCAGGACTTTAGGCTGTCAGATGAAATGTGTGTGTGTATGTGTGTGTGTGTGTGTGTGTGTGTGTGTGTGTGTGTGTGTGTGTGTGTGTGTGTGTGCGCGCGCGTGCGTGCGTGTCTGTGTTTAAGCGTCTGTGTCTGTTTCTGTGTTTAAGCATATGTCTATTTGCCTGCATGTACGCCTACCTTCTCAACACTGTCATCCACAGACAGCAGGGTCTGCATCCTCCTGCGCTGCAGCATGTTGGTGAACTGCATGTGGACGGGCTTCATAGCACCTGTGTAGCGTAGGATCCAGTGTTTGTCTAGGTTAGGGGCATAGTTGTAGCTGGGTGTTCTGAAAGAGGCAGAAAAACATCAAGCTTAACCATAACAAACTCAATGTGGTGTACTTAACATTTCATTTCTGCTGCTTCTTTTACACTCCCCACACCTTTGCATTCAGCTGTTTTTGTCCGTCTCTACAAATGAGATTCATATTCTATAGCTGTAAATTGAATTATAGTGTGTTTACAGTAACATTGTGCATTCACAGCAATATCCTCTGCCTGTGTCTGCTGATGTCTCCTATCCTTTTCTTTCTAAAGTAGCAAGAAAACTGTTTATGCATTGCTAAACTGGGGGTTACATAAACCGTGTAAAATGCGTAGCACTGCAATCGATAGGCCTGTACGCAGCGAGCACAGTTTGATCAATAATTAACTCCAAGGCATATGGAACTTTAATTATTTGAGAATAAACACTGCTAAATAGCTAATGGAATCCTAGAAGAAAATATATTTAACGTTTAAAGCGATCGATTTGACTTTTAAGAAATGCTAATGTCTCACAGTGTGTTCCACAGTGGAAACTCACTGATGTAGTGTGAAGATGTGTCTGCAAGCAGCCAAGGTGAGAAGAAGGTTTATCACCGGAGGAGTGCAGGACTTTTACTGCCTCTCTCTCTCTTCATTGTGTTGATAAGGGTGGAGGGAGATGGAGTGAGAAAAATAGCCACAGAAGCGCTCTCAGAAAACATCACCCGAGGGAGAGCAAATTTATGGAGAAAGAGCAATTAAAAGTTTGTACAGAGACACTGGGGCTGAATTTTCAGAATATTCTGTGTGTAAAGCCTGCGTGGCACAGGTTAATGATGCTGGAGGGATTAGATGAAGCAGGAGAAGGGTGTGAGGGGGTTGGAAGGAGGGGGCAGAAACTGCAGTCTCATTACGGGCCTTGGATCTGTCTCTGGAGGCCAATATCAGGCCTGCCATTAGCCAGCAGCACTAGACAGCCAGTCAGGAGCATGGAGGGTCAGGAAGACAAAGGCTGAAAATTTTATGTGTGCATGTATGTGTGTGTGTGTGTGTGTGTGTGTGTGTGTGTAACTGCCTAAATCATTACCTATGCATTGAACATACATCATTCATGCCCCTCTTTGATCACCGCTGACAAAATGGTACAAATTAGCGGGGCTCATTACATTGGTAAAACTAATGTGAACAACGCATGAGCCAAATAAACTGGAGCGAAACACTGGCTGTGCGTGGAGAGGGCTCAGCTGCCAAGAGCATACTGCAGGCAGAGGAAGATAAGATCGAGCTGAGATTATGGAATTTGTGTCATTCTGGGTCAAATGAAAGAGAGCGTGAATGTGTGGATGACTCATGCAAGCAAAAAGCTGAGGATGTGAAAATGTAAAATAAATAAATAAATAAATAATGCCCTTGTGTTTGTCTGCTTTGTTCAGAATAAACCAAATCAGCGCCTTTTAAATAGGCAAAGCCAGTCCGATTCATACTAGGTGAGTATCATACAGCTGGTTTTATCATTTTAAAGCTTACTCATTTTCTTACATGTGCTGTGATGCGTTGGGGAAGGCAGCGCTGTACTGTGGGGCGGAGTCCTCCGGACCGTGCGGAGCAACATGGCTCAGGACCATCATGACAGGACGGTGAGGGTACATCCTCTTGGACATGCGGAAGTAGTTGATGCTGTCATTGGTAATGATGTCTGTCAGGTAGTCCTGTGGAGTGAGCAGACATTGTCCATCAGGCACTCAGTGAGTGACAGAGGGAGTAAAAGAGCAGATCTCAAAGTCTGTGGTACTGTGCTGGACTAGCGCTCATTACTGACCTGGAGTGTGTCAACAACCATTCCCAAGCACTACTGTACAACTACTAAATCCAGTCTCTATAAATAATGATAATCCTGTATCTAAATAATGATTCACGATCGATTTCATCTGCTGTTTATTAACAAGGTTGGGTACATTCACATTTGAACTGGTACTGATACGTGGAATTCGGTATCAGTATCCAACTGTACCTTTTTTTTTGGGTACTTTACTCTCTCTGTAATAACAAAATGTAATTTCAGTTGTAAAAAATAAGTCCAAACTTATCAGTTTTGACATTGTAATTTATTCATAAGATTTTGCTATTTATGTAAGCCATTTTATAGACTTTCATTTTAGTGAAATGCTCTGAGTAAATTTAAGTTCCCTCTGGTGAGCAGTAATACAGGGTCTACAGTCTAAGGCTCCTACTGTGAGAGGTAAGAGCAGAAGGAGTGAAGCTGCGATGCGCTGCCTTATACAACGTGGGAAGAAACGAAGAGTTTACCATCTCTGTTCAGACCACAGAGCCCTTGTGTTATTATGTTACAACCTTCATTAGTATAGACACAGCTCATAACCTTCTGCTACAGTTATTTAGAACAGTTTACTTACCCACACGCAAAATTAATGCCCTCCCTACCTCCCTCTCCCCTCCCAAACACGTCCCTACAGCCTGTCACAGTCTGTCACCAGGGCATAGCGTGAGAACACTGTCGTGTGTGTCTCGCAGCAGGTGTTGTCATCATCGAGTTTTAAAGAATGTGTGCCACACTTGCGACTGCTTTCAGCCCACGACTGCCCTGACTCACTGCGACTTGAAGAAGCCGCAGAGGTGATGTAGGCTTGCTCTCTTTCTTTCTCTCTGTATTCTGAGTTTCTGTCTCACTGAGATGCACTCTCAGGTTACAAAATTTGGCACCAATTAAATCAGTACTCAATAGCACCAATGTATTTCGTACGGTACCCTTAAAGTACCGAATTTGGTACCAAACCCAACAGTTTAACCATTTCAGCCCTGATTTTTAAACCCTTTTAAACAGTGTGAGGAGGTTAAAGGTTCAGTCTTTAGGATTTAGGGGCAAATTTTGGCAGAGGTGATATATGATATTGATAAGTATGTTTTTATTCATTTATAAGCACACAAAAATAAGAATTGCTGTTGTTTATATCTACATTTAGAGTCTTCTTCCACTGAGTCTGCCATGTTGTTCTACAGTAGCTCAGACTGCGTAAACCAAACACTCTAGATAGGGCCATTTACATTTTCACTTTTTCCCGTCAGCCACTGTAACTCTCCTACACAGTTGGCACATGGGAGAAGTTTCAGTCCTGCAACCTTACTGCTAGATGCCACTAAATCCTACACACTAGACCTTTGAGAAATGGAAAAAGTAACTGTACAGTTTTTTGCAAAGACAAAAACTGTCATTTCTAAATGCTGGTGATGCTTTTTCAGTTCTACAGTAGGGCTGGAACGACATCAGATTTTCACTACACGATTCTCGTGGCCAAAAGAGTTCATGATCATGACATCATCACCATATCTATAGAAAATGTAAAATTATCTTTTGCTTCATCTGTTGCGTGCTTTTTTTGGCAAATGAATTACACTCAAACTAGGAGTGTAGGGACTTGAAGAGAGAGTCTATAACCGTAACTGTACTAAATTATACAAAAAGAGCAATTACACTGATTGGATAGTGAAAAGGCAACCAAAGGGCGTTAGGGGAGGGAGACAAAGCATGAACTAAAAGAAATGTAAATTGTTTAAGAGGCGCTGGATTATTTACATGATATTATCATATGTGTGTTATTAATATGATATCAGAAATTAATTTTTAAATCACAGTCAATAGCAGTATAATTATGTGTAATTATTGGAATCATGGTTAATCTAATGTTAACTGCTTAAATTGTATTGCTAATCTCTCAAAGCATCTATAATTTGTTTGACTTTTACCTTCATGCAGGCAATCATTCTGTGAAAGTAAGTGTGATCTCTCTCAGTGGGGGTGTATAAATACCTTTGAGTAGTCACTGCTGTGTTTCTCTCGTACTCCGTTCCTGCAGAGAGTGTAGTTGTAGAAGCGTGAGTTCTTCACAAGTGCTACCCATTCCTTCCAGCCAGGGGGCACATAGGAGCCGTTGTACTCATTCAGATACTTTCCAAAGAAGGCTGAGTAACAAAAAGGCGAGGATTATGTTGAGTGGTTAGTCAGTGAAAGTACCCGTCTGAATTTACTTTGACATTCATGGTGTCAGACTCGTGGTGCTCACCTGTCCTGTAGCCAGAGTTGTTGAGATGTACAGCGAAGGTGTGCGGCTCGTGGTGGGCCTGCCATGAGGGTGAGGAGCAGTTCTCGTTGTTTGTGTATGTGTGATGGTTGTGCACATACTTTCCCGTCAGTATGGAGGAGCGGGATGGGCAGCACATGGGCGTGGTGGAGAAGGCGTTGGAGAAATGCGTGCCGCCCTTCTCCATGATGTGCCGAGTTTTGTTCATGGCCTGCATCGAGCCTGGGGGAAAACAGTGAGAGAACGAGGGGAGGAGGGGGAGGTTGTAAGAGGGATAAGGAGGGTGAGGGGAGATTCAAAGGACAAGGAGTGAAATGAAAGGGACACAGGCGGATAAAAAGCCGTTGGAGAAGAAAAGACGAGAGTGAAAGATTGGGGAAAACAGAGAGTGAAAAATATAAATACAGGGCATAAGGGGTTAAGAATAAAAACCATTATGAACATGGTAAGAGAGAAAGAAGGGGATAAAGTAAACGAGGGAATAAATCTTTTTGGTAAAGTGTAACCCATTTGGATTCCTGTGTACTAAAAGCTTTTCAGGCTGATGGTGATTGTTTGGGAAAACAGATGCTTGACCATAAATTCCTGCTTTTCAATGGGAGTCTTCTCACTAGCGATCACAGGAGGACAAAGGATGTCACCGAGGCCATTATGCAGCCACTCCAGTCCAATACGCCGCTAAAGGACTTAAGCGGGAAGGGAGATGGCCAGGGTTTGGCACCCAGACAATGGAAGCCATAGGCCGCCCTCATTTCATGCCAGCATTGGAGGAGCTGGCAAAGGGAGCGCATGACTTTGAGTAGGCCAGTTGTTATGGTGCCAAGAGGCAGCATTAGGCTGACTTTCCCTTGCTGATGCTGTTGGATACACATGGAGAGAATACCCATACCCATGGGACATGGACATAAAGCAAACAGAGACAGATGCACATGCACACAGTAAACACACACAGGAAAAGGATTAATGGAGGAAAATGTCTCACCCAGTTCTATGTCCTGATCATCAGTGAGGATGAGGATGATGTTGGGTCGGATATTGCGGTAGTGGCGGTCCCTCTGCAGGCGAGACCTGAGGCGATATCCAGACAGGTAGCCAGAGCTCTGGGCCACAGGAAGGACTCCCACCAGGGCAAGAAGGAGGAGAAGAAGAGGGAGAGGGGCGGAGAGCCCCCGCCCTGCCATCACGCTACCCTGCAGTCACCTCCTCAGTCCTTCGTTTCACACACAGGAGTCTGCAACACCCTCACTCAACCTGAGAGATGTGACACAGTGGGAGACTGATAAGAATTAAATGCACACACACACATGGACACACACAAAACACGCTGAAAAATAGCAGATGCAAGCCTTGAACAGCCATTACAGGGTGCTCTTCCGTACAAATGCACCCGTTTGGGCTGAGCTCAGCTCGTTAATCAATCATTAATGATGCATTAGAGTGGTGTCATTGGCTGGGTGTAATGATCTCTGGTGATGAGCACATGGCTGCCAGGCTGGGGCTAATGGGCCTGGGCCCAGGGCCAGCTTAGGACTCACCTCCCCCTGAGAGGGTTAGGGTGGATGTGAGCGATGTGGGTAGGTGGGGTGGGGGGGCAGAGGTGAAGGGGAGAGACAGAAGAGGAGGGGATGAGAGGAGGAAAATGAAGACAGGGGTCAATGAGCAGAGTGACAATGTGAAGAGAGAGCAAGACTCCAGTCCTAAAGATTAGAAAACACTGACTCTAGATTATACTTACAGTGAACACACCATGAGGAACAGAAAAATATTAAATTATCCGTGGAAAAAGAAAGCAGGTAATATTAATATGGCAATATCACCAAGGTCAATAAAAGCAAACTGCCTCTGGATGTGCAGAAAATTACAAATTCTCCTTGTGTAAATTTAACACAACAATTAGAGTCATGTTCGTGCTAAATAGAGCTTTTCCATAATTAATCTCTACATGCAGTTCACCAAAATTACACTGCAATCCTATTAGTTCTCTCATAACTCTTCTCCATTAACAGTATATCCCCTCTGAGTTTACCATGGCAACTGTTGATTGGACTCCCTTGCAAACATTTTGCAGTTTTACCTGACTATCAGGAGTTCAAACTGAAACTAAACGAAAATAAGCAGTGAGAAATACTGTCATAAACTGAAACTTAGAGAAAGTAATAAAGAGTGGCGCGTAGATGACATCTGCTTATATGATTTATGATGTTTAACGCAACTGGCAGAAATTAAAAGCTAACGTTAGGCTTTATAGTGACTACTCCATGGTCGCATGACCTAACGTCACCACCACAACAAGACTGTACAGCCGTTTTCAATGTGACGACATTCTGCAGTCTCATGTGGCCACTTGTTCACAAGTGGGATATTTACTGACAATTTTATGTCGTAGAAAAACAGTCTCTTAAGCTTGTTTTAACCACAGACCTTATAAACCCATTCAAAAAGCCCATTTACTTTGAGACAAGAGAACTGGGAATGTAATAAAAGCTAACTCATTTCCAGATTTTACGGTCATTCCCACAGCACCCTAATCTTTTAGATGATAATGTGAATTCATTTTTATTTTTGTATACATATATATATCACTATTGCAAAGAGACAGCATGACTAGCCGTCAACAATGACACACATAAAGTGGACAGACTTGACATTCCAGGAGATGGTGCTATGCCTAAATTGCTTCAATTTGGACACTACAAACTTTAAATATTATGGCCAGTCCTGCATAGCTCCTCAACCATGTATCTTGTACAAAATACAGTATGTAGCTACATACTTTTAAGAAATTCTATCTGACCCTAACAAAAGTTAATAAACCACTGTCAAACTACAACTGAATATGGAAAAACCAAAACTAGTCCCTTCTGAAAACTGAAACTAAATTAAAACTAGCAAACACACTCTGAAAAGTAAATAAAACTAGTCTACAATATAAACTGAAAGGTCAACATTAGAATAAGATTAAAACTAGCTAAAATCTAAAAACCATGTTAATCTTGCAGCAGCTAAAACAAAAAGCTGCCTTAAAAGATATATAAAATGAAATCATGTTATTCCCCACACCTTTCACTGAGCTTTTATTATTCAATGAATATCTAAAGGTTAAAGAGAGGAGCTGAACTTGTGCATTTTTTTTTCATGTCATATCATCAGAGCAGCAATACTAGGCTGACCAAACGTCCTCTTTTGCCCGGACATGTCCACTTTTCACATCCCATCCGGGGCGTCTGGGGGTTTTTTATAAACTGATGATAATGTCCAGTTTTCCATGTGTTTGTGTGTGTGTGTGTGTGTGTGTGTGTGTTAGAGTGCGGCACAGGCAGCATATTTCTGTCCGAACCCGAACCGACATTATTTAATGACTAAAGCACTGAGTTTGTGTCACACAGTGGTTACGGGCTATTTAACAGGCCGGGCGTGCGCCGTGGGTGCTCAGCTACGGAGAGAGAGACCTCCGTGTTTGAGACGGGAGCGGGAGGCGGGAGGTCCGACCCTTCTAGCGAGAGGAGAGGGAGAAATAAAACAAAATAAGATAAAATAGGAAAAACCTGTCTCCCTCTTTTATTTTATTTTCAGCGTTTAATCAAGGCGGAGGCGGGCGGCTGGAGGTCCGAGACTTCCAGCGAGGAGAGAGGTAGAAACAAACAGCCAATGTGTGTCTGTGTGTGTTATGTTCAGGTGTTGTCACGTAAATAACAGTGCCCAAGCAATAAACAGGACAGACAATAGGATTTTATTTATTTTTACACTACATTTTCACTGAAAGCTGACCGAATCCGTCCCGCGCCCGAATACAATTTATAGCTACATTTTTGACCAAACCCGGCCTGACTTGTCGGGCACCATCGGGCTCGGATCGCCACACTCTAGTGTGTGTATGTGTCCCCTACTGGGGCCCATCTGAATTTCTGTCTTTGAGAGATATTATTTTGTAATATAACTGAATTTTCTATCCATACATTTAAGTAGGCTATGTCGTGGCCGACCGAGTGTCCTCTTTTTTGGAAATCAAAATATGGTCACCCTAAGCAATACACCTCAGTGACCATAATCATAAACACAGTTTACAAGCAGCAGCATCAGTACGCCCACTGGGATGCTCTACTGTCTTTCAGACGGGGGTTTGGGCATGTGTGTGTGTGTGTTTGTTAGTCCACAAGGACTAGCCGACATAGCCCGAAGATGAAGACAATAACAACAACACAACGGCAACCTCTCTCTGCTGGGATGGCAACTCCTCCTTAACGACAACCCAACTGGAATACAGTCTGACACGGGGGACAAGAAGGAATACATGAACAGATACACACATGCCTGCCCTGCTTGGATGCACACGTTCTCAACTGCAATGATGCGCTTAACAAAGACAGGATGAAGACCTCAAAAGTGAAAATCTAAAATGTATTAAACATTTAAGAGATAATTACAGAAGAGGAACTTCGCTCGTCTGCCGAACACAAAGCTCCCTGTTCCTCTCTGGTCTCTGCTGTTGTCCAGATTGTGCTCATTAAGGTCTTCCCAAACACCCACACATGTCCTCCGCCCTCCTCCATGGTTTTGCTTTGCACAAAACGCACGCACCTACACACCATGTGCATGTGAATATGTGCGCACGCACGCACGCACGCACGCACGCACGCACACACACACACACACACACGCACACAGGCAAATAAATCTGTACAACAGCAGCTGTGATTGCTCTGGTTTCCTACTCCCAGGGCATGTGGTTCTTCCCCGGAGGAACACATGAGCTCTGACCCAGGGGCACTGTGCTGTTTGAAATTGTCCTTGCTTCTTTCTCATGCTCACTCCCTGCCCGCATCCCTCATTCATGTCTGGCATGGGATGAAAACAAGACACAAGCAATGAGGAAATCTACAAGAAGAAAAAAAAAAAAGTCTAGTGAAAGAACGACACATACTTAACCAGCTCAGTCTGTAACCAGCCATGAATACTCTATCACCAAAATGGATTCCAGAACATCTACAGTGAATAAAGAATAGATTCAGTGTGCTCAAATTAAAACTCTGCCATTGGCTCCTCTTTCAGAGTGGTTTGTGGTGTGGAAGGTACAGTACTTTCCTTTGATATTTGTTTATCTGTTCGAAAAGCTGATGTGGGCAAAACCCGTCAGGGAAGAGTACCAAATATAGTCAGAAAACCCCATCCAGTTCGATTTAACATGCTGGTCTATCGATAGCCAAGTATGTAAATGTTGTGTTATTGACATGCTACGGTGGTGGATATTTTCTGACATTACTCCCATGAGGCCTCCTCCTTCCCCCTGATACTAAAGACTAATTGGATTTTCAGGCTTTAATCAGCTCTAACTGACACATACAGTCCTTTTCTTTCCAGTTTGCTCTCTCCCTCTCTCTTTTATCTACCCGTATTGTTTATCTCTCCGGGTGGCAGATGCTACATGAAACCGCAATGAAAAAAAGAGGAAACCATAACGTCCAAACAGACAGAAGCCATTATACCTTGAAGATGTGTGGGGGAAACAGAGATGGACAACCATTAGAAAGCAGCAGTAGCCATGCTGTTCTCAGTTGCCAACAAACATGGCCAATGTGATGGTTTTTATGCATTCATAACGCAAGACGAGTCATGTTGTTTCTGTAAACTGGGATGATTTAGAGCTCGTTTTCCTGACAGAGCTCTGCCCACATCAGCTCTTTGCACTAAGTGAACTGCGAAACGACAATGCTGATTCAGCCCGACAACACAGAATGAAAGAGGATTTTTTGCCATTTAGACAGAAGCACAAGACAACATGAGTAAATATAACTCTCAGCAAAACTCATTAAATGCTGGGGGCTCAGGGAGGAAGGGTTGGGAAGAAAGCTAGCAGAATATGAGATCACAGGGAATAAGCTTCTAAAAGCATGTTTGAGGAACAAGGATCGTCTAAGGTTATACTAATGCCAAGTGATGCCTGGAAGTCAGAACAGAGAAGGAAAGTTTTGCTCTTCAGTCATTCGCTTGTAAAGAGGCTCTAAGAGACAGCAGCACTGCATCACCGGATAAAAACTTAATGCCATCCATCTTTTATTGATAAGACTGAATTATAAATGCCATGACAACAGAGCTGGCCATGTCACAGCATGGGCATGATGGTAAGACGGTGGCAAGAGTGGAGGGATGAAAACACACACCACATCGACAGACAGATAGGTTACACTGCCCAACAACATGCATCTGTACTTCACAGTTGAAGTGAGGAAGCTGAGAGAGTGCTTGATAAATCTTCCAAAGGCTTTGCAGAGGCGTTAATGTACTTTTTCCCTATAAATAAAACACCTTGGGCTTTGAAACAGGCATAAAGTCTGATTCATCCAATCTGCAGCCCCCTGAGAAGACACGAAACACAGAATATGAGAAAACCGAGGGAAAAAAATACAGACATTTATTACATATTGAAGGCAGACGAGTCATGGCGTACACTTGCAATTTAATCAGCTGTGTCTCATAATGCATATGAAATATGGAGGAGAAAGCCCACAAGCTTGAAGTCAGACTCCTGGATTCTCTATCACAAATGTTCTGAGAGGAGATGGAGAGAAAAAGACGGAGAGTGTGAGAAAAGGAAAGAACCTCTAGGCATACAGTCTGGAGAGAACAAAGCCTGAGCACTTCCATTGCAGATGGATTTTTCCCAAAAATGAAAACTGGATTCACAGACCATGGCTTCCATATAAAATAGAACAGAATAAAACAGAATACAGTAGCGGAGAACCTCCAAATCTCTTCGGTGTCGTTCTTGATGGAGGAATTTGCCATCCACTGTATTCTAGCGCTGGTAAACATAAAGGAAGTGGCCGGGAAAGTTTAAATAGACACATCCAGTTCTGAATGTGGCCCGCCGCAACACTATCAAGCCGATCCCTTTGGTCATAATTGAGGCTGGCAGGGCTTTGCTAATGTGTGACTTTGTTCCCATTGGCCTGCCTGGCTCTGAACAGAATGTGCAAAATCTCCAAGGACCCTTGAATTTACCAACAAAAGTTGGTATTCAGATGCAAATTCTGCAACGGCATGCATCTATGTGAGAGTAACTTTCTCTCAGAGAAGTTTTGCCTGTGTGTGTGTGTGTGTGTGTGTTTGAGTGTGTGTGCGTGCATGTGGGTGAGTATGTGTCGGTGGAGGGAGGGGTTTGCAGTAATCACTACAGTATGGAATGCTTTTTTCATGATAATAAGAAGCCATGGTTTGTTGCCATCCGTCACCTATCATTCTCTGCTTGCAAATCTTTGCTCCAACACTACAATCTAGAAAAACACAACCGCAAAACTGTTCTTCTCAACAAGGCAGGTCGACTTCATGTTCTTTGACCCATATGAGCATATCCTGCTCATATGCACCCATATAGTTGAGGTATGGTCAAAAAAATGCAATAAATTAACTTTTATTTGCCAATTGGGAGCAGTGGAAACAAGTTGTGAGCACAAAATTGACACATCATCCGCTTTTGAGTTGACAATGATGGTGAACAGTTGCTTATTCACATGTCCAGCAGTTACAGACGACATTAGCATTCATTTAGAGTCATATTCCTGTCTCCCTGGTGAACATAATTCTGATATTCACTTTCCTTTTAGCTCTGTTTTTGGTCTCTACCAACTCCTGAGGGAAATGTCTCTGGCTTGTTAGCTGCTAAATACTAAATAAACCAGCAGTGGCCTGAGGCACAAAGTTCAAACGTAATGCAACGTCATGCTACACTGTCAATCGTGTACTGACTGCAAGAAGCCCCCAATTCATGCAAACGAGTAATAAGTTTTCACTAAAAATGTCCATCTGCTGCGCCCAAACACGATGCAATGAGAGGAAAATTTGCTAAGCTACGTAAAGCTGAGGGGAGCTGCAGATACAGGTGATACAAGCAACTTGTTTCTCAACCAAACTAAAACTAAACTTGGTTAAACTTAGGGAAAGACGAACATCATAGCTAAAGGTAATGGGTCAACTGTTGGCAAAACTTTCAGAATGTATTTTATGTCAAAAACAAACCAAGCTTTCTGGTTTCAAATGCTTTGTGTGCTTGTAAACTATCTCAGCACCTACCTCTTTACTTTTCTCTGGTCTGAATGAACATTCATGCTTTAGTACTGAATGTAAACATTGGTAGTTCTGCGCTGTTTAAACGAGCGACCAATGCTGTCATTTCTCTTTTAAGCATCCTGGTAGTACAGCTGCGTCACACATGATCTGTTCTACCAATGACCTCTAAGCCATTTGTCAATAAACAATGGCTCCTTGAACAGGTCAGCACTGTCCCCTCAAAAATCTCCCGTCCCTGGCTGATAACCCTGAAATTATATTCAATAACTCTCTAACTGCTCTCTGGGTTAAAATAGTGCCTGCACATCCTCTTGACAAATGTGCCTTTACTTCCTAATAACTAACTTTAATAGTTGAGCATGACAAGCGATAATGCGGAGGCTGATCCCATTCACCGGGAAGATTTAATTTAGATTTCCCTCAGGTTCCGATAAGCTTGGTACTCTGCAGACATTTAAGATGACAGTCAGAACCTGCACAGCAATTTTCTGTTTGAATACGCAGACACAAAGAGCAGTGGTTAGACTTTAAAAGTGAGAAAATGAGATTTGTGCCTCGATGAGGAGACTCGAGTGTGAAATGTTTCATTGTGTTGTTACTGTTAAACTGTTTGCCTCTTCATTTGTGTGGATCTCTCCGTGTTTATACATTATATTCTTCTCTAACCTTTAATTCCGCATGGAATGTGCTGCCCAGACAGTGAAATATGAACGAGTGTAATTTTAGTACTTAACACATCATTAATCCTGCAGTGGGTCTGTTGCCCTGAGAGAAAGGGTGAAGCTGTGATGTGTTCTGGCTGGAAAACTCTCATATGTTCACACACACACACACACACACACACACACACACACACACACACACACACACACACACACACACACACACTTATCTTTCATGCACATTCCATTTGTGTATATATTTTTTCCAGGAGTGAAAAGACTGATTTTTTTTTCTAGGTACATCCACCTAAATTTAGTTTATCTACTGGCCAAAAGTACATGAACACTCCTAGTTTGGGCTTTTTTTATGATTTAAGCAAGGCACCTGTAAGTTCCACGCAAGTAAAGAAGTTGACTGGCCTGCACAGAGCCCTGATCTAGACCCTATTCATTACCTTTGGGCAGAAGTGGAACAGTAACCATGCACCAGGCCTTACCGCCGAACCTCACTACAGCTCTTGTGGCTCACTGGGAGCAAATTCCTGCAGCCAGGTTCCAAAATCTTGTGGAAAACCTTCCCGGTATAGTGAAGTCTGTTGTAGCAGCTTATTAATGCTCATGGATTAAGAATGAGACATTCAACAGTCACACTTGGGTGCAATTTGCAGGTGTCCACATACATTTGGCCGTGCCATGTACATTTTTAAGTGGTGATTTTGAGATTCATAGTGCAAATATCATTCATGGAATAATAAACAAATAAACTAGTAAATTATAAATGCAAAGATGCACTGTCCACAGAAGTCACCTTCTGGTCACGCTATATTTTGGAAGACTTTCTCACACAGTTAGAGCTTGGTACACAGACACAGGGATGAAAAATCATCTGTATCTCCGCAACTATAATCCACAGGGCCCATTATCTTTTAAATGGTGCGAGTGATGGGATGCCGGGTGAATAGCTTGGTGGAAAAAATAAGAGGGTAAGGAAGAGAGAGAGGGAGAGAGAGGTAGGAATAGAAAGAGACTGTATGATGGTGTCAGTTCAGACAAAAGGCCCAGTCATGATGTGTTCTCGCTTGAGAACAAAGAGCTCTGACAGACTCCCTGGGTCTGTTCTGTTGACTATAAATGTACCCCATACACACTTGCACACACATACACACACACACACACACACACACACACACACACACATACACATGCAGTCAGAGCGACAGACAGACACACACAAACACACCCACACTCTGCGTATCAGACTTCAAACTTCTCTCCAACAAGGGGACATAAAAGGAGAGCACAGCAGTTAGGCTAATTATCTCTGAATCTGGAGGAAATGAACAGCATCGTATTGTTGTATTGTTCTGAAATTGTTTGGCCCCAGCAGCACTACAGGGACATCACACAGCTACTGCATGCCTCTTTGTCTCCTCCACGTTTAACAAAATAACTCAGTCAAGATATTCCTCATAATGAGATAGGAATGCAGCCACACCACGAATAACTAAATCAAAACCTGCTGCAGTCAGGATGTTTTGGCAACTGATTTTGGTCTCCATCTCTGAAGACCCTAGGTTTCTCTTTCATCCACACACGTCCACTTTGCTCCTGCTCCCTGTTACCAGCAGCAACAGAGAGGCATGTAAGGCTAGCGTGGTGGTCTGCAGGTTTTTTGGGGAGGCTTCAGTCAGGGTCCACGGCAGGGTCACGGCATTTACCCCCCCTCCTCTGCACTCTTGCAGTACGCTCCAACAGAGCCCAAAGAGAACACGGAGGTGTTAGAGAAAACACAAACAGAGCCCCGATTGTCCCTGACTCGGGTTCAACCCCCCACGGCCCCACCTCCAGGGGTTTAAGACTGAGAGAATGAGCAACTGTCAATGGTGTTTTGTAAATACGTAGCTGTTTTCACTTCAGATGGGTTTATTCTGATGTCAGAGGGAAATGTGCCTGCTTTGCAGTCTGCCAGTGTCCTTGCCTTTCCTGTCCTATTGAGGTTTGTATGGGAAAGCCATTTGTGGTGCATCCGAGAGAGCGGCACAATTGCCAGCTCCTTTGAGACAGAGGTTGACAGCTGAAACAAGTGAGCAAGCTGGTGGACAGGGCAGCCCGCTGAGTGATGGCTGTTTCTTATTGGCACTTATTGACCAGAGGCAAAGCCCCCCTACAGTGTGTCACATCTCAGCTAAATGGATTACAGACAAATCAGCCGGGGCCGATTGTTCCACAGACCTAACTACCTCACTGAGACCTCAGTGCAGCCAAGTGACTTCTGCATGACATTGTGTGGCTGCAGCACCAATGAGAAATCAAACATCACTCAAAGTATAATCTGCTAAGAACTGCATAACATTAAAAAGCTTGATGAGAGGAACATTATTGGGATGCACACAGTGATATTTATCTGCTTGGGATAATGCAATTATCCCCCTAAACAAAGCTGTCTGCCTCTAGTTTACAAGCAGCACACGCGTTGGTAAAATTAGATCATGTTCCATGGGACTCATAGATTTTAAGCTGTCATTTGTTGTGTTTTAATTACATGCCATTTCTCTCCCATCATCAAATTAGCACCTGCAGTGGGGACTGCTCCTAATGGCCCCGACTTAATGATGATTACAGACAATATCGGTTTCAACTTTCAGTAAACAACTGCTGCCTGCCTGTTGAATAAATTACCGCTCAGATGAATCAATACGCTGGCTGGAAGTAACAGTTCAGCTGCTGAATAAGTGATCACCACTATAGGCTCGGGATTCTTTTAATGGTTTGACAAACAATGGGTCTTGACTACTTACAGCCGAGGGAATTTTTACCTTGGAGTGGTGGAGGCCTGCAGGCGCCGTAAGGGCCATCTTCTCTGGTGTTAAGCATACCCTTGGGGGTTGGAGAGGCGACAGCCACTTCTTTACTTTTTCACTCCGCCCATTCTCTGTCCAAACCCCCCTACCCCTCGCTAGCTGGCTTTCTCCTGGCCCTTTTGTCGGCGGATTACTGGGGGTTTAGAGACGCACACACTGATCCCTCCCTCCCCTATCGGAACCACACAGGGGGTTAAGACTGGAGCACAGAGGGGAGACCTCCACACAATGATCTGAATTACACAGGATTTTTATGTATGGCCACTTATATTCCCCCCATTTGCTCGACTCAGAAATCACCACAGAGCGCCATTCAGTGCTTGTGGTTTTCCCAGCAGGAATCTTGGGATATATGCCAACACCGAGAGTGCATGTTTTTTGAATCTGTAACAACACCTACAGAGTTCAGAGAGTGTCTTTTTTTATACTAAACTCTGTCTTTTGTTCAATTTAAGCACAAACATGTGTTGTAATCATCCACAATAAACGACCAACACAGAAAATACCGACGGCAAACAAACAAGCCTCAGGTGAAACCACAGCGATGTGTAACTGCGTGCAGTCAACACACACAGCCCACATCATCCGTCCATACTGTAAGAGAGCGCAGGCTGTCTCTTCTTCTACAGGTCGGTATCCATCTCTCTCTGCCTCGTCCCCTGGACAGATGCCCAGACAGCCCATCTGTCTGTGCTGACCTGTGTTTGGGACCATGGGGGGAGCCTAAGTGGTCCACGAAGGGGGTCTCTGGCATGTTGCCCGCCCAGTAATGACAGTTAAGCTGCCAGCGGCTTGCCTAACAGCTCTGGAGGTCTCTCTGTGGTGCTACAGTATTGATATTGTATCGGGTTGCAAAGGGCTTGGCAGCCTTTTAATGAGAGCTCAGATTGATCAGGCGGTAGTGGCTCTCCCGTTATTGTGGATGATGCTCATTGGCTGTCCCTGCAGGCCTGATCCCCCTCTGATCTGTATCACTGACTGAGGAGGGAGACAAACACACTCATGCCCACAGTACATGGTCACACCCACACATGCTGGCATATGTCATGGAGAAATGGAGAAATGCAAAAATGTCAGGAGGGATGTTTTAAGTTAGAAGTTACAACAGTTAGTTGTGATTAAAATGATCATCAGCAAAAGTATTTGCTTTAGTTACAAACATGCTCCAACTTGGAGCATCATAAAGGTTCAGGTGGCAGTGGTGATGGAGTCTGTTTGCAACAGCTGAAACACAATGTAACTGTTAAGGGACTAAATCAGCCGCCAGTCTCATCAAGTGGAAAATACTACTGGCAGTAAACTTTACAAGAACATAATAGAAACTTGAAATTGAATTCTAAAGTAACAAAAAATTGTTCAGTTGTACTCTGCATGTAGTTATAAAAAGATCAAGTTGCTGTAATCTCAATAATTATGCCCCCAAACAGAATACTTTATCAGCATTTACACAGAAAAAACAACGCTTTAAGCATTTCTTTCAGTAAAGAGAATGGCTGAAATAGCAACTTACAGTAATAAAAAACTAAAGTTAGGGAAAGTTGAAAAATATTTAAACAAGTTTTATGATGCATGGCAACACCCACGCACATACACTTCTTACTGAGTGAACCACCCACCCACACACAGGACAGCAAAAGCAACATGTCTTTCCTTTATGCTTAAGTTCTCTGTATGGGTCACTAACTGGACAACAGAGGTGAGCAAAGTTCAAACAAACAAATGGAGAGTCACAGAAAGGAGAAGAGAAAATAGATATTTAAACCACCTGCCTGTCAGCCTCTATAATGGTGCCTTTCCATCCCTCCTCCTCTTTACCTGCCTCCACAGGCTCATGTCAAGGTCACAGCAGTGGTCTCTGAGACTTGACTCTGTCCTATTAGCCCTCCATTAGGCTCCTGTCAGACAGGCAGCCAGCTGTTAGCCCCCCTGTGGTTGTGATCATGACCCCCTCTCAGCCTCTGGACCCCCCTGGGATCTACAGCAGGGGAGTAACAGGATGGAGGTAGAAATGAAACCCTGCTCAGTACCCAGGGGAGAGGGCATTGTGATTACTTTTCAGTGGCCTTTACTACTGAAGCGGCTGAGAGACCATTCCAGGACTGTGCTGCCGATCGGT
Source organism: Epinephelus fuscoguttatus (assembly GCF_011397635.1). Classification (NCBI taxonomy): domain Eukaryota; kingdom Metazoa; phylum Chordata; class Actinopteri; order Perciformes; family Serranidae; genus Epinephelus; species Epinephelus fuscoguttatus. The sequence goes on from NC_064752.1 coordinate 29,647,362, forward strand.
CACACTGAAATGTGATGTGGAAAAATTCAACTACCAAATGCGCTGGATTTGCACGGTTGGAAATGGCACATGTTGTGATTATGTCCTCCTCAAAATGTTCTTCACACACCCCCGATGGAAACCTGCTCGCCCTCTTTGTTGCCCTCTTCCTCAGTTTTCTCCCTCTCTGTTTTATTAAACATGAATTAGCAGTGCCTTGATCAAGTTCATCACCCTTGTGTTGCAATTAATGCTGTGTCAGAGCGCAGAGCGTGGCCCTGTTTCACTAATAGAGTAATTACCGCACCGACGGCCAGCTCTCTGACCTCCATCACCCCACCTCCACCCCCACGCACCTTCAAACCGTCCTATCACACCTTCCTATCAGCTCAAATGGAACATTAAGCATCAGACAGGACAGGAGATATACACAGCTTTTCAACCAGGGGGAGGGGGATTAATAACCTTTTACTGTGGATCACAATGAGTGAAAAGGTCAATCAGATTCATGAGAGAAGCGTCGTGGATGAATGTCTGCGCTTAATGAGCATTGTATAGCGCCAGGATTGCTGTTGCACTCTCCTACATGTGAAGCAGAAAAGCCTTCAAAATAAATGGGGAGTACAGCCAATTCAAGACGCACATAAAATGGCCAGTAAATTCATAGGGTAAGCAGACAAGAGAGGGACAGACGGTCTGTGGAGGAGAGAGGCACACTTTTACTGCTGTAGAGTTACAATTAATTATCTCTGCATTGTAGTTAAGGGAGAGGAAGACACTACAAGCAAAAGATATGGGGCTTCTGATTGAAGCATCTCTACCACATACCCTGCATTTTTTACAGGGTGGGCAGTGATGACATGCTTGGTGCCATCCTGTGTTTGGTAAGCTCCTTGTTAAACATGGCTGTGATTAAAAGTTATTACAGCAATTATCTTAACGGCAGGAGAGCTGGGGATCGGAAGAGAACAAGAAGGCCTTTTGTGGAATTTAGATGAAGCCTCCTTTCAGCACCATCGCCCCAGATAGCTTAAGTTAGCTGAGTGATTATGCAAGTGGGCAGAGAGATTTTTTTTTTCCAAGTGTAGAGACGCACACACACACACACTTTCTTCACAGCCAGCCACTTCCTTACAAATAGAGAGCCGACTTCCCAGCCAGTCGATGGGAGCTGACACACAGCAAAAGAATGAGCTGCTTCTGTGTTGTTACTATAAAGCTTGGCCAGAGTGCCAAGTGGCCTCTCTGTGTGTGGCGCCGCAGGTTGGCACGCTCACAGGGGGCTTTATTGGGGTGCCGTCCCGAGCGTCAGGCAGCATGCCCGATGTTGACAAAGCCTGGTATCGCCTGCTGTCAGCCCATTCTGTGTGCACCCGGCGGAAAGAATCAATTAGGCCAAGCTCACAACAGAGCACTTTAATATTTGACTTTTAATCAGTGGGCAGAAGGCAGGCTGGGGCATGAAAGCAAGCTGGCGGTTTCCGTCTTGCTGATGTGGAAAATGAGGGTCCCCGAGCCCCGCAATGTGCATCACATACCCCAGAGAGGATGTGAGGAACCGGTCTAAGGAGAAAATTGCCACCAACAACAGGCTAAACTCCGTTAGGGGAAAATATCCTCCGTCACTCACAAGATATCAAAAGCACCTTACGCAACCAGCTGCAAGGAGGGGAGAAGGAATATCACATAACGCTGTTCGTAAACAACCAGAGCTCTTTGGAAGGGACAGTGGTTTAAGAGGAGAAAAATGAATAGATGAGGTCTTCACTCGGCAGATGAACTGCTCCTTTGAAGAGTTTCTCTTTAAGACTTTTGGTTTTTATCCTTCACTGCCGAAGGCCCCCTCTGCCAGCAAGAAGAGGAGGAAGAAAGAGAGAGGTGAATGCTGTCCTCACGCTGGGGTTTTGAAGTGGAGATCAGTCCTCAAACAGAATAGCTTACCAAAGGCATATCATTCACCTGTCTGCTCTTGCTAGTTTCAGAGAGACAAGAAGGAAAATCAAAGTTCAGCTCCTTAAAATGCTCCGTGAAGCAAAAAGTTACGCCAAGTGTTTTTTTTTTTTTCACAAACAAAACACTAAACTATCACGGCTATATTAGGAGCCGTTTGTTGCGAGTCGTTTGTTAATCAAAAAGGAGAGTTGATTACAGCCGTGCATACTGATGTTTTTGCAAGTGATAATGAGTCAGCTGTGCACAGCTGTGTACATAATTTGCCCACATGTGCTGAGAGCTGCTTCGTCTGCTGCTATCCAACTGTTCACACAGGATGATTCTGATCGCAGCAGCAACACAAGCATGTTACTGGTAAACAGCCAACAGGACAGTGGTGAGCGGCCATGTGTCCGGATCATGCAGATTTATTACCTCTTTAAAACAGTGTTAACACAACAGCATTTCCATTTTTTAAAACTCACTGCCTCCAACTACTGATTAAAAGCATAAAACATGGCCTAAGTCATCACTGCCTGTTTAGCAGAGACACGAAGCCAGCCCAAAGCCACAGGGGGTGAAGGCGATTTTTCAGCTATTGATTTAATAATTCTGAGCGTTGTAGATTTCTCATTAAATCTCGTGACTATTTCCCTCAGCCTCACCTCATCTCACCCCCACTCTCTGCATCATCATTTCACTCTCTTTTCTCTTCTCTTGCTTATTACCATTTGGACTGACGGCAACTGAGGGCGCATCTGCTGCGGCCGTAACACACCCGCAAAACACCCACAGCCATCTTTGATCATCAATTCCATCTCAGTGGGGCCAGCAACAACAACCATCCTGTTATTCATGCAGAATGAAATGCTAAATCGCTGGCAGGTGGATCAAATGAGGTGATGTGATTTTGAGACTGACTGAAGCAGCGTGATGCGCGAGTCGCCTCTGGAGGTGACGAATCTATCCCCCACAGTAAACAAAGCATTGACGTTAACCGTAGCCTGCTGTGCTTGTTTCCTCTGAGACTGTAGAATCCATGGTAACAGGAACAATAATTAGAACCTGATTTATGTCTGTGATAGCCAGATAGTTGGTGAGATAGACAAATAAATAGACAGGCTGACTGCAGTGGAGACAAACCTTGGACAGCTGGGCACTGTGTTCACATGCAAACAGACACAGAAACCTACAGTAGCTGTAGCATCATGCAAACACCTGCATCCCCACATGCACCAGTTAAAATGTTTCTATGTGTGTGTGTGTGAGAGAGAAATGACAGGGCAGAGGGAGATTTCACTTTCACAGTGTGTAAGAAGTGAACAGTCTTACCTTCCTTTCTAAACAAGCTGTCTCTGATGTTCTCTTCTCCCACAGAAATCAGCCTCCGACTGCCAAGTTCTGTAAGCAAACACAAAGTCCAGAGTGGATGAATACTTGGAACATTTGCAACTTCCACTTAGGAGCTCAAACAGAGCCAGACTTTCTCGTATCTGTGCCATTCTGTCTTGTTTTTCAAAAAGTTTTTTTTTTTTTTTTTTTTTTTTTTAAAATCTATGAATCTTGCACACATCCCGGTTCATCCCTGCCTGATGCTGGCCTGCATTTTCTCTGTCCTCCCTAACAGACACCATAAGCCATTCCTGAGTCCAGATGCCACTCCTCCCTCACACATACCCCGAGGATGGTGACCCATCTGTTTTAGACGAAAACACTGCGACAAGCTGTAGGACGTGCACATAAATAGACACATACTTCATGGTATTAGCACAAGGTAAAATCCATATTTGAATGATGCTGTGACGCCCAAGGGAGCAGGCAGTAGTTCAGGAGGTGGTTTAATTAGACCTCTGCCAGAAATAGTGTAACACTGGTTACATTTGTAACATAATTACTTTTCACCCTCCAGAATATTTTTAGCGTTAGTAACAATAATTAGTTTCTGTTTGTGATGCTATGTAAGCATCGCTCATTTTCAGTGAGGCAGACAAGTATGCTTTAAACTAGGTGTTCCAAGAAGCTGAGGTACAGAAAAATAGCTGTTTTCACGCAGCTCTTTCCATCACATCTTTCCCAACTCTGTCTCCAGCAGCTTCTAGTTGTGATCTTGTACGCCAAAACGCCTTGTTCTGTGTCTGCCTGTGAAGACATGTTGACAGGAATGGAGCTGTCTGATCCATGTTCTGATTGGACAGGTGTCGGTGTCCAGCATGTAAACATCTGAGCCCAACCAAACAGGCTTTGACATCTCCATAAAGTCTCTCTCTCTTCTGATAGAGCCTCTTATATGTCATATGCAGTCTTCAGTGAAATGCTTTGCACCCAACAATGTGGTGATGCACACACATATGGTATGTGCAGCACGGCTAAGAATATACCGCAGAACCTTACGAGCCCACGTGTATCTCACCGCCAAGGCACGTCTCTCTGACCCCAGCTGCTCTCTAACAGAGCCAGCCAGCCACTCATGGGCATCAAAGAGAGGTGGCGCCGGACACCTGTGTCTGTCAATCTGCCTGTCTGTCCATCTGGAGCAATATAAAAGCCTAGGACCTCTGTCAAGGCTTGCCTTTCAATCTGAAGCATATTCCTAGATAGCTTAACACATTTGAAGCCAAGGACAAAACAAGGAGGAGGAATTTCGGCTGTGCAGCGACAATACAAACCAGCAGAGACGTCATTTATTTTGACAGGATTTTATATGGCCAAAAATGACATCCAAATAAACTTGCAGCATTCAGCAGACACCGCGGGCTGCAAATGGCAAAAGTGATTTACTTTCCTTTTCTCTCGCTAAAATAAAGGAGTGACAGATTTAATATAAATAAGCAGAGAGGGGGAGGAAGAAGTGAGGGGATTGGAACAGGCTGTGGGTGACAAGGCAGTGTGACAAGTGTGGCAACTGAGAGAAAATGCGACACCTGGCCTTGTCCTTGATGTGAATAAGAGGATGATACATCAAAAAGTGACAGGGCAGAAAGATGGCTATTACCCAGGCAAAGAGGAAGATAAAGAGGAAGAAGAGGAGAAAGTGACTATTTTTAGCAACAGTGTAAAAATACGCCAGGGATTCATTTAATATTCCTTTCCATAAAGCGCTCCTGTGTTAATGAATCATGTTTTATTAGATGCAATAATCTCCTGTTCTTGGCAGAGTTACACCAAAACTGTAATGGCATTTCGAAGCTTCAGGATCAAATGCCCACGTCAAATAAAACCAATCAGGCAACTCCATCTTCTTCTGACTGAGATAAGATGCAATGAGCCGTCTGTGCGTTGATCGTGATGAAGTTTGACCGCGAGGGTAAATGAGCAGAGCCCACAGCCATGTTTTCTTTGATTGGCTGCATTCTCCCTGTCGGGCAGGGGGCTGATTGATTTCAGTGGGCTGGAACCCTGGCTCTGCCCCTATTGATCCCTTATCCCCAGCCCTGTCTCTTCCCCAATTAAGAGTTCACTAAGCCGCTAGTATGGACTGGTCCTAATGAATACCACCTTCCTGCCAACATCTCAATGTTGCATACACTGCGCTGTCTATCTGTGGTGCTGTCTCACTTCATTTCTCACTTTTGTCTTCTAGTCCTCCGCTCCAATCGTAGTTAATGTGTAGTCATATCTGAACAACAACTGAGGAATTGATCTGGATTTGTGATGAGGTAGAGGTTTTTTTGGGTGGGTGGGGGGGGTTAACAATAGCAAAAGAATTCCACAGTTCATTAAACATAAGCTCAGGGTAGACAGTCCAAATCTCTGTACATCACCGAGAATCAATTGCTTCACCAGCGGCCAGATTTTAAGGATTAGAGAGAATTGAGCTACTTTGGATGTAGAAATCTGGGATGTGTCTGGGTGTCAGGCGAGGAAGATCAAAAGATTCATTAGATTAGAATTAGATCAAACACAGTCAAAAGTTGCGAGGACAGACAGAGGAGGAGTGTGTGAGAGTGGTCGACGTGAGAGCAACAGAAATCCAGACGTAGGAGCCAAAAAGCTGTCTGAGTCAGAATCAATTTAATTGCCAGGTACACATACGGATACAAGGAATCTGCCTGTCTTTCTGTCTCCCACCAGAGCTATTGGCACATCAATCTCTTGATCTGCCCACCTTGAGGGTAGCGTAAGAAAAAAGCAGTTCAGACACAGGTCAGTTGTGCCCCGATGCACCCGGCCTTAAACCCGTAATCCCAATGCTTTGGTGGAGTGAGAAAATCCAATTTCAGAGATCTGTAATTCCATAAACCTTATTAGGCACAACAATAGCTGCTACACCCTGAGGGAGAGGCATGAGGGAGGGGTGAGCGTGTGGAGGGAGGGTGGGTAGCTGAAGTTGTGACCAGGCCAAACACAGGCACGGAGAGAGGGTGACAAACACTGAAATGGAGATTAAGGTAGAGTCGGAGTGTAGCAAATCAGGGGAATGAAGAAGACAGAAGTGTTCTGGCACGGATGCACTTCTGGTGAGTTACCGTGACTAGGTACAACATGATGAAACGGGTGACACACTGAGATTCACAGGGTAAAATTTTCAACTTGCCAGTCACTGTGTACAATCAGTGTCCTCACTGCTGCTGAATTCATCATCCCCGTTTCACAGATGCCACGTTATTCAGTGATTTCTTAAATTTGTTCTTTTTTTGTTTTCTTTCTTTCTTCTTTTATTTACCAAACAAACCTGTCTTTGCTTTAAAAGCCTAAACGGCACAGAGGGTTGGGGTGATGTTTTATATATATGAATAGCATTCCAGAATAGAAAATAATCTCTTTCATTTGGTTTGGATTAGTGTGTCCGACCGTCACCACTGCATCCTGTATTCATTTAATCGTAACATCAATGGGCCACTTAGAATGCTGTTATCTGAGTGCTCCCATTGATTGTTTGCCTAAATCCAGGAGAGTGGGGTGTGTCTGTTTGTTTTGCCGTACTAATGGACACCATCTCAGCACACACCTCAGTGCGAGCGGAGCCAATGGCAAGCAGCAGCAGAGACATGGACATAAAAGAGACAGAGACAGGATGAGAGGAATATGCAGCAGATTGATCAATAAAAATACTTCAAATCCAAACATGAGGGACTCAGGTGGTGGGAATGCAGATGGAAATAATTATGGTGATAATTACTTTCACGGTGATGAGACTTTGCTTATCAGACAGAAAAACTGTTGGCTTTGAACTTGAGTCGGATTTTGGCTGTGTTCCAAAATCTCCCAATCACTGCTCTTAGCAACCGCAGTTAATTCAGTCATAAATTATTCACAACTGTGACAAAACTGTTGCAAAAGGCCACAGATATCCCCGGGATCTAAAATCTGATTAGAGGAGGAGATTGGAGTGCAGATTTAATACGGAAATTCCAGAGATATAGCAGGGTTTTAGTGACATCTCAGCCGTTTGGTATTGCAAGTGAGAAGGGGCCTCTAGCCGCTGTATCTCCTGAGACGGATAGGGCAGTGAAGCCCGTACTCTGTGGCCAGCAGGGTATAATTACATTTCCCCGTGGGGCACCTCCGCTGCTGCAGCTCAACCATAGAGAGGGAAGAGATTGAAATCTGATTGCACTCACACACAGCAGTAGAATGGCTGTCCACACGTGAACATTGGGAATCACACGCACACACACTGTGCACAGAGAAACAAGACATAAGAAACACACACACAATCACACTCACGAATAAACACACGTGCTTCTCCTTATTTGCTCCTATCAGCCGTAGACTACTCTCCGCGCTCTACACACTGCTGAGAGAGGAGTGTTTGAGAGGCATCGTCAAAGAGCCCCTCTGCCTCTCTATCATTAGAGCTGAGAGGAGCAGCAGCACCGAGATTTACACACTGATCTCCTGATGCCGCCTCATCGCAGGACCTGTTAACAGCAGCTCATACATACAGATGAACAGGGACTCAGAGAGGGAACACGTGAGTGCTACTTACTGTCAGGCTACTTTTAATGTGTTCTACAGCAGCCCTGTGTGTGAATCATAGGTGTGAATAATGAAACACTATGTTTCAAGTTTTAACCTCAGATCTATGCAAAAAGTGTATTAGTGTGTGTCCATTAACTAAATGTATGCAAATTTATTTCAGTATTGCTGACATATATATATATCTATCTATTCAAGCAGCGAGACTACATAATTAATTGTGCACCAGCACCCCTAATATATATCGGAACATTTAATTGCTGCTTCCCACCTCAGATGCCATTTTGTGTTTCTTTTTTCAAACCAGCAACATCACATTTATCTACACCCCCGAAATCCTGCTCTCTTTATTCTTTATTTTCCTTTTTGGTGCCTCGTAACGGTGTGTGGCAGAATGATATGAATGCCTTGTCTACATTAGATGAAGAAGCAGGTACGATAACGTCAAGCTGTACTGGAAAAATCTGTTTCCATCAGCTTTTATTGCATCTTCTCTTTTTCAGTGTGCCAACTTTTCCTCCTCAGCCAAGCATAAAAACTTTTTAGTACTATTTCAGCTTTTCTTATATTCCTGGTGTTTTCCACTCAGGTTTTTATGGGCAAATTAAAAATGTGCATAAAAACAGCAAGTAGAGCAGGTGGAAGAAGATGTAGCTCTAAGACTGCTGAATGGAGCTAATGGGAGACATTAGCTTTAGGACCCTCTAGTCTAACCTCACTGTGTCTAACCACAAAAGGTCAAGGCGGCGGTAAAACGAGCAGACACCGGCGCTGCCCCTGGCCGCCTACGGGCCCGCTGAGACCATCAAGCGGTGTCACCTTGGCTGCTGTCACTGATATCTGCCACCTGTCACCACGCTGCCCCCGCGGCCAGGGATGCGGCTGCGTTGACAATGGGTTTGTCGATAGCACTTCCTCCTCAGAGTGGCGATGGGAGAACATGTCCTCTGCTTTCATCAACAGCTTGAGTCAACAGCTTTAGCGTGTGGCATTAGCATACAATACATATTCATGCCGGTGTCTCCCCTCAACTGCATCGCCGGCCCTCCTGCACATTTTCCAGTCATTTTTACAAACGGAATGTCAAGCGCCCCATTTTCGCCGGGAGTCCCACATGGCCTCTTATGCATTCCCCACACGGCCGCTGCAAACAACGTCAACAGGTCTCAAGGTCGTCACTCCCACTGATTGTGTGTGTGTGTGTGTTCATGTCTCTTAGAAAAAGTGTGTGAACAATGGAGGCAGAAAAAAAGGAACTGAAGAAAGATGTGAGCAAAATAAAATGGTTAGGGTGTAATGAGTGTGTGTGTGTGTGTGTGTGTGTGTGTGTGTGTGTGTGTGTGTGTGTGTGTGTGTGTTGTATGAGCTTGAGAACAGATTTATGCAGCACACCTACTCTGATGTGTAACGATGCAATTACTGTTTACTGTGTGTGTAAATATAAATCTGAGCAAAGTGTTATCTGTACATCTGGGTGTGTGCATGTGCATCATGCATGCGTGTGTGTGGAGCACGCATGCTGCAGTCTTGACATGCCTGGGGACTAGCTGACAGGTAGACTTAGCAGGAGCATCCTCCTTCAGTCCACTGGCATCTCAGTGAGAAAAGAGGCCAGTTGATGTGGGGGTTAGAGCTTCCATGGCAGAGTGTGTTGTGATAAATAATGAATGCTTAAAGAACATATCTCTGAATCTCTTCTTTACTTTCCATCCATCCCTCCATCCTTGCATTCATTCATCCATCCACCCATATTGCTACAAACAGCACGGGGCGTTCAGCTGTCTCCATCATAAATATTTCAGCCTCTAGGTCAGCGCTCACACCCCCCTCCACTCCGCTGCTCTTAACCGCCACCACTTGGTGATGACACAGCCTTTTGACCCATAAAGATATTGACAAAACACTGATAGTGAGTACATTCACTGGGACCAGCCTCACAGACTAAAGCCGTGCAGGCATCTATAGGAGTGGCTGCGGCTGCAACTGTTGAAATGGCGACTCCTGAATGAATGCTGCGTGCCAGATACCTCAAAATCAAAATCCCAGTCCAAAACTGGACCAGTCATGTATATTGAAAAAGTAATATTTTCACTGCTGTAGTCGTTGTTGTTGGCTTTTAAACCCCCCACACACACATTCAGCAACAGTCATGATTATATTTGGCTGAGTAAATACAAAGCAATGCTGAGACAATGAATGTTCCATATTTCAAAACACCACAGTCTGTGAAACAGGAAGACAAAGAGAACTAATCACAAATTACAGTCAACACCAAGACACACCAAAGAACTGAGAAAGCTGTACTGACTTGTTTCGCTGAGTGGATTGTTCTAAACACCATCATAATGCAATAATTCCCCCAGTGTGTAGAAACATGAACATCACTTACAGGACAGACAGTTAATATATAAAATAAACACAAACTACTGGAGACACAGCACGTCGACAGCGTCCAGCTCAAAAAACTACCAACTTGTTCCACCACATAAACAGCAGCTCCTGTCCACGCTGCTCTGATTCAGACTGTGAAAAGAGTCCAGTGCATCTGATGAATGAGAGGTCTTATCTCTCTTACCCTGATGAGCAGAGCCGTTAGCGACTCCATGCATAAATCTCAGAGGCGAACAGAACGGATCAGAGCATTCAAGTGTAAACTAGGGCAAAGCTTCAACACTGTACCCTCTAGATATGCTACTCTGGAAGCAAGTCCTGTGGAGGAACAAGCGATCACACACTGAGGGATACATATGCAGCTCTCTGTCATCTATCACAAATACACACACATGCACAGACATAAAACCACACACCTGCTCTGGCCGGTCCAGTACCATCCAGTCCTGTCCGGTCCGTTCAGATCCGGTCCTCTGTGCTGGCAGAGTGAGGAGCTCGTCTCACCCCCCACGCAGCCCGGTGCAGACAGCTCACTGTTATAGATGCACTGACAAGTGAAAGGAGAGAGGCGTGGTTTCGCAGGAGATAAATAAAAGAGGGAGGGAAAGAGGGAGGAGAGAGGCTCCCTCAATCTACAATTCAATTTTACCCTCACTCCTTTTTTCAGCAGCGTTTCTGTCCCTCTCTTTTCTCTCTTCTTTTAGCATATTCCTGCTGTTATTCTATCGCTCCTTCTCCTTTTGCGCCCTCCCCTCTGCGTGTTATTCCTAACTGAGTCTTTGTTTCCAATAGTTTTAGTCTTTCTTCTCGTGTGTTGTTTCCTGTTTCTTCTCTTTCTCCTTGTCACATTTAACTCTGCCTCCTCCTCTCTCTCTCTAGGCTCTCATTCATCGGGCAGTAGTGTGCGTGTGTGTGTGTGTGTGTGTGTGTGTGTGTGTGTGTGTGTGTGTGAGACAGTGGAACAGGGCAGCTCCGGCCATCTGTTGGAGCCTGTGAGCTTCACCTATTCACAGTCTCATAAAGGCAGAGGCACACAGAGGAGTGAGAGAGAAAGGAATGGGAGGGAACGAGGGATCAATCTTAATGCTGCAGGGGTGGGGAGGGAAGGCACAGCCTGGCACACACACCGTATCTATCAGGCTGGCACCTCTGAGGCGAGCTGGCGTGGGCACGCCTGCTCACTGGGTCCAGGCAGCACAGGGGATTTGGCTCACAGTGCATGGGCATGCAGATAGAGAGGAAACACACACCCAAATCAATTTATACACGAGCACAGGAAAGGCATATATATATATGGGTGAGTTCACATACACTAGCACAAGCACAAGCACACACACACACACACACACACACACACACACACATACACACACACACAAATCCACAAAACCAATTTCCTCTTTGACAAAACAAACAGGATCTATCAAGACGGATAATCCTACAAACTCAAAGAGACAAGGGGACGGAGGACAGGGGGACGATTCTACAAACTCGCACAGACGCACACACAAAGCCTGCCCCGAATCTTTCCATCTCAGCAGAGCTAAAGTAGGCGTTTTTCTGCCCAGTTTAAGCCAGGTATTTCTCCAGAGTGCCGGTGTCACTTCCTATCCCTGACCAGGAGGGAGAGGTTCGGCGGAGGGTGGCGGAGGGCGGAGGCATCCATCACTGTCCGCACCAGCCGTCCCATGATGGATGCGCCTGTTTATCCCTCTCTGCAGGTTATTTAGATGCAGTCACAGCCAGAGAGATTAGTGATGGAGAACCTCTGCACCTCCTCACCTCTTCTCCCACCCCATCTAATCAATAACATTCTTATCTATTATCTGCATTTTGAGGTATTTCTCTATGGAAAATTGAAGCAGGGAGAGAAAGAGAGATTAATTGTCCACCCCCTCTCAGTTTTTTCAATTACAACGTCTGCAATGGATCATCTATCTGTCAGCTTGGCACACTACGGTATTTGTGTCACTGCAATGAGATGAAACCATGCTGCTTTGAGAAAATCAAACAGTATTTTTCCGGCCATGACTGCCTCAATGCAGATGCAAAACAAACTATTCAGAGCGGGGGATTTGCATGGCATTTGAGGATAAAGAAAATTATATTTCCTGCTTTAACGTCAGGTGCATTCAACACTAATCCTGGTGGAGAAAAAAAAAGTATTGTCATTCAAGCCAGTTGGAACCATGAGCCCTTTGTAAGAATGGATTAGCTTGTTCTAATGCTATTCATAATCATCTTAAAACAAAATATACTGCTGGAAAATTATTTATTTCTCCACTGTATGCATATCAGATGATGTCTGAGACTCTGGGACTGCTTACATAAAGACGCCATCTAGCTGCTCTAACATGCTGAATTACAGACAATGCCCCAGAGACGGCCATGTTTTTCCTGAGCAGTGCCGACATGCCAACACAGCAGCCCAGTGACACCACTTTAGGACATTGTTTATTCATGCTCCCCCTCTGTCTGTCTCACTCACCCTCACGCACATACAAGCTGTGTCATACCATACCTCAAATTGGGTTTAGATCAACAGATGCATATATATTCCATCAACCCACTGTATATCATCAGGGCAAAGTCTCCAACTACAGACTTACATCTTCCAACCCCACTGGATTCTGAGGTACTCCCACAGAGGGTCAGGAATAAAAGACACAGACATAAATGGACAGACAAAGAACGAAAACAACAAGATGAACAAAAAGAATACAAATGTCTGCGTGTCGACAAAGAGAAACTGCACTTTAAACGCACAGGATGGGTCCAGACCTTGGGGAGCACATTTTTTGCTTTTCTGTTTTCTGCGTCATTGGACACAAAGTCAGTGGGGCCTTTGCATGATAGTGCTGAGGCAGGTGCATAAATAAGAATGAATGATTTCTATTCTGATAGCACAGAAAGACAGCTATGCTCTATCCTGCTGAGATCTTGTCCTTGGCTGGGAGCGGCTTTCACAAATGAATTTGTTCCTTTTCTGCACTGTGTGTGCCAGGCTGATAAAAATATCCCCTGTCAGCTGGCTGTGTGAAGAGGGGAGGACTCCAGTGCAAATGAGGCAGACCCCCTCACTGTCTTCTCCTCCTTGCCAGCTCTCTCTATCTCTGAGAGTACTCCTATTATTCTCTTGGTTAGCTGGTTCACAGCTGACAATCCCTAAACCACCACCACCACCACCACCACCATGCGCAGACATCCCCTGCACCCTGCCCCCTATCCAGTCTGTGATTCCCTGGGTGAATGTGTGTGTGAATGTGCAAGCTGGTCCAGTGCAGAGACAGTCGTACATCACCATGGCTACATTGTGAAGAGAAACTGAGATAGAGAGAAGAACAGAGAGAAACAGAGAAGAGGAGCCTAGCAGCTGACAATGTGGGGACTCAAAAAAACAGGATTGACAGAATTGGGGATGAGAGAAGTCCTGGCACCTCGAAACAACTCTACTGGAAATGGCAGAGTGGCTACTGCAGGTAGAATAGTAAAAGGGCCATCTAACCTCTGAGCATGAGGCGACAGAGGCAGACAGCCACATTATAGCTACACCATGCTTCTGCCCATCTTGTACTATAAGTATGTCTCCAGTGTGTGTTAGACTACAATGACCAGACACAAACAACAACAACATACACACACACACACACACACACACACACACACACATCAGAAGATTAAACATATGTCCAGAGGACAGCTTTCTTGGCTAATTACAAATGCAAATAGTCGAATGAGTCACATTCTGCAGCTGTGCTCATTGCTCCTGGACCGTGTTTCCTGCACTCAAGTTCCCGTGGTGCAGAAGGTCGTCAGAATGCCAGGCATGGATTAGCTGAATACCCCGACATCATTACATCCTGGCAACCATGCACACCACACTTCGTCCTGTCATGTCTAATGTATTCTCCTCTTATTTATTTCATTCCTCCTGTCTTTGTCACATCACACACTCCCATTGAAAATATAAATAGTTAATAAGTCAGTTATGAGCGACCATCGGTTTCCAGCAGTTGGTTCCATATCCTGAGGTGATGTTATAATTCATTCATGAGCATCCCACAACTCTGAGTGATACAATTAAAAAGAATAGGGGCTTGAGTGAAGTTTCCTACAATGCAGAATAGATTCAAATTTAATTGCTAAGCTTTTGGTCATAGACATTTTTCATACTGAAGAAAGTCTCCGACTAAAAGCTCTGCAATAAAATCTGAAATCTCCAAAAGTGAAACTGTGAGGAAGCCATTATAGTCCTTAATTGTACTACAGACTGTGGATTCCCCTGCAGCACCTTCCTGAGACAGTTTGCAGTGGGTGGAAGTTTTCCTAGTTCTTATATAGCTACTCTGGAAGTGATGAGGACAACTGACAACAAAGACAGAGATATGCAGACAGACACAAAGATACGGATGTGTGTGTATACATATGTGTGTGTGTGTGTGTGTGTGTGTGTGTGTGTGTGTGTGTGTGTGTGTGTGTAAAAATGTCAAACTGAATTATACTTAAAAATGCCACCGTGCATGCCATTGTCCCACAATGCAATGCACAACAGGAATGAAAGAGCTGCTGACAGCTGGAGTTAAGTGAGTCAAGCTTTAATAAACCTTTGATATATATTTTGATTGTCATAGCAGGATAAGCATCGGTCATACTAACAGCATCAATGATGGCTCCACTCCATTGAGGTGGTTATGGAGCCAAAATAGAGTCAAAGTAGTGGAATGATATGTTAATCTGAGCAATGCCATTGGCTATTCAAGAGGAAGCGCCAAATGTGCGTCAAGGCAATTTGTAGAGCTGTACCCGACTCAGGATTATGTCAGTCAAATTGGATTTGGCTGTTCAATACCATTTAATAATGCGTTTCTTCCATACAGAGTGTGAGAGGTTGAGAGCTAATGTGCGCTAACAAAGCTAACAACAGATCGGAAATGTGCAACAACATTTTTGCAGACACAAGATATCAAACAAAAGCCAGAGACTGTATTGTATTAAGATGCTGTGAGCTGCAAATTCACCATTTCTAAACACAGGGCAGGAGATAGCATTATCTCAGAGCCTGATTGGGCAAAGCCTCTCTGCAGGCAGCTGCCTCAGTGTCTGCAGCTGCTTGGAGGAAGAGAAGGAGCGAGGAGCGCTTACTCTGCTGCATAGTGCATACTGCCAAAAATGACTTATAGAATCATCAGTCTATGGTTCAGTCAAAATTTTGATTAGTACTCGTAGATTTGATTGTGGCTATAAATCTGGGACTCACAAATAAAACTGAGTTCTGTGCAAACATGTTTCACCCACAAACCCATAGATGTGTAACTGCAAACATTCTCTGTAACAGTAAATTCTTATGCACTCACAAATCTTTCTGTCGTGCACATACAAATCTCCTTACCGATTCAAAAATCTATTGGTTCAGATGTTTTTTGGACATTCAAAAATTTGAGATTATTTGACCAAACGTTTTTACACATGTGGATGTATTCACACGAAATGTTTTCACACATTCAGATATGGTCATCCACAGCTACAATAATTTTGACTCTATTTTGACTCCATAATGTCCTATTAGGTATATTGTGAGCCTAATATCAGGGCCATGGAACTGAAACACCAGAGCGTAGCACAGCACTTAGCATTGTTATTAGTTACACCTGTATTTGACAAGTCAAAATATCTCTGGAAAAAGATTTTCAGCTGAAAAGTTTAAGTTTTCATTTTTAAAATTTTCTTCCTATGCTGCTGCTTCATTGACATCCCACATGGCTTGTTTAATTCCTTGTTACAAAACAGTACACTACATTGATTTCTTGTGTACTCTATCTGCCAAAACAGTGTGCTGTCAACATTAGTACACGGTGTATTAGCACATAGTAATTAGAATTGGGACACCCTGCCAGTCTCACTAAAGGAGCCCATGTTGTTTGATGATCAGCCAGCAGGGGGAGGTGTACTGAAGTCTGGAAGGAATATATCTTCCACTGTGCATTAGGGGTGTAAAAAAACCTTATTCATCATTTGAGGTGGCAAAGACAACTGTACTAATTAGATTTTCATTGAAACAGTAATGCTGAAAGCTGTCTGCTACTTTTCTGGTTTATGTTTCTGTTCACTTGTGTTCCTAAACGTAATTAGTTGTTGTGTTTTAAAAACAGATTTAGGCCTTGAAAATAAACGTCAATCTTTGAAAATGCTTCGTAGCAATGTTTACATGTAGTAGTTTATGTTAAAAGAATCGCTTGAAATACCTTTTGCAATTTACACTTTTGGATGAATCAAAATTGAAATTCAGTTAAATCAAAACATGAGCAGAATGGGACATTTTATGATGAATTTAAACTTAAACTGCTGAAAGAAATGAAACCAAATTGAGATGCTGTTGAATATCATCTAGTACAGTGCAGGCATTTTTTTGTGATGTTGTGAAAGAGAGGACAAATTCAAGCATGTTTTAAAGGTGAGCAACATTAACAATCAATGGTCAAACTTGAAAAGTTTTTTCAACTTCATTGATTCACCTTAGGGAAGCTGTGGTAAAAACAAAATCAGAACAGACTGGATCTGTCACATGCACAAAGGTGCGCACACACACACACACACACACACACACACACACACACACAAACACAAACACAAACACACACACACACACACACACACACTTCGTTCCCATCTGTCCATGCGCAGCAGGCACTGCAGAGGTTGAGGAACCGTTAGCAGACCGTGGGATCCACAGATCAAAGAGCGGCCCCCCGTTGAGGTCTGCGGTCCCGAGGAACACAAGCCGCTATGGGCCAGAGCCCACATCACAACTCCAGCTAATTAACTAAAACCCCTTTGACGCCATGTTATTTGCATTCCTAATGTACAGCACTCAGTGTAATATCTGCCACACATATTAAGTAGGAAGCGCTCGTGGGTTTGTCTAACAAGGCACCCCAGCACAAATACATTTGTAATCACTTAAAAACGTTGTCAAGGCGGCTACACAGAGGAGTTGAATTACTCTGAAACAGGAGTGAATCTAACAATATAATTAAAAGAACATTTGCGTGAACTTGCTTGGTGCACACATTCAACTTTTCACATGCTTGTACTTCTGCATTAGGCACACAAGTATGCATGCACACAGCCACACAGGACCCTCAGTGAAAAGGCACACCTTGCCCCAGTGAAATTTCAAGTGCCCTCGAGTGCAGCCTTCCAATCTCAGCACTCACCGGAGTGAGAGAAGGGCCTGAATTATAAATCAAGAGGCTTTAAACGGCTATGTAGATTAGTAAGGAGCCATGTTTGGTGTCCTCAATAATTAATTACTTGTTTGTACCAGAGTGGACCTTGCTTCTTTTTTGTATGCCTCCCTGTGTCTGCAAACAAACACTCGCTGGCATGCAATCAGGAGTTGTCAGGGTGTGAGGAGGGCTCCTGAAGAGTCCAGTGTAAAGACTGACATCACAACAAAAGGTCACCACTGCAGGGGGGCACTCTCATAATGTGCGAGTATGTTTATTTTTGTACTTGTGATGACCAAATGTCCAGAAAGATTACAAGAACTCTCAAAAGTGAAGATGTGAGGCCAGCTTAGTGTATGACCTCAGGTTTGTTGTTGAGATTAGGCTTGGATTAGATTTGGATCAGGTCATTGAGAGTTTCATGGTTAGGATAGTCAGTGTAAAATCCTCACACTGTGTGAGACAAATGTTAATTGAGTTTCAGCACTCTGGCAACATATGAGCCACTCTCTGCCAAAAGGAATACCTGCCAGCTACAGCAGAATGACACCTGTACAGCAGACTGTCACAATACAGCAAAGTATGTTGTCGCTTCATCTTGTTCTGAAATATTGCTCAGCAGACCTACTCTCCTTATCACAGCCCAGTGGCCATCTCTTCACGACTGCCCCGAAACAGCCCCGTAAGCAGACTAAAGACAAGTGGGAGGATGAAATAGCATCTCCCTCTCCCCTGTGAGGAGCAAAATGATGAATTGTGTAAAATCTTATTTGGCACCTCATATTAAAGAAGTCAGAGATTAAGCCAGCAACGCAAAAGACAGAAAAGAGCTGATGCAGACAGAGTGGAGGAGAGCCCATTAGAGAAATGCTCCTGTCTGTCTTTCTGTCCAGCTGGGTGACAACTCACCCTTTAATGAGCTGTCTTAAGTCAAACAGGAGAAATACCAACACAATAAATTACCAGGCTCATCGTTTCCTGTTTGCCTCCACTCAGATACGGCTGAATAATCTTTCTATCTGGCTTTGCACCATCCAGAATGAGATCCTGTCAAATCACATTCTACAATACTTGGGTCCATTTGCATAACTACGTTCGATGTTTCCAGTCAAACTGGTGGCATGTTTTTCTGCCGTTAATTAGATTTTGGAATTACTTTTCCAAAAAGAAAGAAAAAAACATGATTTCTCCTCTGCTTGGTCTTCTATTCCCATTTGGAAGTGACAAGATTAAATTGTGTATAAGGGTAATTGCGTGGCAGTGTTGGAATTAGAGCTGGGGAGAGAAGGTATTTTTGCAGTTAAGGAGCTAATACTCTATTCCAATTTCAGTCTGTTTAGCATGCAGGGTCTGAACTGTTCCCTCTGACATGGCAAACCTCATTAAGATAGAGCAAACTAATTCACTTGAGGATGAAAGCTAATTCTTCATATCTTTTTTTTTTTTTCCCAGAGATATAGAGACAAACCGAAATTGGGTCTTCGGGGTATACACACTTGAAGGTAGAGCTTTTTCCCTGCTCTTATCATAACACATTTACTGTAGATTAAAGAGAAAAAGGGAGAGGACGTAACCTTATGATACCTTTGAACTGGTGCTGCTAGAAATAGAGAGCAGGCTGAGCCTTTGTACGTTGAGCCCACTCTGGACAAAACTGTCAAGAGCATGGACATCTGAGCTGTATAGGATCATTCCACTCATGTGTCTATTCCTGCTGATAAAGCACAGCTAACCTTTTATAAAGCAGAGGAGGAGAAGGAGGAGAGGGCAGAGGAGCAGAGAAGAGAGGAAAGAGGAGGAACGATGGATAGAGGGAGAGGAAAGAAAGAAAGGGCCGATGCTGGGCCTGCAATGGGCAGACATCCATTAACCAAGCACTCAGCATGGGATATGGCATTTACACAGCCAAACAGGCAAATGCCATGGCAATTAATCAGGGCCTTGAATGCCAGCTGTATCAATACCCCTTGTACACGGTCATGAGCACACTTGTCCACACAGAAAGAAACTCACACACACACACCTCAAAATAGAATGATACTTTTCTCTGCTTTCATGAGGAACGCTATGTGGATAGGGTACCGTGGCTTGTCTGTAACCTTAATATAATTTCTATGTCTTGAACTAGGACGCACACAGAGAAATGGAATGAATACATCACTTACACAATCATAGACTAAGGCCTGGGAGATGGCACACATTTTACTCCGCAGGGAGTTGCAAATTGCTTTTGAATAACCAAGGTCTAATTGACAGGAAAAGAATGCTCTGTCACTTCGCTGGTGCGGCTGTCATTAACACATTTTTCATTTTGTACATGCTCCAAGGCATTATTGTTTTGTTGGCCCCAATCCCTCCCCGGTGCAGTGAATATGTTTTAAAATGGTTGTGAGCAGAATGTTGTTAGCTACACAACGCTCCCCGAGGGGAACAAAACACAAGAACAATTGGCTCATTAGAGGCAGAAACACTTCAAACCACAATATGGCTGGAACACACTCAGAGGAGAGGCAAAGTCAGTGAGTGAAGAGCACAAATGGATGGATAGGAGAGACTAGGGGGGAGACAAAGGCACACCAACAGAGAAAAAGCAAACTTGTGTTCAGCACACAGTGCGCTCAGTCTATTGCAGAGATGAGGTGACAAGAACGGGCTGAAGAGCGCTGTGTTTCACATAATTAGATTACAGTAATCTGATTATAGTTTGTACAGTATGCAACAACACACTGTATGCTTATAACAAGTTTACTGCAAAGGAATAATCAGCCTAAATTGATCCTGTTATATATTACAGGTTTACATTTTTTGGGCAGTACGCAGTGAGTTAACTATAAAAATCTGCACTGATCTGTAGAGCAAAAATGATACAGCAGCCACAGATAACACTCAGTGTTTTCAGTCAGACATCACTCAATCTAATGTTATGGGCAGAACGGGGACCGGCATAACAGGGATGTTAGGAAGTATTTTGACAAAATAAATGAAATTACTGTGTAGTGGAAGCTATGTAACATTAAACTTGGGTAATATTGCTAATCTTTATGGCCTATACGGCGCAAAAAGGTAGGCTAAACCTAACCCCTCCCTGTAATTTCTGCTTGTGTTCATTTCAGACCCTATTCTTATGATGGATTTTTATTATATTAGAGCACCCAATAATAACAGAATCAGAGTGCTCCAATATGGAAATTATTTAAAATATCCATCCCTATTAGTAATAACGTCAAAAATAGCTTTGTTCTGTTCAAGTGTACTAATAAGCCACGACAATGTGACAATAGAGCGGTGCAGGAATGAGTCCTCAAACACGAGTTAGCATTTTAGCACTCCCTGCTCCCTCGTCTCAAAGTAAACAGGTTTTTTGAATGGGTTTTTGGTTAGATGCCTAAAATAAGGTGTGTTTAATACAAACTAAAGAGACTGTCATGTTTTGTAAATCCCCCACTCATGAATTTTTGAAACGTTTGTGTGTCTTAAAAAAGCAGTCGCTGACAAGTGGCTAAATGAGACTGCAGATCGTCATCACGCTGAACACGGCAGCCTCGTTGAAGTCATGTGACCATGACGTTTAAGTCATGTGATCATTGTCCATTTATGCTTCAAAATCATTAAAATTTGTATTAATTTGTTAAGATTATCATGCTGAACAAAATGTGTGTTTTGTTTACCACAGAGCGTATTTTCTGTAATTATCCAAAATCCAATGGAAAAATCACATTTGATCTTTGTTGAGGGAACCAGGGAGATGTTCACATACATGCTGGCCTACCAGCACACTTCATTCCTGCACCACTCTATAAGCCAACACGCTCGATACTAGGACCTTGAAATTAAAGCAGCCGAATGGAATTCAGCCTTCATTAATTTTATTATTTGCACCTATGCTCTACCATCTGCGAGATATTAAAATAGTTACTTGTTAAGTAACTGTGACTTATTAGTTAGATGGCATGCCCCAGTCTAAATCACATGCTAATCATAGGCAGGTTTTTTAGTATGTAGGTGTGTTTACACTGGAAAAAGTA
Source organism: Epinephelus fuscoguttatus (assembly GCF_011397635.1). Lineage (NCBI taxonomy): Eukaryota > Metazoa > Chordata > Actinopteri > Perciformes > Serranidae > Epinephelus > Epinephelus fuscoguttatus. Next base: position 29,668,834 of record NC_064752.1, read on the forward strand.
ACAAAATGAAGTACTCCCAAACAATTTTTCATAGGGGTGGCTGGATGGAGCCACTAAAAAACTTTGGGGTGGCACATTAAGACCAAAAGCCATAACTGTATTTCAGGAATTTGACTTTGCTGTTGTAGTCTATTTGAAAACTATGTTTAAATGGAGAGTTATGGACTCACATACTGAGATACTTTGTTTTTGTTACAGTTGATGTCACTAATTATCTGACTGACTATAGACTGATACCGATAAAGTTAACATTTTGAGTTACACAACAATCTTTTTTTTTATGTCTATATATTTAATGTATCTATGCATGTTAGGCGATTCATTGTTGTTCAGATAGGCTGGTTGTCCTTTTCCTTTACAAGACAAGTGGCTTTAATATGGAGGAGCACATTGATTGTAAGGAACAAAATATCGACTAGGAACAAGCCCTTCCAAGTTTAGGGGAGATTGGTGGGTACCAATAGAACCCATTATCATTCAGATATATTGGAGGTAAAAGTTCAAGGGATCCCTTTGAAAATGACCATGCTAGTCGTTCCCTCTCCAAAAGTGTGCCTAACTTTGGAGCGTTATTTAGCCTTTACCCTTCTAGAGTGAGTTATGTCAGATGGTACCAATGGAAGCCGTAGGTTGTCTAGCTCCAAAGCACTATCTTCATGCTATCTTAAAAGTTAGCATGAGTCAGTAATGTCAGCCTCCATTTTTTTCATCAGGGGGTGTGCTGAGGCAGCTAGCAACTGTATAGGGGCGGCTGTGAGTCCTGATGACCCTCCTTCAGGGAGCGCCACTGCCAGAAAGATCTTTGAAAACAAAAAGATCAGTTTTAAATCTTTAAAAAAAACAGCCTCATTGCAAGAGGAGACTTTAAGTCACAGTTTCATTGATGTCTGATGTCACATATATTTTCCTGTTAGTACAAAATGATAAAGTATGTAGTTGTGGGTTTTTTGGGATGTGTTGAGAGAAGGGGGAATCTGACAATGTGCAAGTAATCCAAAAATGTTCCAAATGGGCTACATTACAGATTGCAATTCAATACAGTTAGTGGACAGTAACTAAGGACAGCCATTTAAGTACTGTATGCAAGTACACATCTGAAGTACAGTGTTTTTAGCTTGTGCAGTTTTACACTTTTATGGCACTTCTTTTAAACCAACTTCTGTATTAGTCACTGGTTCATTTGAAGATAAAGACTTTACATACATCCATATGAGAAAACCAAAACATGTCTAGAATTAACAGTATGTAAAGTAGCCAGGATCAGCTGTTACATAAATATGCTGCTTAGATTTAAACACTATGAACAGGGCAGGATGAATACAGCATCTTACTGCTTACTTACTAACATTGTACTGCTGACACACATTTTTCTTTAGTAAAATTGTGGATATAGGACATGCCAGGCGGTGTATTTTTACATTGTTGTATTGATATTGTTAAGCAAAGGATCTGAGTTTCTTCCCCAGCAGCTGTAATCAATAATGTGTATTTTCCTACCTTGTACAGGGGCGGCCTCTGTAACACAGCTGCAGTTGCTGGCTGGTTGAAAATGAGATCTGCATCACATGGAGCTGCCTCACAACAGCGTTTGTCACAGGACATCTATAAAAAGAATAACAGAGTACAATTCAGTGAGTGAATGACCTTACTGTGAGAGCCACACTGAGACACAGATGTCCCAAATACACCTAACAACAGGCTGAGTGAGTGTGTGTGTGTGTGTGTGTGTGTGTGTCTGTGTCTGTGTCTGTGTGTGCTGTAGTCTGTGAGACAGACAGCCAGACAGACCGACAGACAGTGTAGTATTTTATGACAGACAGGCAGTCTGTCTCCTTGGCTGGCTGTGTTGGGGCAGACTGGGAGAGCTCAGGCTACCACAGCTCTGGAGGTCTCTCATGTTTTGTTCAGAGATTAGAGTAATATTTTCCAGCACATATCATCTATAATTCATTCAGTCTATTGAATCTCCCAACATCACTCACAATCTATTAATATCAAATTCACACACTAAAAGTGAGATCAAAGTGTCTCTGCATACATGACACAACTGCTAACACTTGAATTCAGTGTTTGTCAGTAGGCCTTTAACAAACCGCCTGGACGAAACTTAGACTAACCTAACACACATATATTTCAATAACTGCTCCATTTGCATCAGACTTCTCATCTGATTTTACCTTTTAAATGGACATAAATCATTAGTAACGAGGAGAGTATCACTTTATACGGATAGTTTTTTTGTTTACAGGTGTTTTATGCTAACTGGTGGCCACTAGCAGGCCGATAAACGCTTGACCCTACATTGTGTTTGTCACTATGGACATTTTGAAACAGTTTTACACAAACCCTGATACACTGGTGCTCGTAAAGTAATTAATAAAGACATTTTTACACACACACACACCTGTGCCACCATATTCTACCGTTAACGTTACCTACTGTGTGTGTAAAGTTATCCTCAAGCCTCTCTGCGGTCCGACCTAACATTGCTTCACAGCGACCTCTACCGATTTTTCATAATGTCTTCTCCCTTGAGTTAATAAAACTGCATTAAAAAGTAATTAACTAAAGGCAGATAATTTATAATGACGATTATTCATTGGTTTAGTCGCTGTTTTCCTTATTCCCCAAAACGAGGTCGTCGGAGAAGCCTACGGTTAGTCAGCGCATTGATATTTGCACTGTGTTATCCGGTCACAGCCAGGTGTGCTGAGATTAGGGTGGTGATTTGACAACATGTCGCTCAGTGTATGGCTTTTAAATTGTACATTTTAACTTTTCAAAGCAGGTATAACAGCATAATTGTGATAAAATAACAGAAATAATGAATTTAAAAAACACTGGCTTTATTTGTATTGGTTTACCTATCCATTTCGCACACAAGAGGGCGCCACTAGCTTGGGTTATTTTCACAAGTAGTGCCAGTCCAAGCAGGCAGGCAGCACTGGCTCTAGTTTTTAGTTTCAGGTGGTAGGATAGAGGAAAATGTGTCAGTCTATGTGTCATGTCAGAGTAGGCCTATATTTCTGAGTAATATGAAAGTTTGTTTGTACTTAGTTAAGTGGGTGAATTTATGGATGCGAGATGTCTGACCTAATTTAATAATAACTTTACACCAATCAATAACTCTTTTATTGGTTTTCCTTATCATCCTGCTCTGACTTAAAGCCTATGAATGCTGTGGTGACAAATGTCATAGGCCTATTTGTAGATTTATGGTAGATAGATAGATAGATAGATAGATCATTTAAATCAGCTGTGGGTTTAGGTACACATGGTGCAAAGGCACTTTACAAAAGATCTTAATGTTTTTTGTGTGCACAGCAATCTCTGTCTTTAACTGGACTTTTGGTGTCCAAACTTGATTTTACTGTTTTTTTTTTTTTTTTAAGGTATAACTTTGAAAGAGTCTGGTCCATCTGAACAATCAGGAACATGTATTTAAGTATAAAACGTATTCAGTACCGAAAAAATTAAATCAGTTTCATACATCAAAAATAACTAACTTATTAAAAGGAAAACCAACTAGTCATTATATGCAAAGCTGGGACCATGAAATGTTTTTGCATGAAAAATGCAAATGATAATTAAAAAAGTTGCCAATTAATTTTCTAATCAATCACCTAATCATTTCAGCTGCATTTGTGTATTTTCATATGGTTTGTGCACATGAATTAGAATCTGTAAAGTAACTAGTCAATAAAGTTATCAAATAAACCGTGGAGTAACAAGTACAATGTTTTGCCTCTGAAGTGTTGTGGAGTAGATGTAGAAAGTGGCATGAGATTAAAAAGTAAAAGTACCTCCAATTTGTACTTAAAGTACTTGAGTAAATGTACTTAGTTACAGTCCACCATGGAAGTCAGGAAACACTGTCAGCTTTCTTTCGTATCAAACCATCATGATGCTTATTTTCTCTTCAGTCTGAGAGGTGAAAATGTATCCGTTCCAATAGCCAGTCTATAACCACAATGAATGTCTGCTGCATCATCGGAGTGTGAATTGCTGCTTCTGTTTATGACATGTATTGATTAGATTAATTGAATTGACCTTAACCTTGGGTGAGAAATCTCAGCTCAAGACGATTAGTATCATGAACACCCTCCCTCTATCTAATACAGCTGCAAAGCAATAGGTGTAAATGAGACATGACAGCAGCATCTGACATCCATTGCCCAGGAGGCCAGAGGCTGTGTGTGTGGAGGGGGGGGGGCAATCTGTTTATATTACATAAACTCATCCAAGAGCCATGGGAGAGCAGGCGAGAGAGGAGTGCAGTAATAACCTGTGGATCACTTCTCTCTGAGTCAACATCAAGGCTCTGTGTTTATTTTTCATTATTTCCCAGCGGCACTGAGCTCCTGGAAGAGAGGCCTCATACACAGAACTGAACTGAACAGCGTCGCATCCACACTACAAGCTGAACCTTCGCAGTCCTATTTTTAGTCTCAAAAACAACTGTAACCATGAAGACGAAATGACGGCTTCACTCTCAAAGTGTTTGCGTGTTTTCTAGAGGTGATGGTAAAGCCTTTGCAGATGGATCAACAGCCTACACCCAGCAAGAGGAGCCCATAATCTGTTTAAATATGTCTCTGTGAATTGCTGTTGTGATTACCAATAGAGCTGTTATTACAGGCATTACCATGAGCTTGACAAGTATCTCATGGCAATGGTTCAGTTCACTGTCACAAGCATGGTGAGATCCCTGATGACAACAGTCTCTGGATGACTGATGATATATAGACAGACGCATGATTTTAGTTCAAGCGTCGAATCCAGTGCATCTGATGTAAAAAAAGAGACCAATGAGTGAAAGAGAAAGAGAAAGAGAAATATGCAGCTGCAGAGAGTAGAAGTTGAGTGAAAGGTTAAGAGCCACCTGCAGACAGAGGAGCATTCAAGACGCCACAACACAGTCGTAAAAACCCTCTTAAGGCAGTTTGTTACAAACCAGTTTAACACACTGGAGCAGTTTACAACTGGAGCTGATGCACAGTAAAGCACTTTACACAGTCACTGTGACTGGCAGATACCACCACATACACACACACACACACACACACACACACACACACACACACACACACACACACACACACACACACACAGATTTTGGAACTATAATCTTTATGTTGATATGATCCAGTTGAGTGAGTGCTATAATAACACTTCACCTGTCACTTGACATTGAGACTGTTCTGGTCTGGTTCTACCTGACAGGGCATGACGGCTGACACCACTCTGACATTTTCAACTCCCACATTCAGTCACAATACGACCTTTGATAAAGGGTATTCAATGCTTTATTTTTAGCAACACGGATGCAAACCTTTTAGTAAATCCATCTATCCATTAGTTAAAGTGAACACAGCTCTGTCCCCCCCATTCACTGACTGTACCTGTTATTAAGAATGGCGAGGCGGAATAATGATGTGACTTTGCCACCTTGAACAGGCAGTGTAAAAGGGCCTTATATATATACAGTATATAATCCAATTTCACTCAATTCCAAAATCTTCATAATATCCCACTGTTAGAGGCACAACAACTGCGGAATTTTCCATTGAAAAACATTGTATTTTGGATTGAATACTTCAGTTTTCAGTCAGCAAAGTGCAATATAGCTTCAGTACAGACACAGAATATGATGTAACATCAAAGCAGCTTCATGTAACCTTTGCCAAACAACACATTCAACTTCTATTCATCCAACATGAGTGTCTTCAGTCAGTTGATTTTAAATTGTTATGATTGGGTGGTGATAAATTGATGTACCAAAGGCACAAATTGGTGCATAAAATGCAACATAATGCAGGAAATTAAGTGTTTGATACTCAAAATTTTCTGTTGGAGGACCCCCAAACTCCCCATTTCATATGCATTCCCACCAGTGTTGAAATGAAACCTACACCCTTGCTTGGATATATTAGGATGTATGAGCTGAATAAAATGCCACCAGTTGACCTCACTGCCAATTAGCACCAGTGGCCACTTCCGGTACTGCACTTTAAAAAAATCCTCTGCATCCCAGCAGCATTTTCCCTATTGTCAACCATCATAAAAAAGACTGTTAACTGTTGACAATACAATACAAACTGCAAATGAAGCTAATTATTACTCTTTGTGTTATCAAAATGGAACCCTCGAAAGTTGTGAGCATTTGTAAAACTCCCCCAGAGTCAAGAACTGCTATTTTATTTATAAATGTGACATCATATCATAAAGTCTATCGGATGGACTCACAGGGAAAGAGAAATGTATGTGTATATTCAGTGAACTGGATAATGCAGAGGCAAACCGTGAAGAGAGGACTGTATTGAGCTGGGTGAGCAACTTTGATTGGAAAGAGTTGATTCCATCCTTGAGTCTGGTTTCCAGTTTACTTGTTAAATCCATTAAAACAGTTCAGTTGAAGTCTTTATTTGTCATATCATATGTAGGTACACAGCTACAGCAGAGTAGTCGCTGGCAATGAAACTACTTCCACCATATATATATATATATATATATATATATATATATATATGTATATAAAAATGAAATAGAATAAAGTAACTTAAAGAAACTGTTAGACGTGGTGTAATCAGGTAAAACAGATAGTAGTAATATGAAGGTAAAGTGTACGGTGTGGTTTGAGTTCTACTGGTGAGGTATGACATGTTTATATTTTGTTTAGTTCTCATATTTAAAAAAATGTGTTTATATGTGATCAAATTCAGTGTAAGAGATAAGTCATAGAGTGAATGAGCTCACTCAGTACTGTCTGTAACATAGTGATGTACAAGCAATGTAAGCATAAGCATGTACAGTTTGCTAACATTAGCCACCATAAGCTAGTGGTCATTCTAGAGCCACAAAGCCTGTAACTGCAAAACCAGTGAGACAACTGAAACGAACAAGGGTGCATTTAGTTGCTTTTGAATTCAACTTTGCATTTTATAATTTCACCGTTTTGAAGAATGATTTATTCTCACTTTAAAGGTCTAGTGTGTCAGATTTAGTGGCATCTATAAATGATCTTTATTCGTCAGTTGTCACAAGGCAATTTTACACAAGGTAAATTCACACAAGGTCGTTGAAATTTATCTCCTCGCATATCCCTCCTTTAAATACACCAGAAACATGCATTTTAGAAGGGTCAGCCATAGTACTGCACCCCGGAGCAGTTTAGGGGTGTGATGCCTTGTTTGAGGGCACCTGTCCAGCTGCTAGTCCACACTACATTTCAGGTCTGTAAGGGGACTTGAATTGGCAATAACTGTGAATGTCATATGTTAAACAGATGCCTCTAAATCCGACTCACTTCACCTTAAAGTTGAGGTTTCAGGAGATTGATGGAAACACGTGAAAGGAGCATTTACATTAATCAGTATTTATCTTGCCAGGCGGATGATACGCACAGCAATTCTCACCCACTATGGCTGTGTAATTGCTTTCCTCACACCTCTCTTTATAACTTTATCAGTAGTCAAATCATATACACAACACTTCTCACCTACTGCAGCAGTCTGATTGCTTTGCTTCATACCTGACTTTATCACCAGTCAGAGTTTATTCTAAGCCTCCTGATAACACGTTAAGCCTGTATTTACCTTACTCTCTGAGCTCAAACACAGCTAATACCACTGTGGGTGCACCACCACTGCTGTTGAGCCTCTCCCAGTGGGGAGCTTGGCAGGCCTGTGTTGACAGTGGTGTTGCCCCAGTAAGCCTGATGATTCACACACAATATTGTGCCAATCTGCAGGTCTCAACGTACACCAACGGTGCACACGCCTAACCAGCTGGTGGCTTATTGTGCAACGACAGGACACCAAAAATCTTCTTGACTCATGAGGAGAAAACACTCCTTCTGGCTTGGACAGAGAGCACACACTTATTGTGCAACATATAGGTACTAGGACAATATGATTCAGCACTTAGTTTTGAAATAACAATCCATTCAGCTGCCTTTCAGTCTGGTTTGCAGTAAATCACTTGGCATTAAGATCTATTTGTGGCTGTCAATTGGGGAGAAATAGGTATGTCGGCAGCATTTTGACCACTGCTGTATTGTTTGTAAAGGTCAAAAAATGTCTTTATGACTCTCTACTGAATAAAATGTTTTAGCTTTTGTCAGTGACCAATAGAAGGTATTTTAGGACACCAGCAGAGAACACCTTTTGTTCTCTGGTTGGCCAGGGTGACGTTGACATTTTAGCACGCGCTTAAGGAGAACTTTTGAACCACATGGCTGTCATAAAGCAGCACAGTGGGGAAAACCTGTTGCCTCAACCTTTGTCAAGTGTGACAGTTAAAAGTTCACCCCAAAATCTAAACTACATATTTCCCCGCTTACCTGTAGTGCTTTTTATGAATCTCGATTGTTATAGTGTGAGTGGCTAAGTGTTTGAGATATATCGGCTGTAGAGATGTCTTCCTTCTCTCTAATAAAATGGAGCTAGATGGCACTCAGCTTTTGATGTTCAAAGCACCAAAAAAAAAAAAAAAAAAATTGAAAAACCCAACTGCAATGTGTCTTTACAGAAGTCATGGGGTCTCATTCATAAAACAGTACGTTGGACCCATACTCAAAATGTACATACAAAAGCCGAAAATAGCTTGCGCCAAAAACTATTTGACAACTTCTACAATCAGGCTTCCACCTCACCTGCGTGGGAGGTGGCTTACGCTTCTTTCAGGCCTCATTTGGTGCGTACGCAATGTTTATTAATTTCTGTCTACTGAACTACACCCGCTAACTGTATCGCTGCAGGAAGGGAGTGTTATCTTATGCCAGCTCACCTAGCACCAGTGAGCTAGCTAACATTACGGATCAGCTGACAAGGACGTATTTCACTGCTGGAAAGATAGTCTTTTCATAAAACTGGGTTGTTAATGCAGAAGGAAGATACAGATACTTTTGAAATTAATGCTATATGACCAGAGAAAACAGAGAAAAAGCTGTGGCTTTCAATTTAACCTTTCGCTTTTCTACGGTAATAAAGCTACGACCAGAATGCATTAAAAGACACCAAAAAAATCTGCTGGTGGATGACTTAATGCAAGGTTGTCCATTTTGACACAGGAAACAATATGGCAGTCAACTGGTAAAAAACAATCTCAAATTACAGTTGTCAGTTAAGATCTAATTTTTTTCTCAGCCTCTGTGTTTTTTTATAATACAGGAAGCAGTATGGTGCCCACTTCCTGTTGATGAATTCTCATATTTCAGCTAAACAGTGCACTAAAATATGTTTTTAGTGACATTTTAAAAGACATTTTAGGTGAGAAATGAGCAATCCAGTAACAGAATCTTGGTTTACATTTAATCAGCACTGCCTAGTTTAACAGTTTGGTCTGAGTTTGAGACAAGGTCTGAAGACTATCTTGAGTAACAGGATCAAGATTTTGGAAAGAGACATTGCTGTTGAGATTTTTTCCCCTTTTTTTTCTGTTTTTGGCTCTTTGAGCACCACGAGCCGAGTGCCACCTCTATGGCTAATACCTCCAACACTCAGCGACTCACACCAGAGCGATGTAGATACAACAGGTAAGAGGAGAAATATGTTTTTTAAATTTGGGGATGAACTGCCCTTTTAAGGCCTGCAGCTTTTGTGCAGGTGAGAGCTGTGCTAACAGCTTACACCTGAAACCGGAAGCCTAAATGATAGGTCACCTCCGTCACTTGGGAGTACTTGTTCTCTTTGACTTTTACGGAAAAAAACCCTCCCTCTACCTGTGTTGTATCTGGTGTCTTTCTCCCTTCTCTCACCCTCAGTATCTGTCCTGTGACAGAAAACAAGGGTGGGAACCAGAGCTGATACAGGTGGTGCGAGGATGTGTGAAGTTCAACCAGAGTGAAACATGAGAGTGAGAGAAGACCATTCAGATAGACCAGGAACACTGTTTGTTCTAATGGCTTCCAGAGAAGGCAAACAGCAACCAGTGCAATCCAGATGTTTTCTTTCTTTCTTTACTGCTTTTTTCTTAAATGAATATTACCTTGTTTTAACCAAGTAGCTGGATAATTTGTTCCATTTGAGGAGAGGGGAGGGGGCAGGCAGGCGACACTCAGGCGCGCAGCCTCACAGGTTCAGGCCTTGTTGGAAGGGTATCATGTAGCCGCTTTTATGACCTGTTTAACACCAGAGAGTTGAACGCAGCCATTTATCCCACAGTGTATGACACGGTGTGAATGCGATAGGGTGAACACGACAGTAAAAAAAAAAAAAAAAACTTCAAAATGTTCATTACTGGGAGAGGAAATCAGGCTACATGGAAAGAAAGAGAGGTCCCTGTTTGTCTGCAGTAAATTACCCTGACGCCTGCCTCTTTGGATCCACTGATACAAGTTGTTTCGACAACAACTTTCCACTGTTTAAGAGGGGGACACTATTGTTATTGTGCTCATGTGCCAAGGGGAAACCCTGATGCATGCTGCTGACTGGAGGAGCAGTTATGAAATTTAAAACAGCCACTGTCAGGCACAATGGATCATTTGCATGATAATTCATGTCTCTAGACAGTAGAAGTTCCTTAACGGCCTCCCAAGACCATCTGACCTACCAAAACATATTTATCTTAGGGAGCTTCATCCATCAGCTCAATGTAATGAGAGATAACACATACAGTATGTCTCTGTTTACACATTAAGGCCTGCCAGACAAAGCTAATGAGTGCTCTGTTATGTGATGTATGTATGAGAAAGCTATGGAAGAGCAACATCAGCATTAGAGGCTTTATGTGTGTGAGATAGAGAGAGGGGAGATAAATGTGTGTGTGTGTGTGTGTGTGTGTGTGTGTGTGTGTGTGTGTCTGCAGGCTGTTTTCACGCTACAAAAAGTAATGCACCAGAATTTGTATATAACCATGATCAATGCGCTGACAGGAGTAAAGATGAGCGTAGAATAGAGAGTAGAGTAGAGAGTAGAAAGAAGCGAAACTCTGTGTAAGGAGGGAGGTTGGGGTGGTGGAGGAGTCAAACAAACACAGGACTTGCCCCCAGGAGACCAGTGATAGTTTCTCAACCAAGTAAACTTTGCTGTTATATTATTTTGTTATTTTGAGGTGTGTCGTGATCATGTTTCTATTCCTTAAACCTGACCTACATAACTTTACTTTCCTAAGCTTAAGCTAAGATACTTAACTTGCCTAACCCTAACCTAAGTTACTTTATTTTCCTAAGCCTAACCAAGGTAACATTACTTGCATAAAACTAGCCTATGTAACTTTACTTTCCTAAGCCTAACCAAGGTAACTTTCCTAAACCTAACCTACATAAGTTGTCTAAACCTAACCTACGTAACTTTGCTTTACTAAGCCTAACCTCTGTAACTTAACTTGCCTAAACCTAACCTATATAACTTTACATTAAGTACAAAACTTTATGTTAAGTATGTAATTTGGCGACACCAAACCATGTTTCTTTTTCCAAACCCATACGAAACTTTGTGTTAAGAATGTAATTTTAGTTTAAGTATGTAACATGATGACAACATTCTTGGGCTGCTAATTGGTTAGATATCATACGAATCATTGTCTGGGGATACGTTGCAGAGTATTCTCATGCATCTTTTGTATGTAACATTACATTAAGTACTAATGACACCCAAACATGTTTCTTTTCCTTTAAATATCTAATCTATGAAACTTTGTGTTAAGTGAGTAATGTTACAACGGCATTCTTAGCCGACTAATTTGTTAGATATAACTTACTGTATTTATTGTAAGTTATCGTAAGTTATCATACAAAGCGCTGTATGAGCATACATTGCAGGTGGTTATGATGGTCTATTTGTACGTAATTTTACCCTAAGTACATAGCGTAACAACATATTTCTTTTCAGGAACCTAACCTACATAGCTTTACTTGCCTAAACCTGACCTACATTACTTTGCATTAACTATATAACTTTACTACGTACGTAACATTACGTTTCGTGGGTTGCTAGTTTGTGAGATATCACACAAACTGTTCTGTGAGTGTGTGTGTGTGTGTGCATGTGTGTGTGTGCGTGTGTGTGTGTGTGTGTGTGTGTGTGTGTGTGTGTGTGTGTGTATGCATTTGGAGGATAAAGAGCAGAATGGACAGGAGCCGTCATCTTTACCAGGTCTTCAGCAGAACAAGGAACATTTGTCCTGACAGCAGCCAACAGGAGCCACCATTAAAATGAGGCTGTGTGTGAGAGAATGAGTATGTGAGGTATCATGTTTATCGCACTGCTGTTTATTATATATGTCAGAGCCAATATGTTTATGTGACCGCTCTTTGGCTCAGGAGCCTGGTCCACAACTCCTTGAGAGATCACTGGAGGGTCCCCCTGTGAACACTTAGGCTCTGGCTTTCAGAGGGAGAGGAATAACAATCCCCTCTATGATGTCTTCCACATGCGCTCCATGACGCGCACTCATTTTTTTCCCCTGACTATTTCATCCTTCATCAGATGTGTTGGAGGTTGGGCAACAAGGAGAAAGAAGAGAAAGAGAGAGAGAGACAAGGGTGAAGGAAAGTGAGTGGGAGAGAGGAAAAAGTGAGAGCTGATCTTAAATTTCAATTGAGCCCCGGCAGCTACACAAACAGTGGATGAAGGTGGGAGGGGGGGAGACACAGCAGCTGAGGCAGAGGGATGGATGGATGGATGTGGATGTGGAGAGGGAAGAAGGGAGGGAGTGAGGCGCTCGGCAGAGCCACTCAGTCTAGACTCCAGATGTGCAGGCAGCAGCAGTGTGGCTGTTTTGGCCCCCACCAGGCTGCTCTGGGAGTATCCCCGGCACATGTCCCCACGCCGCCTGTAAATCAGCCCAGCCAGGCCTCAGGCAGCACCGCAGCCACAAAACCCCTCCGCCCGGACCCCCAAAACGGGCTGGCCAGCGACAGACGGACGCCGATGAGCCCACTGTGCCGCGTTAAGCCTGTAATAGTCTCCTTCACTGCCTATGGCTCCAAGTTTAAAGAATTACCACCCTTTTTTGCCTCTTGGTTTTAAGTGTGTGTTTGCATGCATGTGTAGGTGTTCCTCTAAATGCAGATGGGGTACAGCACCAGGGCACAGCAGCTGACTATAGATTAGAGAGGAATGCAGCTTGGTGTCATAAACGCTGCCGTCTCTCCTCATTTAGATCCACCACAGCTCGTCTGCTGCTCTGCTCCCTAGTCTCACTGGCACCAGGGCATTCCTTCAATAGCACACTGCTTCCCATACTTCACATCCACTCCAACATCCACAGAGAACATTCACACAATTACAGATTCCTGCTGGATGTGAGTGTGTGTGTGTGTGAGTGTGTGTGTGTGTGTGTGTGTGTGTGTGTGTGTATGTGTGTGTGTGTGTGTAATCCTTTCCCATCAGTGCTCAACACATAATTAGACGTTGGACTGGGAGGCCCGGCCCATATATAGTAAGCAATGTAGACCACAAACATGCACTTAAAACCAGATTTCTTATTGTACTCCATCAGACCAGAGTGAGCTATTTTAAAGGGGGAAAAAAGTCTTACAGTGGGTCACCGTGCAGCGTTTAACACATCCAAGTCCACACGAGCAGAAGGAGCACAGGAGGAGGAGGCCTGTGTGTGTTTCCAAACCAATCTCGTGCTATTGTGCAAAGTGCTAAAGTCAACGCGTCACTCAGCTGTTCAAACAGGTAGCGTGGAAACATCGGAGCTGTGTTTAAGTTGATCAGGCTGCAGACATCCTCTGAACAAACAGGTGAGCGCAGGGAAAAAAACAGTGGAGGTCAGTGTGTGTCTGTTTGTGTGTGCGTGTACACTCAGCCGTGACTGTGGCCCCGTGAAAAGAGGCGGCCTCCCCTTCTGTCCACTGTGTGTGAACAGGTGAGCAAGCCACCATTTTAAGTCCAACCAGTAGACACAAACACATTAACTGAAACACACAAATGCACCTATTCACGCAACCACACTCACACATATCCCAGCTGATCCCTCTAAACCTTTCTATGCTAGGTCATGGTGAGATTGCAGTAGCAGCAGCCCTCACACAGCTTCCTCCTGTAGTGACCATATGTAAGTGTGTGTACTTTGGGGTTCTTCAAACATCTTGATTGTGTTGTTCCTTGTTGTAGGGGATTGGTGGGAGATTTCCCAGCATCAAGGCCCAGACCCTGCATGGGACGCTGCAGGAAAAAACAGCTGACAGCCTTTGGAATGCTCCTGGACATAAGAGGTTAACTGGGCTTTAACCTTCGCACTGTGGGAGGGGATTGCTGCTGAAACACAACACAGACCTCCGACTGGACTGTCATCAGAAGCTTACATTAGACAATGAAGCGTAGGCCCTACAAGTCTCAACGATATGACGACTGTGAGATTTGTAGTCAGTGTTGTTTAAAACCTACAGTATGCCTTGACGTTATGAAACACACAGAGATAAAAAAGGGGGGTTGTTTATGGGTTGGTAGGAGTGCTGAAGTGATTATTTGATTAATTGCCAGAAAAGGATTATCAACAAAAATGTCAAACATCCACTCCTCTAATGAGAATACTGTTTTCCCAGTTTACATAACTCTAAAGTGATTATCTTTGGGTTTGGGGCTGTTAGTTGGCCAAGACGTCATCTTAGGCTCTTGGAAGTTATGATGGAGTAAACCTGTATTTCCCAGCTTTTTTGTGTGATGTACCTCGATAGCCCTGTCAGATAAACTGAAGTAGGCTACCCCTTCATCAACACCACCCATCATGTCAAGTGGCATTGATTTGAAGTTGGATGTAGAAACACTATTAATTGAGGAAAAGTGGATATTGTTACAGTATTTTTTCCATACAACTGAACTGCCAATTACTAGGTCACAAAAGTCAAGATTGCATTTGTAGCCAACTATGACAACTTGGAGTAGCATTACTTCTAGCTAACTTTAAGCTATTTAAACTGTCAAAATACCTTAAATTTTAGCCTTTTAATATCTCCAGCAAACTATTTTAACTGCTAATCTACGAGCTTACTGTAAATATCCATTTTAACCTTTAATCATCAGCCTTTTCATTGACTTCTTGTAGCTATTCAGCTGTTTATCCATTATAGGCTACTTTAAACTAACAGTTTAACCATTTATCCTATACTTACAGCTATTTTGATCATTTATCCATTAACTTTAGCTAACAAGCTATTCCAACCTTTGAAATCCTGGACTGTACAAAATAAAACGGGTGGAAATTTTTTAGCTTTTTTATTTATCCAGCTATTCATCTGTTAATCCATTACCTCCATCTAACATATGCCTATATATACTTGTAGCTATTTTAATCATTTATCATATGGCTTTTTCATCTATCTAATTAGCTGTTAAGCTAACTGTTGGACCATTTGTCCAACAAATTTAGCTATCCATTTCAACTGTCTATCCCTTACTTTTAGCTAGCTTTAAGGTATTTCAACTGTTAATATACTAGTCTTACTATCCATTTTAACCATTTAATTGTCTGCCTTTCAGTGAATTTTTGTAGCTATTCAACCTTTTATCCATTTTAGGCTACTTTAAACCAACCACTTAACCATTATCCTATACTTTCAGCTATTTCATATCATTTATCCATTAGCTTAGCTAACGAGGTTTTTCAACCATTGAAATCCCGGACTGTATAAAATAAAAGAAAACTTTTAGCATATAACTGATTCAGCTGTTAATCTATTTCCTCCTTCTAATATATATCCATTATTTGTAGCTATTTCAATCATTTATCATTTGGATTTTTCATCTATCTAATTAGCTTTTAGGCTAACTATTTGTCCAACAAATTTAGCTATCTGTGTCAAATGTTTATCCATTACTCTTAGCAAACCGGTAAACGATTTGTCCAAATAGGTCAAACTTAGCTGTTTGTTTCAGCTGTTTATTATTTTTGCATAACTACAGTATTTGGACTTAATTCCTTGTGTTTAGCCTACAGTTTATAGCCTAGGCTACTTCTGTGCTTGCTTGCCAACTAGCATTTCAATTGCAACACATAGTGTTGAGGGGTAATGCACATGCAACTTTGGGTGGGAGTGACTGAACTAAAAAATGAATTGCTTATCCTCTTAATAACTGACAGATTATTTTATGATAATAATATTAAGTTAGTTGCAGCCCTAGATACCAGTTTAGAATGTAGAACTGATAATTGAGCCTAAATTTTTTTTTTAATGATTTAAATTTTAGGTTTTAAGAAACTTTTCAGATAGACAGCAAGTGAACAGGACTCACCTACCATCCTCAACAGGCTCCATTTTATACCACAAGAGGGCCACCTACACCATCTAAGATCCTCCTGGGGTCCACAACAGATAGAAGTTTGTGTGTGTGCATGTGTGTATATGCGTGAGTGTCTGTTAGCATGCATGCATGAGCAATCCTGAGTGGGGGGATTGCAGGAGACAAGGCAGTCAGTCAGAGGGCCCTGGGCTCTCCCAGTTAATTAGTAGCAGGGCTAGGCCACAAACAGGCCAACAGCCGCCGCCTGGCCCACAGTCATCATGTGAAACGGCTGGAGGGGAGAACGTCTCCCTGACGCTGCAGATAGAGCCGTTCAAAGAGCTTATCTGAGGCTGTCTGGCCTCGCCTTATCTGATCTGACCCCAGCTCATACGCCTCCTGTTACACTATGTTTCATCTGGTGCAGAGTGTGGAAGTTGTTCCTGTGTGTGTGCGAGTATGCAATTGAAGGCTCTTGTGTGTGAGTTGGAATCTGGTTATAATGTTAAATGCTTGGATTGGATGTCAACCAGGCCAGTGTGAGGTCACCATCGGTTGTAACACAGTAAAAAAAAAGGGGGGAGCAGAGGAGGGGGTGCATATCAAATCAACCACAGGTAATGTCACTGTTACGAGGCAATCTGAAATCATTTAAGCGTACATTTGTGCAGTGATTTATGAAGTGATTTATGGGAAAGTTACTCAGGCGAGCTCTGTGGCCTGAGCTGGATATGTTCAGGAGTGTGTTTTTGTTTAAGTGTGTTAAGACCACAGCTCAACCAGCACAACACAATGTGCAGAAACCAACAGTTAACAGAAAGTAGTCCAATATTGTTATATGTGGAAGGTAATCAGTAATCTGTACAGAATTACATTCTTCAAACAGCCCTCTGAGCTTTGCATGAGTGTGTACTCATCCTGCAGGTGATCATTTATTTTCCATTATATGCTAATAAGCACTGTTGTATCTTTCAAATGAGCCACTGCACAGTAATTACGTATCCACTCTAAGCTTTTCTCTCCTGGCACCGGCTGGCTGTGGGCAGGGACGAACAATTCAGACACAATTTAGCTACAATGCTGCAGTAATTGTTGTTGCCCACTGTCTCCCCCAGGGGTGACCCCTCACTTCCCGAAACACAAACACATGCAGATACAGATGCACATACTCACACACATCAGCACACAATGTTGACACAGCTTCAGCAGGGACACCCCCTTCTACACTATGACACCCCCCTTCTCCTCCCCTCCTCCTCCTCCTCCCCCCTTTTGCCTTCTTGATCCCTCATCCCACCGTCCCTTCCTACACACACACATACGCGCGCGTGCGCACACACACACACACACACACACACACACACACACACACACACACACACACACACAGAGTGCTGTTTGGTGGAGATCAGAAGCCCAGCTCAGAGGCCCCACACCTGGGCATGTTTGCGGAGGAAGCGGGCCCTGGGCGGGCTGCGCTCCATGCGCCTGTCGACTGGCTCCACCAAGTCTGGCCAGCTGTGCTCCTGGCCTGGCCTCGCGCTGTGGGGGCTGTGCAGCTGGGAAAGGCATGTTTCCCAAAAGAGGAGAAAAAAAGGCAGGGAGGGGAGGAGGGAGGGAGGACACACAGCGAAGAGAAAAAGAGAGAAAAAAGGGCTTTAGGTTATTTCGAGCTCATTACACATTCATCCCTGAGCTCTCCTAAAGCATCTCCTTTTATATGAAAAAAACATTCTGGACTAAGCTGGTTAATACCTAGGAAGTGTTTGAATTCATTATTAGTTTTTTTTATGTAATTATCAAACAAGTTTAAATGATATAAAGCAAAAGAATAAAAGTATTGCACAGTAGATAATCAAATTGAAGCTTGTTTGTTGTGATAAACGCACCAATATTAGCACTTTTTTGATACAAAATGTGTCCTATATGTTTAATTCTTCACTCTTATGCCTCTTTAGATAATCAAGCCAGGTGGTTATACCTAATATTCTTTCATAATAATCCATGTTCATCATAGACAGCATGTTTGTTCAAGCTGCATCAAAGAAATGATGAACAAATGGAATTCAGAATTGCTTTACTTCAGTTTCAGGTAACGGAATGTTTAGTATATTTTGAATTTGAATGTTGGATATTGTAATTTGGCAGATGCTCCGGTGTGATAAAATTTCCTGGGGATACAATGCACACACTCAAAACTTTCCCCAGTTTGAAGAGACGACAAACAAACTGTTGCAGCATTTGCTGTTTCAGATGTCACCTCTTCCTGTGTGTGTACTTAGCCTGCTGCCATGTGGAGCTCCCGAGGGCTGTCGGGCCCAGCAGTAGCTCAGGAAGTGGAGGACGTGTGGAGAGGCCGCCGTGTTCTCCTGTCACTCAGCACTCCAGGGAACAGCCAGCCAGGCCGAGCCAGGCGGACTGGGGCCAGAGCACGGCAGAGCTGGGGGATCCCGTCAGAACATGCCCAGAGCACAGGCCTCGTCCTGGGCAGGAGCCACTGCTCAGCTCTCCCTCCATCCAATCCCTGAGGATGAGTCCTAAAAAGCACATCACCTTAATTATGATGGATTGAGTATAAGATTGTATCTTTGCTGCTGCATCTTGTGTAAAGGCCCAATTGACCTGACATCAAAGAACTAGTAGTGCATTGCCTCACCTTGCCTATATCTTGGCTAAAAAGTTGCACCTGAACACACTGCAGCCAAGAGCCAGCGACCAAGGACGGATTCAAGACACTATTTAGCCAGTTAGCACATTAACAACACAACCTGATGTTGTAAGAACAAATGATATTTATCGTGCGCTAGACTAAAATATCAAAATTACAAACAGTTTCTGCTCAAGAGCTCAATGGCTTGTTTGTTTCGATCTCATGCCCTGTTAACTTTAGCCATTTGTCTGCTGTCCTCACTTCCATTTCTCTCCTTGTGCACTAAGCTAATCAGAGGGATTTTACTCACCAATGGGCTCTGCTGACACCGATGCCAATTCAACAAGCTGCATCAGCCGACAAGAAGTCTGCAAGGGCCGACGATGGCTAACTGGTCCCAACAGTGTCCCGCTAAAACTAGAGCGACACGCTTACCAACAGCTCGACATTAACCAACAGCCGACTGTCGGCTTGGTGTGTCTCGGCTGTCAGGACAGTGAAACTGCCGTATGTCACTTTACAGTATATCACTGCTGTTTCTCCAAGGCATCTCCACATGTCTAGTTTCACTTGTGTGTTTTAGCTCTGTTTGCATGGTTCAGATTCTAGACACCCTGATACTATCTGTGTAGATCAGTTAAGGCATTTTAAACCTTAAGCAGCTGTATGCTCCAATAGTTGTCCCTTGGGCTTGTTTGACTACAGATTGAGTGTTCAGGTGAAACAACACTAGTTATCCAGTGCAGCTATTTATTGCCCCTGCCGGGTCATTCCCCTCAGAGGACCTCAAACATATGAGAGCAGCCGAGCAAACAGAGGAGCAACACACTAAACCCATTTATCTATTGCACAAAGCACAGAGCCTGCTGACACACAACATGTTCTGTCTGTAAGGAGCCCATGTGTTAACCACATCCCTCGGAGGAGACTCTCACAGTTTGGCCTCTGTGTGGGGGGACGCTGAGGTGGCATACTGGCTCTCAGCAGTCTATAGCCTCTCTTCAGGTTAGGCTGGCCAGCACCACAGGACCTTACCCTCTGTCCCTTAGGCTAAAGGTGCTCCCTGCTGCGCTCCCTCCTCAGGCGTGACCCCGGACCTGCCACCCTGCTGTCACCAGTGGCCCAGGTGGCCAGATGGACATACAGGGAGGAAGCGGCATAAGGTGAACATATGCTGCAAAAAAGAGGTGGATGCTTTTGCAAGGAAGTCCATTTGTTCTTGTTCTGGCAACAGAGACAATGTGAGAGATAAAAATGTTGCAGTGATAAACCAACATTTATGGATGATGGGTGATGTGTTGCAGGATGGGATATACCATTAGCTCAGACAGAAAGGCGCCTAAAATCAAACTCTCTCCTACACACACATTGAGTTTATTTCCTCTGTGTTGCTCCCTTTTTCTATGTAAGCCTATGCTTGCTCACCCACTGAGGCCTCCACCTTGCCCTGCCTGCCCCATCACAGGAGCCTGTTTTCAGGCTTGGCGTACCGACGAGAGCCAGTCTCTGCTCGCTACCAGGGCCCACACACCCACACCCACTACATTCCTCCACTCACAGCCAGAGGGGAGGGTGAGGTGCTGGATGAGGTGAACATCAGCCCTAACGGATGGGACAGCCTGGCGCAATATTGCAGGATATTTTCTCCAGATCAGCAGGTATGAACTGAGCTTTGTGCCTCGGTCTGATATCATTAGGCAGTATGATATCTGTTAGGCTCATTTTCCTATGATGTTGTCCTACATAGGTCTGCCTTTTCAGACGATGATCCATCTCTGGGGGATCAGATTTGCTTCGCTTCGTATCAAAATAAACCTGCAGCTTAGCAGAGTAAATGGAAAAACAGAACAGAGGGAAAAGAAGACCTCAGGAGACACAGAAGGAGAGATAGAAAAAAAATCCTGACGAAAGCAGAAAGAGAGGATTATCTCCCCAGCTGTCTGTGCATCAGGAAGTCTCTCCCAGAGAGTCAGCTCTGACCAGCCTGATCACAGAGGCAGCACAGGAAGTCCCACAAAAAGAAAAGGAAGTGAGCACCAGCTACAGGAAGTGCGTTTTTGCAGCTTCGGCTCCACGAAGTCTGGACCCTGAAGGGAGGGAGGGGGGAGGAGGAAGGGAGGCAGCCCAGCTGAACGCCAGAGTGTGAGAGAGGAGGAAAAGAGAGGGAAAGACACTTAGAGAGGGAGGGAGGGACAAGTTAGGGCGTAGTGACGGCAGTGACAGCTGTCTCCATTGCCGCCAGCTGTGTGTCATTTAGTGAGTGCTTATAAAAATGAGCCTGGCACCAGGGAGTGATGTTCCTGATGCTGTGGCGCCAGGCGCTCCGCTTCAAATGACACTGGGTGCCACCACGACTTCCTCTCAACCTACACACACACACACACACACACATATGTATATACGCACACAAATGAAAGAGCACAAAAAGCTCAATTCAGCACATGTAAATGCAGGCTTGTGTTTGTGAGAGGCATATTTTCAGCTGCTTCTATCCTTCCTCTGCAAACTCCTACAACAGAAAATTGAAATGTGTTTCTACAGTTCATCTAATTACACAATACTGTGATTCAACACTATCGCAGCAAACACAGAGGACGTCAGGACAAACAGATTACAGGCTCCCGTGACAACATCCCCACCACGTCCCACTCACACACACCTGTGTTCACACATTCTCTGACTAAGCCCAGCGTTTTGCATGTAAATAGTGTGTCGCTGTGCTGAGGAGGTGCTAACTTCCTCTGTGTTGCACCTGGCCGATTGCTCATCTGCATAAAGAGTGAAGGGGAGTGAAGGAGAGCTGCAAGGACAGAGGGAGAAAGAGGGAGAACATCAGAGGTGTTAATGGGTTAAAACCTGATAATTGGGGGGTACTTAGTCTACCATTGTCATCGTGAGGCCTGAGGGACAACAGATGAAGCCTCATTTGGATTTCTTGGAGTTCACGTGTCACTTTAAGTGCAGATGCTTCTTGACTCAGATCAGTCATTTCTTCCAGTACTTTTTGTCTTTGTCTCAACCCTTTTGTTTTGTTGCATCACTCACTACCTCTTGTGCTTTTGTAGCACCTTTATATATTTGTGCTTGATATTGTAAACAGTGCTCTAGTTATATAGTATGTTACAAGTCATTGTTTTGCAACTAAATCTCAAATCTTCTTGGACTCAACTCCCAAGTCAAGACAGACAAATCTCGAGTGTTGAGCCCTGATTCAAAATGGGTTCTTCACCAAACGTTATGCCATTTCAACAGGAGACCGGTGTTCAGAACTGTGTACCTTTAGTGATCTTTGAGTCCTTTTAAGGTACATTGTCACTAGGGGTGTAAATCACCAGCTTCATCACGATACGATATTATATCGATTCGTTTGGATGATGATACGATGTTTGCCGATATCACAGAGTCTGTCACGATATGATTTCGATTCGATTCAATTCAGGAGCCTGCGATCAATATGATGTGATATCATATGCCCATCTAACACAATCATTTACATCAACTCACAAAAACAACTAGAATATGATTTGACCATTTTATTTCTGAGCTCTTCCAGGTATCAGGCATTTGAATGAAAAACAGTATTCTTCTGTAACAAAAAATAACAAAAATAGACCTGTTCATTAAGTCTCACATTCCTCATGTTTAAGTGAATTTCAAAATAAAGGTGTATCTTTAAGATGACGATATGGATCGATGTTTTCATTTTGCATCAATGTAATAGGATCGTTAATCAATGAATCGATGTATCGATGTGGATTGATGTATCGTTACACCCCTAATTGTCACAATGTTTCTTTATCTGAACCTGACCTACGTCACTCTAAGTGAAGTACGTAATGTCACTAATTCACTCATTTGTTAGATATCATACAAACCGCTGTATGAGGATACATTGACCTCTGCCATGCATCTGTTTTTAAACTTCCATTTGCAGCTGTGACACTTTAATTTCTCCACATGGGATCAGTGAAGTTCATCTTTTCCCTTATCATAACTTTTTTCCATTATTGTATGAACTATTGCACAGTGCTCCTTTAAAAGCCTACATTCCCTCTGGATGCCATGTAAATATAGTATTTTCAGCATACAATATTTTTATGTGTGTCGGTCATAAAGATGCAGTCGTAAAACTCCAGCCAGCCTCGAAACCACATCTCAAAATGTGCCCTTTGAGATCTCTCCAAATTTCTAAGAACCGCTTTCGCAGAAGGGCAGAAAATTGAATGACGAATAATAAGAAGGAACAGTCTGACTTTAGATATGCTGACATCATTATATCTTGGCACAGCCAGTGTGACCTGTGTCTTTGTGTTCTCCTGCATGTCCTTTACCTCCGATGTGCTGATGTGTGTCGCTTTCTATCTGAGCTTTATCTTCCTGATAAATGATAAAGCAGATATCCATGTGTTGTCCTTTTGCCATCAGAGGCTATCAGGGCCTTCCAACAGTATCTACTAGGGCCCTGTCAAGGTCAGACCGCAGTTCATCCAAAAACCCTTCAGGCTCACAACTGCTTTTCAGATGGGACGCTGGCGTCTTGGAGTCAGCACGGGACACACAGTCATAACATTTGGGTTGGAGTCTTCCAACAGACATAATTCAACACAGCTTTAAAAGCAAAAGCTGATAATATTCAAAATGACTGCTGTCATCATACTCGAGAGAGTGAGTACTCTGGCTCGGGGCCAGCCAGCTCACTGCTCTATATTTGGTCATTTCTCCTGGCTTAAAAATGACTTCACCAATGCAATTTCAGCCTGGGCCCATGTGTTGTTTCAGTCTCGTTTTCAGTAAACTCTGTGATCACCTTGCCTTCGCGTTCCACAGGCCTTTCACTGGGAGCACAAAGAGAGAGAGGGGCATTAGTCCACAAGAAAAGCCCAGCTTTGGCTTCTTAAAGAAAGCAGAGGTTTAGCTCTTTCACTTCCACTGCATTGTTATGCTAAGGCCCAGCTTGGGAATAAGAGTGAACCATTAGCATCTGAAGAAGAGCCAACATCTGAGGGAAACATGTCTTTAAGGCCCCAAAGAAAAGAATCCATGCTGTCTCTCCCTCTCATTTTCTCATTCTCTAACTCACTCACTTGTTCCTCAACTCAACTCTCATTCCTCGCCATTCGAAGGCCTATTCTCTTTTCTTTCAGTTTCTCCTGCTGGCTCTTTTGGCGCGAAGAGGGATAAGAAGTGTATGTGTGTGTGTGTGTGTGTGTGTGTGTGTGGGTGTGTGGGTGGTTGGAGAGGGGGATTAGGAATTTAAATACTTCACGAAACAATGAATATATCAGCTATCTTACTGGATACTATGCATCCATATCAAACAGGTTAAATTCATTATAAAGACCTAGTTTTAAAGAAATAACTGATGTTACCAAATGAGCTTATCTGAAGATGACCAAGTGATCATATTTAACATCATCATCTCAGAGGTAATGTCATGACTGGAGCAGGGTGTTATTGGAAAATTGCAATACTTGTGCAAATGTGTTACCTGAGTTTTGATATCAAGTATCAGAATACTTATATATAGCCTAAGCTGAGCTTACATTTGATGCCAACTCGATACTCAGTGAAATGTAAGGCTTTTCCATTGGCACTTTTGGTCGTGCAGTGTCAAACCATGCCGCGTTGATTTGCGTTTCCATTACCAGTTCAAACACACTGAGTTGCGCCATGTCGGTTGGGCCAAAGTGTGCCCAAGCGCCTCCAAGCAAGTTGCAGTGACGTCAGATGTTATTCAGGGTCGACATTCAGTGACAATTTAGTGACAAGATGAAATAGTCTCTGCTGCTTTTGCCAGACATAGCAGATCATCAGTCTCAGCAAAGAGAAAGCCGAGTGGTAAGCGCTTGGTATGGGGATGAAACCCAAGCCCTGCTTGATGTTTGAAGTGGGAAGACCAAGTAGGCAGGAGATGGACATCCGTCGTATGTTTGTGTAGTACTGAGAAAAAATTTAAAAACTCTGACAACAGTACAAGAAAGTTATCAGTTATGCTATCAGTTAAAGACACATCTTCAAGCAGGTAGCCCTGTTGTATGGAGATGCAAACCCCTGCCACGCTGGGCTGATGCGCTGAGTCAAACTGAGTCACACCAAAAGAGCATCTGCATGGAAAAGGGCTCATGGATAAATTCCAGGGGCTGCTGAAAAAGTGACTCCCTAAGGGCAATGAGTATTTGCTAAAATACTTCTTATATCACTTTTCCATTTCAATGAATAAGTGGTGACAATGGTGGTTGATGTTCAGTTGTTTGTTTTTGCCATTTGTTGTCTTTCTATCATTTCTATTATAGGCTCTATCACTGGCTTCAGTATCACCACATATTAAGTGAAGTGTAACTGAAGTTTTACATAGTTCAGTGCTAATAAATCACCCCAGTTCAAATATAGAAACCTCATTTTAACTGTTTGACAGGTGATGGTTTTGAATTTTTCGCTGTGTTCTCACCCAAACAACTTAACTTGGCTTATGGCACCTTTCATTGTTTTCATTGCAGTCTCAAGTACCACAGCTGATTCACTGTTAAAGACGTTTCCAGAGCATTCAAAAAGGTTATCATGTTCTTTGATATAGTTGTTTTTATGAGTGCAACATTCAGAGGAAACTCAAAAACGTCAGTGATTAGCGAATGTTCAGGACTTTGTTTGTT
This sequence comes from Epinephelus fuscoguttatus, assembly GCF_011397635.1. Classification (NCBI taxonomy): domain Eukaryota; kingdom Metazoa; phylum Chordata; class Actinopteri; order Perciformes; family Serranidae; genus Epinephelus; species Epinephelus fuscoguttatus. The sequence continues at coordinate 29,694,306 of NC_064752.1, forward strand.
TGTCTTTTTTAATACTAATTCTGATGCTTTTACTCCAAATATTGGCCTGTATTGATACTGAGTACTGATGCATTTATTTTCTCATGACAAGGAACTCACTGAAGTATTTTTTATTAAAGGTAACATGAGTCCAGGGATTGTTATGACACTAAAATGGTGTTGGTGGCCAGCTGTGACTGAATGACAAAAAATTCTGTAATAACGCTGACAAAGAAACTATTAAACTTGTAACAGGCACATCATGGTCAATACTAAATCATCTTAATAACATCAGCATCCCAGCTGCTACTGATCTCAAGGATTGGATTGGTGCATCCCTACTGCATAATAACGATAAATAATCATGCACCTTGTTTGTCCCCTTGGGGGAATTCATTTTTCATTCTGTTGTTATTCTTCTGTGTTCACATGCAAGCACACAGGCATGTGCATCAAATGTGGAGAGATGTCAGAATGATGGGTCGCTGCAGCACAGCGCCCCGAGCAGCCACCAGTCCACACTCCATCTGTCTGTGCAGGACTTTAACCAGCTACCCTCTGGTTCCAAAGCCAAGTCCCTTATGACTGAGCCACAGCTGCCATATTCACAGTAGGCTGTGCACACAACCAAGGATGCCATGGGAACAGTGATGCTCATTTGCTATGAAATTTAGTTCAGCTGAGAGCAGGAGAGTTGCTTAACCAGTCTCTATGATATTTAGCCTCTGCATTGAAGTGCATGACCACTGAAGGACAACAAAGCTTTGACAAAATCAAGCCTTGCAAGATGCCAAGTCTCACAAGACCGCAGCCTGGCCTATCTGGAACAATCATGTTACCTGGATAATTGAACATGGAATCATTGCGGCTTCCAAGTGCGAAAGCGGCTTTAGTTCCCTCGCTGCTGTGAGCTTTGGGTTTGTTGTAAACAGTCTGAACGTTGGGGGGCAGCTGTGGGATGAATCATAGCCCCATCACACACACGTCATCCTGGGTGTGATAACACCCCTGGGTCACAACTGGACACGGAGTGGACCGAATCCTAGAAAGAGGGGGAGTGGGGCGTCGGTAGAATAGTGGATAGTGCCGGCACCCCATGTACAGAGGCGATGCCTCGCTGCAGCGGTCGCAGGTTCAACTCCGGCTTGCAACCATTTGCTGCATGTCACCCCCTGCTCTCTCTCTCACCCCATTTCACTCTGTATTGTACATTAAAGGCAAAAAGCTCAAAAAAATAATCTTTTAAAAAAAAAAGAAAGAAAGAGGGGGAGTGATACTGTAAAGAAACTCACACTGTAGGGCAACATGCAGGAACTGAAAGCTAGAAATGCTGAGTCACTGCAGTTTTGCGGACTGTTATGTTCCCAGCTGGCTGTTGACATGGAAGGGAGGAGTGATGGGCTGAGTGATAGCAACAACACCATCACCAGCAGCACTGTGAAGCCTTCTGTCTGATAAACACATGACTCTGACAGGGCTTTCTGGTCAAGCCCTTCTTCTAGCTGAGTAAAGCCTCAGTGAAGCACAGAGCCGTTCGGGGAAGAAAAGAATGACTAAGTCGTGCACCTGCCTCTCTGTCAGGGTAACACAGCCAACACACTGACAGGAGGGAAGGGGGTGAGAGGGCTGCATGAAAAAAAGGAATTTCCAAGGACAGGGAAGATGTTGTGAAATCATATTGCGCATGTGGCCTGCACAGCTGCAGAGGGAGTGAATCGCTCCATGTGTAACAGCATGAATCACCAGTAGAGTTCCTCAGAAGTCAGATCACACTTTCAGCTCGCTCTCTCTGTCTAGTTCTTTCTCTACCTCTCACACACCCCTCCCACCCTCCCTCCCTCCCTGTTGTGCTCTCTTCTGTTTTCCATACCTCGCCCTCTTTATCACAGGTGCAGGCAGTGAAGTAAGCTGACTAGATTATCCACATGTGCAGTACACGATCACACCCCAGTCTCACAGCCATGCAAACACACACAAATACACACACCTCGCTAATCACAATGAACAATGCTGGAGCCATCCAAAGTCTCTTCATCAGCATGAGATCATGTGGCACATATAACACACATCGCTCACACACTTCCTCCTCCTCCACCTCCTCCCCCCGTCACACTGTAACGCAGGTGGCTGACTGCAGCAGCCGGAGCAGCATTCCTGCTCTGTTGTTAAGTGACATCTCCTCTGTAGAAGTGTCCTCATCCTCATCCAGGAAAATCAGATGACTCACAAGGTTATTTACTTCAGATGGATCTCACTGGGGTTTTTATGTCACTTCTAATGTATCTGGAATGCTTATGGAGGCTGCTTTAGGTCAGTGTACCTACATCATATTGCTGCACATGTATCACAGATAGAAATTAAAGGAAAATTTGGCCGCTACAGTTCATAATAGGACCGGTTGAACCAGCATTTAAAATGGCAAAATTTGTGGAAAAATCAATTTAGTCCATTGGTGAATTTGCTCACAGGGACAAAGTAAATCCATACGTTTCATAAAAAATTTGAGCCACTGACCAATAGCTAGCTATCTCAAGAGCACTGACCTTTGATGTCACAAAGCCAGAAGCCCCTTTCACATTGCCTGTTCATGGTGGGAATATCACACTGTTATGCCACCTCACCATGCTGTACAGATATGATCGGTTAATACGCCACAGGAGGTGGTAACGTGCAAAAACAGTGTCTGTATAAACAAGATAGTCTGCAAGATGGGGTCATGGGCGGCACAGGTGCAATGTTTTGATGATGTGTTACATGTATGACCCACTGCGGAACATTTAAAAAGTAGCTGTTAGTTGTTAGTTGTTAGCGGCTAACTCAAAGTAGAAGAATCGCAGCCTTAAATGTCCGCACATTGGGAAAATGATGAGGTCAAGGAGCTCCTTACCCTCCGAGCAGAGGACAAGATCAGTCGCCCTACAACAGGCACGGTAAATGATTCTTATTGGCACGTTAATGCCATTGTTGATGTTTAGAAAGTGCTGCTGACGTGTATGTTTCATGTCACACCAGAGGCCGATGCTGTTGTGTTACTTGCCACGCCTGTCTTGCCTCTTTTGATTCCTCAAAGCTGTAATGTAGTATACAATCACACACTGGAGCGCAATGATGCTGCCATTGTTTGGTTCTGTGTAAAATGCAAAGGAGGCATAAAGAAGTGACTTCGTAGCATCTCTATAGCCCGATCTGTGAAAAAAGGGCTAGTGAGTCCAAAATGGAGGAGGCTATTGTGGCTTTTTAGCTGTTTAACTTTTTACTTAGTGTCAGAGGACAAACTGCTCCACTAAAAAAGGATTAGTCTGCAGACAGTTACGAGACACAAGTCAGTGGTAACCTACAAAGATACAATTTATTGTCCCATTAGCAGTGGCGTGGTGGTAGTTGATGAGGTGTACTACTAATACTGAAGATCGTTCAGAGAGAATTTACCCTCTAGGGTCCTCAGTCACAACTTTTCCACCAAAGTAGCACTAGTCGTTAATCAGGTTCCGTCTATCTAGTGAACCAGGTCACGTTTCCACCAGTTTAAAGTGGAAACATTGTAAACAAGGATTTTTCAACAATGGAGTGCATCACACAATGCACAACGAAAGTAAACAGTAGTAGCAAGATGGCGGACCACATTGATTACCTGCAAATTTTTGTTCTGTCATTACAAATATTTTTTATCCAATTTCAAGCAAGCATCGCTCTCATTTTTCTGACAGTTTCTCACTTGACCTCTCCGTTGTTGCCTTCTTCATCATCTGTTTTCAACCTGTAGAATATGACATGCACTGATGTCGTTATGGTTTATACTTCAGGTCAAGGGAAACCTGCCATTATTGGTTTAAGCACGGACCTAACTTTTAAGGCTCTGAACCTGATAACTTTTTGTCAAAATGCTGACCGATTCGAAATTAAGTGCTTGAACTGGAGCAGAACCTGTTCTATGTTGGTGGAAAAGGGGTAGAGAAATGGTATGGTGTAAGGAGGAGCACCCTCATGAAGTGGAGAGGCTGCCGACATCTTTATCTGTCAAAGCTTTGGCTCTGATGCTAAATTGACAGCTTTAGAATTTGTCTTTAATGCTAATTCAATGGTTAAATCCACCCAGAGTCGAGCTAGTTGTAGTGCCCTGTAGGGCAGCGGTGTTATCCAGGGTCCCTAAGGACTGTCCAGCGCTGCTCTGTGTGGTCCAGCCCCCCCAGGAGAGGGTTGGGCTGGGGGGCTTTGGGCCTCTGTCTCTCTCTCCTCCTTGTCCTCCTTTGATATCAGGAGTGCTGGAATGGAGGAGTAGCACTGGAAGGGGGGGGGGGGGTTGCTGGGTCCCCCTAGTTGCCAAGCGAACGCCATATGGGCAGCTCACTGGTGTTACTGGGGGCCCGGGGCAGTTCCCAGAATTCACATGATAATGAAGCCCGGGGCCATTCAGAGTGCTGGCCTAAAGCTGGGCCTAAGAGCTTTTGATAGCCCCCAGCAGCCTGTAGGCCTGCCCACCCCGGGCCCAGCCAGCTTTCCTGCCAGGCCCAAACCACCTGTTTGATTTTCCCAGGGCCCTGCCACAGCGGAGGGAGAGGAGAGAAAGAGGGAGAAGGGAGGAGGAGGAGGAGGGGAGCAAAGGAATGTCTCCCTCTTATTTTGTCACTGAGTGTGTACTTCCCATTCACTTCCTCTTTATAATCCTCCAGCCCTCCCCTCACGTGCGCACACACATACACACTGTTGCATAAACACAGGCGTGCACGCGAACACACGCACCCCGGTATAACCTAGACGCACATACGCACACACCCCTGCTGACCCGCACACAGGCTCTTTCGCCCTTTTGTTAAACCCCCTGAAACAATCCCAGGGAGAAGAATGAAGTTTAAAAGTAGGGCACCTTCTGCCGCATCGAAGTTTCACACAAGCAGATTCCTGAAAGTGGGCTCTGGGTGAAAAACAGGGCGCTTGTCTTAGCTGCGTGTCTCTCAGCTCTACATGGGAACCAGGGGAGGATCTTTATGGGCAGCTGAGGGAGACTGGCAGTACAAGAACCTGGGGGGTTGGATGAGAGGGTGATGGAGACTGGGGTGGATGAGAGGACACCCGGGCGTGAGAGGAGGGAACAGGGAATGGCGCTTGTGGGTCTTGCAGGGGGTCGATGCATGTTTACAAGGAGGGCACATTCCTTTATCGTGAGAATGGCTGGTCGATGCACAACGAAAACACCAGGACAGACAGGGCAGATGGCCCCAAGGCGTCCCTTCCTGTAGCCACAGCACATGAAAACAAATGTTCAATTCCCGGCTGATGCTTTATCAAACAGCGTGGTGTTGAGTGGCGCTGGAAGATAAATATTATGTCTGTTTAATTTAGCCATGGGGCTTAAAATGACATTTGCATACAGCACATGGTCTGAATGGGTGCTCTCTTCTCTGGCATGACTCTGTGGCAGAGTATTTCCCGTTGTGAAATCATGTGATGTGATCACAGTAACAAAAACTCACACCCACTGGATGCACAGGTGTGCAGGTGTGACGGTGTGTACTCTGCGGCCACTTCTAGTTCCCGGTGTTAAAGGCGGGGCAGCGTTCCTACAGTTTAACCTGAAATGCTACCTTGCTGGGGGCTAAACACCTGCGCTGCACTCACAGGGTTGTAGAAAAAAGGTGAGAGAGGGTGGAGGGGGTACACCTGAGCTGCCTGTGTTTACCCCCAACCCTTACCTTACAGGCTCTCTGGTTACTGTAGTCCCCTGGCTATGCTGTTCTTTTAACACGTTATTCAGGTCAGGTGTACGGGGGACATCTGCACAGAAAACATTACAATAACTCTGCACTGTAGCCCTATTGAATGTGACAAGAATACACACACCTACACCTGTTGCACCTGCACTGCCTTCTGTAGGGCGCATGAATAGATAGCCAGATTCCCACACCCAAGTAAATTAACTTCCTCTTTCTGTTTCGCCGTCTATACAGCTTTGATAAATAGAAACAACAAACAAGAGGCGAAACTTGAGCGGGCTCAGATCACAGCTGAACCAGCAGAGGCTGTTAAGGTGGGACTTAAGTGTCAAGAGCATCAGGAGAGAGAAACAAAAACTCCCCGAGGCCCAAATAACTTGATTATACCCGCTCCACAATCAAAACAAAAGTGGCAGGCCCAATCTGTTCACTGTCAATGGCGGCTCTCATTTGTCAAGCCCATCCAAGAGGTTGGTTCTCAGGCGACTCGCACAATGCCCAGTGACAAACAGGAGGGCTCTCCTTTTAGCCCTGCCTGCCACCGGGAAGCCCATCTGAAGTATTAATCTTTGGGTGGAAGAGTGGAGGAGAGGGCTCAGCCTGGCCCAGCCATTGTCCCCAGGCCTGGGCCCTCTGAATGGGGCTTTGTCAGCTCCCCAGCTGCCACTGTCCATGCTCCATCTTTGGGCTTTGGCTCCCATGTCCCCTGGCCGTGCTGACTGGACGCCTCTGTGCAGCTGTGGGGATGTGCTGGTTTGTGTGTGTGTGTGTGTGTGTGGGATGTAGAGAGAGGTTAGGTGACAGACCATTCGTCTCATACTCACACAGACACACACAAATATGTGGCCTTACATAGGGTCTCATTTCAAAGTGGTGCATTCAGTTGCCATGGAATCTTAAAAATGCCAGAATGAGTTCCTGACTTTGTTACGTTAGTTCAGTTTCTTATCAGGACGTCTTTAGGGGAATATATTCTTGTCTAGTAAACAATAACAACAACACACGGTTCTTAATTTCTCTGCTTTTCTTTTCGATCTGGCAAAATCACAAAAACACACTTGGCAGTTTCGTTGTTTTTATGCTGGGTGTTGATCAGAGGTGTGGACTCAAGTCACAAGACTTGGACTTGAGTCACAAATGACTTTAGACTTGACAAAATCAAAAAAGACATATAGCTCGGATCAGCCTTTAAGACCAATGACTCATGGCTTCACTTGGACTTGAGCCTTTTGACTTGAAAATACTTGAAACTGTCTCCCAAGCCAATTTGGGAAAATAGAGTTACTGACATTTTTCCAATATGAGTTATACAACAAGACCGGACAGAGACAAAATTCACTCTGATTAATAGTGCTGTATGCTGTGAAAGTGCAATGTCAGCACTGCCTTTTATGATTAAGTTCTGTATCACTTGTTTTTAATAAATAAATAAATAAATACACATTTTAAAAAGATGAATGATTTCTGTAAATTTGATATGTTATTATTCTGTTGATAAAATGGCATCACATTTGGTAAAGAGTGCATTATGACTTGTTTAGGAACTAAAAACTCTTGACTAGTGACTTGACTCGAGACTTGACTCAAGACTTGACTCAAGACTTGTCTGTCTTGACTAGTGAGACTTGACTTGGGTCTGTCAGTCTTGACTTGGGACTTAACCCAGGACTTGTCAGTCTTGACTTAGATATTGACTTAGGAGTTGTTAGTCTTGATTAGTGACTTGACTCAGGACTTGCCAGTCTTCATTTGGGACTTGTCAGTCTTGACTTAAGACTTAACTCAGGACTTGTCAGTCTTGACTTGGGACTTAACTCAGCATTTGTCAGTCTTGACTTGGGACTTAACTCAGCACTTGTCAGTCTTGACTTGGGACTTGCCTTGGAAATTGTCGGTCTAAAAACAGGAATTGATCTGGGACTTAATTTAGGACTTGTCAGTTTTGACTAGGGACTTGCTAGTCATGATATCAGACTTGACATCAGACTTGTCAGTTTTGACTTAGGACTTGTCAGTCTTGACTTAGGAGTTAACTCAGGACTTGTCAGTCTTGACTAGTGACTTGACTTGGGACTTGCCAGTCTTCATTTGTGACTTGTCAGTCTTGACTTGGGACTTGACTCGGGACTTGCCAGTCTTGACTTCAGACTTGACCCAGGACTTGTCAGTCTTGATTTGGGACTTGTCAGTCTTGACTTGTGACTTGCCAGTCTTGACTCGGGGTTTGACTCAAGACCTGTCAGTCTTGATTTGTGACTTGACTCAGGACTTGTCGATCTTGACTTGGGACTTAACTTGGGACTTGTCAGTCTTGACTTGGGACTTGACTCGGGACTTGCCAGTCTTGACTTGGGATTTGATTTGGGACTTGAGTGCAAAGGTCTCACCTCTGGTGTTGATGATGACAGAAGGGTTTATGTCTGAAGCTAAATCAGTCTAATTGTGTGAATTAAATTATATTTACAGTATAAGCATGTGTTTATATATTTACCCATAATGCCCTCTGTCCGGTGCAGTGATGCTGTGTAGTGTGTAGATGATCACACAGTGGCGAGAGGACAATGCTGGAGCTGAAGCTGTTATTTGTTTGTCCTCCATCTCCCTCCTAAAGCAGGGGGCAGCTGGTGAGCAGCAATCAGGCCTGTCCCCCATAGGCATCCTCTGGCTCCCAGCTGGGAACAGCTGGTCCCCCCTTCTGCTACTGGTGGACCTGGGCCCTGCTGGAAGTCCTGCAGAGGAGAAGGCCTCATAGGATCTGACAAACAGAGCGCATTCACACATAGACAGGTTCTGCTAATGAAGAGGCCTCATTAGGCCACATTTACAGTTCCTATAGAGGTGCATCTATTGTTGGCTTTGAGAGGGGAGCAGGAGCTATGGGGCTCCTCAGGACAATGAAGCACCTCATCAGGTTGCATTGCCAGTTTCACCGTGGCCTCAGCGCAAAGTCACATCTCACCAACCATCGCCTGTGTGATGTCAGCAGCAAACTGTTGCTAAAGTGAAAGAAGTCGAGGGAGGGGTGAGGTGGGGTTGTAAAATAGTTGCCGGTGGTGGTGGGGGGTGATGACCAGTGGACGGAAAGGGAATCTGGCGTTATTAGATTTGCAACAAGCCGTAACACTGTCTCCCATTGTGCATCCCTCCACCCCTGCCCTCCCCCAAGCCCCTGACTGTAGAGAACACTACCCAGCATCCCCTCCTCCTCATCACCCCCTCCTCACCCAGCCCCACCCCGGCACCCCCACACCCCCAACTAAAGCTCTCTCTCCAGGCAATTGCCACTGGAGTGGAAAGTATTCCAGAGCACAATGCCTATGCTCTCAATGGGTGCTTTAGCATGCCACCAGTGCGCTGTCACCAGCAGATGGGGAGCTAATTAGAAGCCATTAAAGGGCTTTGATAGTGTGTGTGGGAACCAGGCGGAGGGAGATGGTCACAGGGGTGTAAAGGAGGGGGGAGCTTTGGGTCCGGTGAATGCACACACACACACAAACACACACACACACACGAACACACGTGACAGAAAGAGATAGAGAGAGACCAAGCTGTCCCTGCATGTCCTCCCGGGCCAAGGACGCAAAGCAGAGGACACCTGTGGGGCTTCAAGGATTTCCGTGAGGCTTCGCCACACATCAACTATCAGATGCAGATAGTGTTCCCGTAACGTGCCCCTGGCTCTCAGGGAAGGGCATCCATCCACCCACCCAGTCTGCTGCCTCCCTGCACACAGGAAAAACACCCAACAGGCGGCGAGGCTCCAGCCGGTCTGCACTGCTGATGACACATCTCTGAACCAGGACTCCCACAGGAAGTGACTCCCAACCACGGGTCCTCAGTCATTACAGAGGCTGGGCTGCCCAGGGAGGTGCCAGGCCACGCCGGGACATACCAGGAATCTAGGCAGAAACATACATAACACACACACACACACACACACACACACACACCCACAGACACCGTGACACACAGTTTCACAAACCTTCACATTCAGCACAAACTCCCTCCACATGTACCTGTGACTGATGAGTCCTCAGTACCACCAGTCAGCCGTCGCCCAGCTGGGCCGAGATGTGACGTTGTGGCGTGGTAAAAGTTTTTGTATCTGACACCACACTCCCCCCTCCCAGTCCCATGTGAGCCTCTCCACACACCTGCACACAGGTGTGATCATTATCAAGCAAACAGGAAGAGCGTGACTGGGAACTGGAAACTAATCCCACAGCTGCGAGGAGATGGCCTCTGTGTGTGTGTGTGTGTGTGTGTGTGTGTGTGAGTGTGTGTGTGAGTATGTGTGTGAGTAAAAATTGTTGAAAACTTGCATGTGGTCCTCTCATAATCAAATTCCTGCTCACTTCTTTTCAGCAGTGTATCTCAATAATCATACTGAAGTCTAAGAAACCATTTATTCTCCTCTGCCTTTATTGTGGCTCGGTCACTTTCATGTTTCAGGAAGTAGTCCGCGCACTGCTCATTGTCCCCGCTGCAGTAATAACAGCAGCAAAAGTGTGAAAGCATTGCTGGAATGTCCTATTTCCTCTGAATGGATTCCTGCACCAACTTCCTGTAGTGTGCTTTTGTAGATCTATTTGCTGAAGCGATAAAGAGGGCGTATTAGCTAATATGTTTCCCGTCCACCAAATGGAACAATTTATCCTGAAAAACGCTACTGGGAAACGGTTTGTGTGCCGCGGGCATAAATATAGCCAAGATACACAATGTCCTGAGAGAGAAGAAACACACACACACACACACACACACACACACAAGTGTTGATTTTCTGTTGTTTGATGGATGCAGGATGTTGCAACAGCACTGACACAAACAGTAGCCCGTCGTAGAAATAAAACAGCAAGTGATAATCGGCTCACGTGTAAGGAGTCCGCTGGGGAATAAATTGTGTGTCAGCGCTGAAGGAGGGAAGGGGAGCTGGGAGAGGGCACTGCCATTCTGTCAGTTAAAATCAGGAGCTAATATGTTTCACTTTTCTTTCCCCTCCTCTGCCTCTTCCCTCTGTCTTCTCTCTCTCCCCTCGCCTTGATGTGCTGTAAACAGGCTAAAAAGGGCCCAGCTGTGTGGAGTTATTGTTGGTGTCAGTAGGAAGTGCTGATAGCTTTTGCAGCTGAACAAAAGCTGGATGAGGGGAGTGGAGGGGCGCTCCAGACACTGTGGCTCCAGCCTAGATTCTCTCCCACAATCCCTGCACCGCACTCCCATTGTTCTGCCCACCCGGCCCTCCCTCCGCCCTGTCAGCTGCGACCTAGGACAGAGGGCAAAAAAAAAAAAAAAAAAAAAAAAAAAAAAAAGAAGAGGAAAAAAAGAAAGTTTCTTAAAAAGTTTTTACAGGCTACTGCAACAGCTCGAAGAAACAGGCCTGGTAGTTAACTTTGTTACAAGACAGCACAGCAATGCTGATGCTATCTTTGGTCTGGCAAAACATCTGTGCAGATGTAAGCAGACGCTCTTTAAATAGCTTTTATATTAAAATGTGAAGGGGACAAGCTGTTTTTAATTCCTTCAATATGCAAATTAAGTTACAGTGATGAAAAACAGTGCGACTGTGAGTCTGTGCAATAATCAGAATATTAATGAAATCTGCAAAAACAGGTATTTATAATCTGTAAGAGCTTAACTTAAAAATCCAAACATATGGTATGATACAGTGGTGGGATGTTACTAAGTTCTCAAATAATGTGTATGTGTGTAAGTACAGCTCTGAGGTATTTGAACTTTCCTACTCTGCACCTCGGACATGGAACAATCTTCAAAAAGATCTAAAATTAGAAACACTTACATCCATCGATGAATTTAAGGGCATCATAAAGAATGTGCTTGTTTTTCTTGAGAGGCCACTATGTTTGAATAGTTGTTGTTTTATTGTGGATTTTTTTTGTACTACATGTTGTATTATGTTGCATTTTAAATGTGTTTTGATCGGCTGCTACCTCGGCCAGGTCTCTCTTGTAAAGGGATTTTCAATCTCAATGGGACTTCGTGGTTAAATAAAAATAAGAATAGGACATATTCCTCCTATAAACCTTAATTCATTGCTACAGTTGTAAAAGTGAGACACTGCAAGCACTTCAAAATGTTTTAAATGTGTTTTGAAGTGCTGTAGGATTCTATATTATTAGTGTATTTAATTTATTATTTACATATAGATTTAAGGGCAGAGAGAGCCAGGGCAGATGCATTTCGTTGCATTCAATGTGTATGACAATAAACTAGACTTGACTGAAACTACCCCACATATATACAAAATAGGAAACATAGATTAACACTGTCAAGCTATTGAATATTAATATTAAAGTACATGGTACATGTTAATATATAATAGTAATCAAGCTATATAATATACAACAATATGATGCTGGCAGCAGCAATTGTCTTGCTTATTGGGTCTTTAAAGTTTACTTTAAAGCTTACTTGCTTTGGAATAAAGGCAACTCATGATGGAGTGGCTTTTCTTTTCAGCATTTCAGGATCCAAATATTTCATCCACCTATGTTACTGTAGTTGCAGCTGCAATAATATAGTGGAATATCTATCTGTCTTAGGCTACAGGAATGTAAATTAAGTAAAAAGGCAGTATATGATGTAAAAAATGCCGTGTGTTCTTTTGGTCATTCCTTAAAAAATTAACTTTAATTTATAGCTTAAATTTGTGTGATGCATGATGAAGTCTACACTATCTGACATAAACTTAATTCTAGCAAATAAACTGCATTAAATCAGTTTTTTAAAGGCAGTAAAAACTGTGCAGAGGGACACACAGTAGTCAGAGAGGGCTGTGTGGAGGAATGCCACAGTTATTCTGTGTTAAAATAAAGCCCTCCTCTGACAGCCTGGGCTCTGCAGGTGCGCTGGGCGGTAATCTCACCCCGCTGCTTTAAGGTGATAAATGAACGACAAAGCTCCGGAGCCGGTTTGTTCTCAGGGCTCCGCGCGCCACGCAGGTGAATGGAGGAGTGCGGAGTTGCGAGCTCTCTTGTTTGACGTCTCCATGGAGACCGCCCGAGCGGCGCCAGGCTGACAGGCGTCAAGGCTCGGATGAATGGGTGACGTCACCGCGCTGGCGCCTGCCAGTCTGCTCGGGCTTGTTTGGACAATCTGGGGGGAAGATTCAGAACAGAGCGATGCGATCTGAGTGTGCACACAAGGCTGAGCACACACTGCAGAAACATGTGAAGGAATCCGTGAAGCTGCTGCTGCTCACACTGGGCTTCCTTCAGGAAAAAGAGAGTCTGTGCTGCGAGGAAAGTGCAGTTTGTGAGCATAAAGAGAGCTTTGAGTTTAAAAGGCACAGATTGTGTCCAGGGAGAAGTGGTGTGGAAACAACCAACAATCTGTTCTCATGTAGTAACGATATTAAACTAATGATCTGATAAATTAAATGAGCTGCTAATCTCTTTACTGACATTCCACACAGTTTACAAAAGTTGGAGCTTCGTCATCTTAAACTAATTAACAAAAAGTGAATCTGTTCCCAGGATTGTGTGGCCACTCTGTCCCATCAGTTGTCTTCCTTCACTGTACCATTGTCATCCACATCTGCAGAGCCATCAACAATTGTGAGACGCAAATCTAGGGCACTGTGGTAGCCTAATTATCATTAGCCATTCATCCTATTCATCCTGTCCCATCCCACACACATTCTCACAGCGCATACCCAGGCATTCACCACCCCTTGACTGTCCCCAGGCAATCTACACCTGCAGAGTCCCCAAGCCATGGACAGCTGGATTCCCACATATTACCCATAAAAGACACACATTTGTTTCCATTTGTAACGCCATCCCTCAAACAGATTGTAAATCCCGATAACCAGGCGAGAGCGCTCATTGGCTGAGAGTGCTGTTGTGGACCGACCCATCAATACAAACGCCGCAGTCTCATTGGCTGGCTGTCTTCAAACAGGACCACTCTGGCACGCCCCCAGCTCCTGCTCCGCTATAAAGCCGAGGAGGTTTGCCCATGTGGATGTTGCAAACTGTCAACATAGCCTCGCTAAGAACTCTAAGAGGAGGAGAAGCCTCATTCCAACACAACCTTATCTCATCATCTTTGGACACTACACCTCCTACTCTAATCAACATGAAGGTTGTCGGATCTACCTGCGCCCTCAAGAGCAAGGTCGGCGGCGAGGACATGGTGCGCTGCCTGTCCGATCAGAGCCTGACCATCGCTAAGTGCAAAATTCCGCTGCTGGACGAGCAGATGACCGCCTTCCTTCACGACATGAACAGCTGCTATAGCAAGTTGAAGGAGCTCGTGCCCACTCTGCCCACCAACAAGAAAGCCAGCAAAGTGGAGATCCTGCAGCACGTCATTGACTACATCTGGGACCTGCAGGTCGAGCTGGACGAGCCGGAAAAGAGCCGCCAGCACTCCGCAGGGAGCGTCACCCGCACACCGCTGACCACCCTGAACGCAGAGATCGCTAGCATCGCAGTGGAGGTAAATATCTCTTCACATGCATTGCTAAATAAGTCTGACAATTGCTCAGTGTCCTGCTAAGCTGCTCACACCACTGTAACATGTTCTTGAACGTCTGTAGCCGTGCGTAAAGTTGCTGTGTCTGTGCGTAAAATTGGATTTACGCACCGGTTTGCTTGTGACTGCCTCAGATCCGTGTAACGCAGATGTACTAATCAGCTCTCTTTTTCCTCTCCCCGCAGAATGGATGCTCAGACGACAGGATAATGTGCCGTTAAGAGCTCATGGAGCATCGCACCATCACCCCACAGCGAGCACCGCGAAGAACCAACAAGGCTATCTGATGTGACCTCTCGACCACATCTATAAAAAACCTTGAACTGTGTAGGGACGTTTCAAACTCCCACTGCTAGAAAAGAAATTGTGTGGACATCCTCCTTCGGCGAGGATCTCTGTCACTCAGGGCTCTCGATTCATCAGAGGGCCCTGAGAGAAGATGAAGACCGGTGGTGTCCAGATATAGACTGGGTTAGCCGGGGGACCAAGACATGATCAGTGCGACCAGCATCGCCTGTTGCTTGTAGAGTTTCTAAAGAAAGCTAATGTTTCTGTTACGCTCTTTGTATCTTGTGTAAACCATATAGAGATATTCAACAATTTTGTAAAAGATAAAAACGTAATTTTTCTCAGATTCCTGAGCGACAAACTGTATTGTATATTACAATGCCACATTATGTGAAGATATTGTTTTCTTACAATGTACTTTATTGGTGTTTTTATTAAAACAAGACAATTATTTTTCAACAAGTATTCTCCTGTCATTGTGTGTGTGTGTGTGTGTGTGTGTGTGTGTGTGTGAGAGAGAGAGAGAGAGAGAGAGAGAGTGAGAGTGTGTGAAGTATGCTATAAGGTGCAGTATCACAACATATCCCTGGGGAGTTTTCAGTGTCATTTTCTTTGTTACAACTAGAACCATAGTTGTGAAACACGACACTGGGATGATTATTATGGGCTGTTAAAGCCTTATTATCATGGTGATTAAAAGCAGGCCTACTCATAGTCATTTGAATAGCTTATCTTGCTGTTTTGGGTACTTGGGGGAGTGTAAAATAGTTGTCAGTAAAAAGTGCTACACCTAGCAGAAGCTGTTAAGTCATTCAGGTAACATAAAACTTAAACTGGTGGTCAACATAATGGCTCCTAGCCAGTTAAACTGGTAATTTGCCTCTCTATGGGTCATTACCGTATCACATTACAAAAGGAAGTCTCATGTTAAATCGTCGAGTCTGAAGATCTTGACCAACTGAGTGTTTGAAATAAACTTTAACTTTAAAATAATCGCAGTAATGACAAGTTACATGTTTTCACAAATCCAATGACAAAGATAAAACGATATAAAGAGGATTGTTAGGCAGGAAAAGTGACGTAAATGAGATAAAAGTTTGTTTCACTCCATAAAACATCCATTTAAATATGGTGTTTCAATAAGTTATCGTGTAAATCAGCAGTTTTTTACTCTCCCCCGGCACCGTAGGGGTTAACATGGCTTTGGCGAGGCGATTCGTTATAAGATTTATTCTGTCTCCCTGGTGCAATGTTTTTCCCATTTCCCTGCGGTGCGATGCGCACAGCTGCAGCCCCGGCGTGGCCAGTGTGTGATTGTGTTTGTGTGATAGCTTTGTGCCAAGGGCAGGGGAGGGCGGCGGGGCCCAGACTGAGCGGCGCCTCGGCACACCTGGGGAAGTTCAGGTTAAATAGCTCCACATTCCTCAACACACAGCTGATTGAAACATTAACAAACAGTAATCCACGGGCCAGGCCGCAGATGGGCCGGGAACCACGCCAACACTCAGAGAGAGAGAGGGAGAGAGGCAGAGTTGCTCACGGGGAGAGATTCCCACAGTACACTCGTATGTTCTACATTTACTATTAATATATACACTTTGTGTTTTTTAGAAACACACACTGCTCCAGCTGTTTGAAAGCGTCCATAATTAGCTGAACTGAATACTCAACATATAGGCTACAATTCCTTAATGCTTTCCTTTATACTGTAAAATCATTAATAGCTGCGAGTTTCTAATAAAATCATCTACATGGCAGTTACACAGCCTTCTTACGTAATCTGGTTGAGCTGAGGAGAAAATGCAGACCAGCCTATTGTGGTCTCCATAATAAGTCTGTACGCGATATTTTATTAGCATTAAATCCAATTAGGTCCACGTCTTGGATTGGATATGTGCCTCTGTCACAATCATTATTATTATTATTTTAATCCGTCTGTCTGTAAACATGAATTAAACCTCACGTCCCTTCCTTTGACTCTCTTGTACCTGGCGCCCTCTTGCGACAGTGAGATGAATTACAGGATAAAAAGCCTGTCAGCGGCTGTTTGTGGCAATTGATATGTCGGAGAACACATTAGTAGACAACGGCGCCCCCTTCTGGTATCAGTGCCATGAAAAGGTCCGTTTATAAGGTGTTTTCTTGCTGACATTAAAATATATAACATAATATCAGTGTTTCCATTAAACAAAAATTTAAAGGGTACCTATGCCCATTTAAAAAATTCATACGTTATCTGTTTGGTCCAAGACAGTCCAAAAAAATTAGTAAACATAAACAAATCTCTCCCAAATCCGAAAATCAGAGTGCTAAAGCTCAAATCTGTGATGTCATCAAGTGTAAAGTCTCATCTGAATATGAAAAAGAAAACAAACAGTCTGTGGGTCCACAAAATCAGGCTCCTGCTAAGAATCGTATGCCTCCGAGCATGTTCTCCTGACAGTTGTGCATTGTTAAACAATGACATCACACTCATGCATCAACAATGCTGGAATGTTGCAACAGGAAGGAGTCACGGCAGAGAGGACAAAATGGTCTAGATGACAGGAGTGCAGCTTGAAATGTCTGTAAGATGATTATTACAAGTAAGAGTAAATAAAACAGCAATATAATAATAATAAAAAAAAATTCAATGCAACATAGGCTTAAATTCCAGAGATGACATGTATTTAACATTCAAGTACCACTGCTTTTCAACCAGACAACATGTCCATTACCAGGAGTAAAAATCAAGAGGTATCACTGTACTGAACTACATTTGAGGTATTTGTTTTGTACGTTATTTGAGTGTTTTCATTTATGAAATGTATATTTGAGAAATATTTTACCATGCATTTAAGATAGGGTAAACATGTTACATCAGTGTATATGTAGTTTAGAGTCTAACTAATTAGTGTTTCACATGAGTTGTTTGGAGTTATACTTAAGAGAGATTTACCCCCTAAATGTGTCCGACCCTTTCATTTAAATAACTGTTAAAGACCAAAAGGGATGTAATATGCAAAATTTCATTACAAAAAGTTAAACTACCAGATATATTTATTTATAGCAGAGCTTTGTTTTTTCTTCTTTCCAACTCCACAGATCATTTCATGATCTCCCAGATGTGTGCTGTGACCTAAAGGCGGGGCCCCACCTTTGGAAATCACAGGATGAAAGTGTATTCAAAATAGCTGTTTGTTTTCAGTTTGGCCCCTGTGATTATTATCACAAGGGCCATTTTTCTGCAGATTGGCTACTTCTATTTTTTTTTCTTAGAGGGGGAGCAGACACACACACACACACACACACACACACACACACACACACACACACACACACCTATACAACCTTTATTTGGCACAATTAACACCCATTTTAGTCAATCTATATATGTGGGTGTTGGCATATCTGTATGCATGCATGAGTTATATATGCAAATA
Organism: Epinephelus fuscoguttatus; assembly: GCF_011397635.1. Classification (NCBI taxonomy): domain Eukaryota; kingdom Metazoa; phylum Chordata; class Actinopteri; order Perciformes; family Serranidae; genus Epinephelus; species Epinephelus fuscoguttatus. Next base: position 29,712,199 of record NC_064752.1, read on the forward strand.
TAAATATTTGTGCTCATACACGTATGTATACGTATATGTGGATATATATGTAGTAAAATTTTTACTTTTTTTTGTTCCTTCTTTCTGTTTTTCTAACCCGGTGTATAAAATACAAAAAAAAATTAAAATATTGTATTGTACACTTTGTCATTGCACAGATTCACATTTATTGCAATAAAAGTAAGTTAAAAAAGACTTCTATTTTAAGGATATTTGCTAATAATACTTATGCACTTTCTCTGAATTTTGAATACAGGACTCTTGCAAGTAATTGAGTATCTTTACAAATACTGCTAGTATTACTTGGGTAAACAATCCAAGTACTTCTTCCACCACTCTGCCTCAGAGTATCACGTCTCTTCTCAAGTGCTTCTAAAAAGTTCTGTCACGATTTATATTTAAGGATGCCTCTTCCATCACTGTCTAAACCCAAATACGTTAATTGTATCCAGGTTTTCTTCATTACAACACTAAGCAGTGTAATATCCAAACTCAAATCAAAGCAGCTTTTTTTTCCCTGACAGAATATTAAATTTAAAAATGGAAATGGGTAAATTCCACATTAGCATCTTGCAATAACCTGACGGCAGCAGCTCTCATCAGCTTTGTTTAATCAGAGTAATTACTTTGTCCGTGCAACAGATATTAACTGTTATAGAGTTAGAGTCAGAAGACAAACACAGCACCAGAGCCACGAGTGTTTAAATAGAAATTTGTATTTACATCAATATCAACATCAACAGAAAAAAATCTGTAATATACATCCTGTAAAATGACAGCTTATCTTACCTCCAAACAAAAAAAACACAAAAACAAACCAAACGATCTCTTGCCTCTTTTTGCACTTCATTCAAACTCTACAAAGTTCCTGTTTCCTGAAGTAACAAAATCTGGACACAAAATGAAGTTGTTTTCCTGAAAGATAGAAGAGATATTGATATGTCTTGAGGTGGATTTCATTCCATTGGTATTTCTCGTTCACAACAAAAACATGCTTTGTTTTCTCTGGATGTCGAAACGTTCTGCTGTGGGGTTTGGAGTTTCCAGTCCTCTCCGTGCTGCACTGATAGCCTCCCACTGTGGAACAACTTCGCCCCGTGCTCCTTATGCTTACAGTACAAAACCATCAAATGCTTTTACAGATCCATGATATGTACCCATTTACCATCAGACTAATATAACACATATCATAAAAAATGTACACCAGAAAGCTCAGAAACTATACAGAGATGTGGAAAAATATCTTTGGATTGCGCATGTTGAGAAGGTAGATTCAGCGAGTTGAGTATAACAGTCAAAAGAAGATGGTGTAAATAAAAAAATACACACAGACACAGACAGAGCTGGTGGGAGAACACTGCAAGGACCAGGCGTGTTGGTGCGCTGAGGAGTTCCATACAGCTCACCTCATGCAGAACCCAACAAAATCATATTTCATGTCATCGACTATCCCGACAGAATTCACTTCTGCCACCTTCCGATAAAACCTCTGACAGCGTGAAAGCTCAAACCTTCAACTCATCAGATACTTGTCACAAGTAAAAGTGCCTCGCTAAAACATGAAATACATGACTTATCGGAAAATTTAAAAAATACAGCATTCGGAAAATGACAAACGAGGGAAGGAAACCCCAAACACACCTGCAATATTTGCAAGGGCATTAAAAAAAGAAAGCAAATCAACCAAATCAGTTTTGACCTATGGGACACAAAAATACAACCAGGTCTCATACTTTGTGCAATAATGGGCCTTTAAAAAGCACATTTGATATATTTTGTAGAATATTTACAATTCATATTCACAGAGGACATTTGAGACATCTAATACTGCAGTACCATTTGTTTGCTTATAACAGGTGTTACGATGCTCAGTTACAGTCTAAAGCATAGAGGCAAGAGTTATTGCTCCAATCTGCATAACATAGTAAACTGTGCTTATAGCTTCCGATGACTTCAAGAATGAGGAGCATCCAAAGGATAAGAAAGAAAGAAACAAATAAAGAAACCCATTGTTGTGAAGGCATTGAATCTCTAGTAAGGCTGTAATGATGAAGAAATATTGCATCGATCTTTGTTCCACACAGAAGCCTCCAGGTAAAGTGCAGCCACAGCTAGTTGTACCATAGTCCCGTTCTGCAGCCTGGCTGTGACGCTGAATGCTGCCCGACAGCCCCCAGGTAACGCCCGTCAACAAACACAAACATGCGCTCACCCAATATACAGGGATGTTTTGTTTGTCAGTCACCTTGACAGAGTTACAGTATGTGAGTCTGTCTTTGTCGTTCACTTCCTCCAGGACGAGCAGTGTGTTGTGCTGAGTCTCCTGCGTCACCTTTTATGCTGGAGAACTCCTATGTGTGTGTCTTTGTGTGTGTAGGTCCAGCTTTTCTCGGGGCTTGGACCACTCTGCCACAGCTGAAAGGCTCCAGATTCTGCTGTCAGCTGCGAGTCTTCAGCAATACTTCTGCAGAGAGAAAAACAGTGAGATGTGCAAACTCTCCTACAGGTTCTGAATTTTGCTTTACATGTCTGATATCTCCACTGTGTGTCAGGGGGACATATGCTTCTTCATATTTTGTGTCTTATACACAGTGTTACAATAAAGGATGTTCATAATAAACGTGGCTTCAGTTTTACATAATGAGGTAAACATATGTAGAAGTAATCCCCGTGACCAAAAACCTCAGGCTACAGACTGTTTTGAACACTGCTTTCAACAGTTTTTTTTAAATTCTGTCTACAGTATGATGTCATAGCATGCTGGATTTCTTTTTATGGTCATCTGCTCCAGGCACGCTGCTGCAAGTGTTTAGTATGTAGCCTCCAATGCTACATGCACATGCTAACATCATGGATACCTGATCTTGGTTACTGATGTTATAAATTTCGTAGCATATTCCTGCTGGAACGTGTCTGGTTGTGTTTAGAAGCTTTTATTGGTGATTTCTCTCTGTTACGACACAGACTTTGGCTTTTGTTTGATGTAAGAAAAAATGATGCTGCACATTTGTGATCACTCGTTAGCACAGTTAGCCTGTTATATTGCGTGAATATCACTGTCTCTCTGGATGTCCCACAGAACCCTGTTCTCAAACTCTATATGGAAAAACAAGGAACGAATAATCGACTATTCGTATTGAACAGCCAAATCTGATTCGACATACATAATTCTGAGCTGGTGCAGCCCTAAAAACATGTTCTCGTAGAAACCTTATATACAAGTATGAACCTGAAAATAGGCATAATAGATCATCTTTAAAACATCTGCTGACCCTCATGTAAGGCCACTGAAGTCCTACGTGTCAGTATATTACCTACCTGATCAGGTCCCATTGGCATTCTGCCCATTCCCATAGGGTTCATGCCTATTTGGCCCTGCATCTGGCCCTGCATCTGGCCCTGCCTCTGTCCTGGCATTTGGCCCATCTGTCCTGCACCAGCCCCGCTGACAGGCCCGGGTCCACCCATGGAGCTGTTCATCATCATGGGTCCAAACTGGCCCTGGTTGCCCTGCTGGGGGAACTGTTGCTGGGGGTATGTGCTGGAAAAATAAAACAAATTTTGTTTGACACAAGTCATTTACCTCTGCATATTCAGAAATATCACATGAGGAAAAACATTTCTGAGTATGGTGCTAAAGTGGTGATGATTAAAGAGAGAAGCCTGATGCTACATACTTGTTGCGTGGCATGCCGCCCTGTGGCCAGCCTTTCATGTCCCCAGATGGGTACATGGGCCCTCCCTGTGGATTGCCTTGCATCCCCTGCATCATGGTGTTCTGAGGAGGACCTCCCATTCGTCCCTGCATCATGTTTGCTGGTGGGCTGCTGCCTGGAGCCATGAATGATGGGTCCCCCTGCTGGTTCATCCCTGCAAGAACAACAACATGAGAACAGTGATGAGTGTGAAACTTGAATATCCAACAGGAAATGACACAGAGCTCCGCCTCAGTTGACTCACCATAGTTACCTCCATAGTTGAAGCCCTGCTGCCCAGGCTGGTTCATAGGGGGGCCTCCCATGGGACTGTCCATGCCTCCTGGTGCGGTGACATTTGGAGGAGGGCTGAAGCCTCTTGCTGCTGCCTGTCCCTGTCCCTGCTGCTGTTGCTGCTGCATCAGCATCATCATCCGCTGCCTCCTCATCTGCATGGTCATCATCTCCCTGCTGCGCTGAGCCATCATCTGGGCATTCAGGAAACCAGGCTGCAGACAAACAAATACTTTGACCTTCACTCTACAAATGCTGACTTGAGTGAAATTAAGAAGTGGCAAGTGAATGCACACTACATTAGATGTGGGGAAACCAGACTGACCTGACCACCCATGCCTGCAGGCTGCATGCCTGGTTGCATGCCAGGCTGCATGCCAGGCTGCATACCAGGTTGCATGCCTGAATGCATTGCAGGGTTTCCTCCGGGGGCATGTTCCATCTTAATGCCTTGTCGGGTCTGGTTCATAAACTGCCAGATGAGACGAGATGGAGACAATTACATATACCAGTTTGTTTTTATGTTCACTATTGACACAGAATCCAAGAAGCGGACCTGCTGTATCATAAATTTAACAATATAGATGTGTGTGTGTGTGTGTGTGTGTGTGTGTGATCACCTGCTGTCCTTGCAGTCTCTGCTGCAGCTGCAGTCGCAGAGGTTTGGTGGCAGTCATCATGCGAGGTCGCATCATGTTTGCACGGGGGGTGCCCATACCAGCCATGCCCGCCATGCCAGGAAAGCCCCCTGTCTGACCCACTTGATTCATCATGGGGTTGAAGCCTCCAGGAGACTGGCCCTGCATCGTGTTGCCACCATAACCAGGCTGCATGCCCATAGAGGAGGGCCCCGGGGGCCCCGGGTAACCTTGGTTATACATGGGTTTTTGGTCCATGCCTAAGGAGGAGTCTGGCCCTGGGAAAGACTCCGAAGGCGGGCGCTGACCCTGGCCTCGCTCTGGGCCCTGTTGGTTGCCTTCAGGTCCATGGGTCTGGGGTAAATAGAAGTTGCATGTCATGCTAGTTTGAAAACATTGACTTTAGCTGGATAAAGGTGTATGTAATTAGACAACTGACAGAGCACTGACATAAAACACATAAATATTAAACAACAGCGAAATAATTACAGGTATCACAACAGGCTTACAGATTGGTGGTGCAAGAAGCTACAAAAAATTGGGAGCTAACTAACATTTACTATAAGTTGAGGATTGAGAATCCACATTCAAATCACAAATCACACTGTCTAATTAGATAATATAAATTCATCTTCGATTGAATATTAACTTGAATTACTATTGCTACTTGTGTTACTATTTCCTGTTGACAAAATGAGTATATGTAATACTGTATATGATGTATACTGTTGTGAGTCTTGTACCTGTCCTACTATTTCAGGGATGCCAAGGGCTCGGTCTATCTCCTGCAGAGCAATGACATCAGTGGTATTGAGCAGAGAGTCCAGCTGGTCAAGAAGTGCCCGTTCATCACTTGGGCCCTCACTGTTGACCAGGGGCCCCAGCAGCTCCTCCAGGGGGTTCCCAAACTGGTCCCTAACACAACAAATGACAAAGAAATCACTTAAAGACAATATTAACGCCATCTTCTGAAGTTACGGTCTCAGTTGGAAAAAATTTAGAGGGATAGGGTTGTGTAAAATGTTAACCTGTTTTTGTTACTCTGCGGCCTGTCCATTCCCATGGGAGCGTCTGGCCAGGAGGGGGACTGAGGTGGGGGTCCATGTCCACCAAACGGGCTCATACCCATACTGGCTTCATTGTTACCTGCAGAAGTGAAGATGTGTAGTGTATGATTAATGTAGAGTGGAAACAATGACTACTTTTACATGCAATCAGAGTATAAACAGCTGCATGGAAAGGGAAATATTAATAGAATATTAATTTTTATTAGCCATGTAAACAGTTCAGTAAGAATATCATCTTTTTCAGAATATAAGTGAAACCTGGAAAATGTCTTGCATGGACACATCAACAATGAGTCAAATTATCCACCCAGTCAATTCAACTGAAAATGACTCCAACTCAGATATTTAAATTACTCTACTATATTAGGTACCAACAAAGTACAAGCTCCAAAACATGCAGCAGTTACAGTTACAAACACATCATGTGACATACCCATATCCATGAGTTGCTGCTGCAGCATAGACCTGGTCTTTCCAGGTACACTGTTGGAGCGGTTAATCATGGGTCCTCCCATTGGACCAGAACGACCCATGCCTGGGTGTCCTGGTCCGGCCACAGGGCTACCACCGGACCTCGGCATCCCCCAGTCCCCTGGTGCTGACATGGGAGGTCGCTGCGGCATTCCTCTGCCCATACCTCCTGAAAAACACAAAGAGCACAAACATTTAGTGTTTGTAAGCTCAGCAACACAGTGAATACTGGACCAAGAGCGTCTGTACTTTCAGAGAAAGTGGGTTTAGCTGACAAATTCAAAGAAAGTAGCATTGAGAAAACAAAGATGTCTGCTCTGATTGACCCAGGTCCTCATAGAGAGCCAGGCTGTCTGGGGCATGCTAAGAAGTAAGTGTTTAAGTTACTTGTTGGATTGCCCCGTGGTGAACACACACCCATGCCCCCTGGAAAGCCATTCGGGATGGGTCCAGGCCGGATTGGCGCATCCATCTTCTCCTGTTTGACCAACGTGGGACAGGGGACGTTCCGTCTACCGGCGAGCCCACCACCTACTGCTACCTCTCCACCCATGGGCTTGGCATCCATGGACAAGGCTCTTTGATAGGCACTACGCTGAGCTGGAGGCATTGGGCCTCTATCCCCATCTGAAACACACACAATACCAAAGTTAGGTCTAAGGTTACGACTGCCACTGACAAGGAAGCATCTACAGTGTGACACTTCATGCAAGACTCAAGAAGTTATTAGACATGCCAAGGCTGCTATGATTGTTATGCTTACCCTTCTCTGTTTTAACACATTAGGCACCTTTTTGCTGCCTAGTTAGACCTGATAATATGATACTCAACTAGACGAACTGACTTACCATGTAAACTTTCAGGCATATTTCCCTGTTTGTTTCCTACTTCCTTCCCCGCTCTGGAGTCTGGCTCAGGGTAGAAGCCAGAGTTGTTCCTCGGGACACCCAGAATGGTCTCCAGGGTCTCCGCCTGAACCACGGAGACACAAGAATGATAAGACAACAGTGTTCTACTTCAGATTTTAAATTACATTAAATGCATAAATAAGGCATAACAAATTGTTATACTGGGCAAAAGCCTTACCTCATCAGATGGCTCTATCTTGACTTTGCCATCCATGCAGTGGGGGTCTGAGCTGGTGACCCCTGCACCCTGAGCTCCTCTCCCCTCCAGCTCCTCCAGCTTTGGCTTGATGTCTCCACCTTCTTTAGAGTCATCCTTATTGAGGAGGTAGTGCAGGAGGGCGTGGGGCTTCTCCTTCTTAGGGCTGTGCTGCTCCTGCTTTGATTCAGATCCCCTAACCCCTCCAGTGGCTGCGGGCTCCGATGTCTCTGAATCCAGGCTGCTCTTCCCAGTGGCCTCGGCTGTGATACGAGCCACCTCGTCCGGAGTGTTTCCATTCTGCAGAAGCTTGTGGAGGATCTTGTGCTTCGCCTGCAATGACTGACTTGTCAAATGTCCTGTGCTGCCAGAGGAGGATACGGTGCTGTGATTCCCGCCTGTAGAGGAGGACACTCCTGTTGATGAGGAGGGGCTAGTGACACCGGCTGTTCCGTCCTTAGCCTCCGGTGTAGAGCTGGGCCCGGAGCTCGGTGTGTGATTAGGTGGCACCAGCTCATCTGTAGGGGAGGTGAGGAGCTGCAGAAGCTTCTTGTGGCACTTGGTGTCAGGGACTCGTCGGTTGGGTTCTCCCCCTGCCGGACCCGTCTCTCTGCTGGCCTGGCTGTCTGGCTTGTCAGGTAGGCCCTCGCTGGTGGGCGTGTGTGGGTGCGGTTGAGACTGCTGCTCTGCTCCGGCACCCAGTGAGCTGCCTGGGCTCTTGGAGTCGGAGTAGGCTGGGAGGTTTGGTTTACAGGGTCCCCCTGGTGCTTGGTTGGTGGAGTTGATGCTCGGGGAGCTGTCAGGCTTGTGAGGGGGAGGAGAGGTGAGGGGTGAGGGCATAGGATTGCCTACTCCCTCACTAATGGCTTGGAGGGCATTCAGGGAGCTGCTGGAGAATGTGGTCCCTCCTCCTCCTCCGCCTCCAGAGTTACCAGGGTGACTGGAGCCCATGGGAGAGTTCATACCTGCAAAGGACACAACCAGAGACATGTCATCAATGTATGAAGTTGATCTAACTTCAAAGCGAGGAATCTCAGCCTGTCTGTCTGTGTGTAATTTGCATATCTAGACAACCTTTCAACCGATCTACTTCACACTTGGTAGGTGTATTTTTGGGGACCCACAGATGTGCAGCATCGAATTTGTTGCAATTTAGACATGTGACATGTTCAATATTAATAAACTCTGAATAAAAAAGCAAACAGGCTCTGTGGCTTTGTGCCACAGTGGGCGCAGGCCATCAGGGTTCTATAGACAGAGTCAAGCATGTCTCACTAAGTGTATTTCACCATGTTTGCCATAGTTATAACACTGATAATGAAACCACCAGCAAAATACCTCAGCTAATTAAACCCATGATCTACTTTATAACCCATTGTTATGTCAAAGCAAGTGACTAATACACCTCTTTGGAAAAAAATACCTCCACTAAGTGTATTTAACCTGTCCTTGAAGCAAAAGCAAAACCAGTAACATGTCTCTGTTGGATATATGTCATTTTATAATGTTTTACTCTGTAGAAGAAGTACAGAGAGTAGTATATCACAGAGTTGCAATTTTTGTAATTTTAGGGGTCATTTATACAGGGGTACAGTGAGTTCAATATCTAAACATCATTATAAATCTATGGCTGTTTGGGGCCCAGGTGTGTTGCTCGGGACCCAAATAAGTGCAGAGCTGAGTGTGAAGTTGTTTGTAAGAGCAGTTCTGGAGAAAACTACATGCAGCAATACCACAGGCCAAACAATTAGCCCGTTCCAAACAGCATGTTTTCAACAGGCGCTACACTACTGACACAAATGTCACAAAAAGTGCAAGTGAAAAAGACTTTGTACATCCAATTAATAGTTCTGGAGAGTTCTATAAGTTTGGTTCTTACCTCCGGGAGAGAAGGGGCTGGCACCCATCTTGGGGCTTCCTCGGACTCTGGGTGAACCCATGACGTTGTGTGGGGGGCCGTTAATCCCTGGACTGGCCTGGGGGGGACTGGTCATTCCCATCCCGTACCCTCCACTTCCAGGTCCGCCTCCATGGAACTGACCCATCTGCTGATGCTGGTGCTGCTGCTGATGCATGCCATGGTGGCCCATCTGATTCATGGGCCCCATTTGGTTCATGGAGTTCATGGGGGAGTTCATTTGGTGCATGGAATTCATTTGATTCATCTGAGTCATTTGACCCATGTTGTTCATCTGATGCATGGAATTCATTTGATTCATCTGATGCATGGGATTCATCTGGTTCATGGGATTCATTTGATTCATCTGGTTCATGGGGTTCATGCGGTTGCCCCCAGTGTATGGAGGCACTCCTCTTTGTTGCATGTTGCCTTGTTCAGCCATGCTGTAGCCCCTGTTCATGCCAATGCCCCCTCCTGGGCCCATGTTCATCTGCTGGTTGGGGTTGTTCACACCCATGTTTTGAGGCCTCATTCCTCCTCCCTGGTTTCCACGATAACCATTCGGCTCCCTGCAAGGTTATACAATAACGAAAAATGAAAACAGAACAAAATATAAGCACATACAGCAAAGTGAGACAACCTTTCTTGCTGGCTGCAATTGTTAAAGCATTTGCACCTTTGTAGCAAGTGTGTGGAGAGGAAAGAGTGCGGTTCATTGGTGGTGGGATTCCTGCAGAGGTCACTCCTGGTCTGGGCTGTGACTGGGGTGCCATCAGAGAGCGAGAAGCGGTAGAGTGGGGTCTCCGCATGGCCATTATGGAAAGCTAGAGCAGAAAAAAGAGGAATTAAAGCCCTCCAGAACAGCTGATAAGAGATCAAAGCATCTGCACATTAACAACAGAAAACACTTTAAAACAGCTGCCAAGGTTGTGGCAGGGACTTGAGCTGTATTTCCACATAGTTGATATATACATGCTGTTCTGTACTGCGAGTGCTGGGGATAGTCAGAATCTACTGCTGTGATAACACAGATGCATTTTCTAGATGACACAAAGGCATTGTAAAGGTGTTGCTCAACTAAACGACCTGCTAAGAGTTCACGTGTAGGCCTGTCACGACACTTGCGCTATCAACTTAATCGAGGTTTGCAAGAACTAGCAAGGTCATGATGCCAGAATAAACAGCAGGGTTTTCCTGACCATTACAAGACTGTCTGGCACAGCTCCTGAGCGTTTTTTTTCTCCACTCCACCTAAGCTAAATGAACACACAAACTACGTTCGCTGTCATTTCTGGTCGCTCTGCTTCTGTCCTCTTGTCTACTCTCTGTGTCGAGAGTTTCACTGTGGGCAGGGCTCAGTTCTTCCACACAAACACACATGCAGATACCCATGCCTTTTTATTTAGGATATTTTACATTCCTTATACCATTGCCTGAATATTTTAAGAATCAAAAGTTTATTCTTCTTTCAAAGGGTGGTACTAGCTTAGATGTGCTTTTATATTATATAACATATCAGTGGCATAAGTTGGTCTTGAAATGGCAATAGTATCATTTATCGCAGTTATTGCTGGGATCACACATCAACCACCAAAGAAGTTATTGTGACAGGCCTAGTCACACGTACCGCTTCATCTACTCTTTCACTCTTTCATAACATTTACAGCGACATCTGTGTTAATTTGGCAAACAGGATCAGAGGCTGCTGTCTGTTTGATGAGTAAGAAGAAAGGGTGGAACAAAACTCCAAGCCGCAGAGACTCTCACATTACACAGGAGTTACAACAGTACTGAAAATTGAATTAAGAGTTTTAAAAACTAGTGTTTTCTTTCCACCGCCCCACAGAGTGCAGAGTGTTATTCACTGTGTCTCATAATGCCTCCTGCTGTACTGGAGATGACTCATTAATGGTTTGAGCCTCTTATTCACCTAGCAAGGGCCATGTCCCACATACCAAACATTTTAATGAGGTGACTTGTGTTTTGGTACACTCCCTGTATTCTTTTGTCATTGCTGCATATCCTTCTTGACAATGCTAGCACTTGCTCTCTTGACGCCTATAATAATGGATCATGCCTTTGCCAATGTCTGTGACCATGCTTTCGTTTTAAGTAATCACATTCACATGCAATGTTGTGTTATTGACCAGGTGATGGTGACATGGGAGGTTAAATGGTAGGGAGGTGCAAAATTACATACCATCTTGATAGTGCCGTTTGTAGGACCACGGTTGTCCCTCACTTCGATTGAGGAACATTTGCATGCAGCGCCTCACCAGATCCTCCCAGCCTGGACGCATCGTGGTGTGAAGAGAGGTGTTCTGTTCAATTTCAATCATTTTACCTGCAACAGAGGATGCACCACAGGGATTACACGAACGTTAATGGTTAATAGTGAACTTCTGATGTGGTGAATATGATTAATGAAGTATTTAAAAAATCTACACTGTACGTCTCTAAATATCTAAAATGATGTGGTTTGAAATGTCACATTGTCATGTCAGCACAAGTAATGAATTCAAGTGGGGGATTTTAAAGCTGATGTTTTGACAGCCTCCACCAGTACTATCTAACACAGCATTTATAACCTGACCTAGTTTGATTGTTAAAGCTAGTGTGCCTAGCAGAAACGTTCCCAAAAGTTGTGTCAAATGTAACTTACCAGACAGTTCATGGCGTGTGCTAAATCTCTCTGTCCTCTCCACCGCAATGATGCGTCGTGCCACACAGATCATACATGACTGCAAATCTGAGTAAAGAGACAATGCAATGATAAGTCCTTATTTGACTACACTGGGGGAGAGAGTGGACATTCAAATATCTTGGGGGTATAGTGTCATGTGCAACATTCAAGTACAAACTGACCAATAAATACAACAGATGGCATAGGCATAGGCATACCAATAATGTCAATAATGACTTTTACCTTCTCCCTCCTCCATCATGGCCCGGGGCTGAGTGAGGGCAAAACACTGCATGGTCTCATAGCGCTGGCCCCCAGGCCGCTCTTCCGGCAACCCATGACTCTGACCATGAACAAAGTTCACCAGCATGCGACAGTTGAAGGTGTGGCTCTTTTGCCGGGGTGCCTCTCCACCCCACGATGCCCCATTTGGTGCTATGAAGAGAAATAGGCAACAGGAGAACAGATGACCGTGACTGTATGTGTGTGTCCAAGAGCATTTTGATCAAGAGGTATTACTTCTAAGTATGAGTCAATACACTGTTTTTTTGTTTAAGGAAAATCCTACATAGCATATCTTATATGAAAACTCAACTCCTGGCATTTGCTTGTAGTGTTCTTAACCAGTGTTTTTCAAAATGAAAATAATGGCAGAAACAGGCGAACCAGCTTTAAAAGTGATATATTTTTCTTTTTATATAAGTGCTGTACCGTGGATCTAATTAATGTCACTGTGAAGAGTGGTTTATGTGGATTGTGGACTGATACATTTTTATAAATGTAACTGATAAATATTTAAAGAAATTTTCACAGGTTAAATTTGAGACTGGTATATGGTGTGGTAGGCGGTAGAATAAATGTTTAAATGGGTTAGCCCAAAGCAATCAAGCTGGGGGAAATACAGCACGATACATGTGTGAACTTGAATTAGTTTGCACCCACACATTTATAAACCCTTGTCTCACCATTAGACTTGGGGAGATTCTTGTGAAACTCCTCCTTGTCCTCGTCATGGATGATATTGTACACACTGGTGTTGATCAGCTCCTCCTGCTTGTACTGCAGGTACTGCGTCACGTTGTCTGACACAAATACGATGTTGCCCTCTCGGTTGACCACAAACAGGAAGCCATCCAAGGCCTGAGAACAGCAGGACCACAAAAAGGAGAGTGAATGGAGGGAGAGTTAGCAATAAAAATAACATTATATATGTCTTATTTGGTTACTATTTTTGCCCCTCCATAAACCAGCTGAGACATTTGTATCTCCTCCAAGTGAACATCAACAGCGAAGCATTGGTCCAGCATATGGAACAGCAGCTAATTAGTGTTGTTCTTCTGCCCCCCAGTGATTGTCCCCAAGCTGACCTGTAGGAGCAGCGGTCCCAGATGGTCCTTGTCAATGACCCCTTGACCAGTGGAAGACACATCCGCCTTCTGGACATCGTCATCACTGCAAGAGCTCTTTCCTGAGGACAGATGAAGCACACCACTGATGAAGAGAAATGTCCTTTTGCAACAGCTATCTATACCTTTCAATTTCTTATTTGGTACTTATATTACAAATCATCTCTATGGTGTAACTCAGTTGGTACAGCTATTGTTCAGAGAGCATCACTTAGTGGCAGTGACCTTAATTTTGTGAGGAGGGCATGATGGGCATGTTTTTTGGCCACAGTATAATTGATATTATTTTACAGTATCTACCCTGATCATGCTATGATGTCCAGTTAGCTGTGGGAGCTTCTTCCTAAATATAGTGAAGTAATTTTTTAATTCTGGCCAGCAGGTGGCAGCATGAGTCACGGATGAATGATTAGCATGCCTTTCTATTTTTAAAGTCAGCATGTGTCTGAGGCTTTGTTAGATACCACTCTATATAGCAGGGCCATCTGTGGCGCGAGACACTGAGCAAGACGACAAATAGTATGACACTGGATTTAATTCCATTTCTAACCTAACTAGCTGTGTGAGCAAACAGAGCTCAGAGGGTTGTGATTGACATGAAAAGGTGACACTACAGAGACTGATCGCAAAGAGCAAAGATGTGTAAACTGGGGGAGGGAAAAGGTGTGTTAAATGGACAACAGACAGAGAGGAGAAGAAAAAAAACAGAGGCCCTCCATCATTCCCATCCTGTAACTATGGCAACCTGGCTGCATAACACCGAGGCCAGCAGTAGCCAGCTGTGACCCTGTGGGTAGATTCCAGTATGATTGCTCTCTCTCTTCCTTACCCACTTAACCTCACAGATCTAATCTCATCCAAGCTAAAACAGGTGGAAGAAAATATCCTCTTTTGCGTATCCAATCACGTTGAATCTGCACAACGATTGGAAAATGGCCTAAGGACAGGAACGACTCTCTATATGGTCTGATTTCTGAGTCACCAGTGACATTTGTCTCCCAGAGAGGAGCTCGGTTTGGCACTAACAGATACACGCTGTCACTTACAGCCTTGAGCCACGACCACCAAGGATTGGTCTCAATTACTGGTGTTCGTTTACCCCCAGCAATACAAACAGCCCAACTGGCTGTCAGTCTGAAGCGGTCTGGCCATGAACCAAACACACCACTTCATCACTGGCATCATCTGTCCTGCAGCAGGGTGCTTGACAAGATTCAGCCTAACTTAATTCTACGTTTACTCCCCATAACAAGCACAGAAAAATATGAGGACAAATATAACGATGACAAAAAATATATAAATAAACCAGTAGGAATAATAATAATGATGATAATATTAATTGTGTATGTTTGTAGTGTGTACAGTGTCGGTACCTTGCTCTTTGATTTGTCTGATCTGTCTCACAGTCTCCTTGAGGATGGCACATTTGTCAGGCTTGACGTTGAAGCTGTCAATGTTGGAGAGGTTGGCAGAGATGAGCTCAGCCAGCTCCTCGATGTACTTGCTCTCCTGTTCCCTCCGACGCTTGTCACACCTGCCGGGGCGCCAAGGGGATTAGACATGTTACCATGACAACCTCACCTCCCCATGCCCCGTCCGTATGCAGGCCATACGGCCTTGGCTCAGATGCTTCAGATATTTTGCTAGCAGCAGACACACATTTGAACCAGGGGAGGTAGGGACGTTTACAGGAGGCCAGGAGGAAAGAAAGTGACCTTGTGCACTTGCTGACATTCACACCAGAAACAACAGCAGACAAAGCAGACTGATAAGTGACCGACACTTAACAGAAGTAACAGCACTCACCCTAAGCCTGGTGTGTCACAGGTGGACAGTTTACGTTTGCGGTCGGAGCACAGTGGCTCCAACGAGTTGTCTCCTACGCCACTCATCTTCAGCGCATATCAGCACCTGAAAGCAGAACACTGCACATCATATATACATGTATACGCACAGACATCTGGGCGGTGCAGAATCATCAGAGGGAATGAACCGGGACTGTGGTTTTGTAAGCTCATATGCGTGTGGTACAAACAAATCAAAGGATAAGTGTGGAATGGAAAGTGCCCTCAGCTGTCGTTTCTTTGCAAAGTTCAATCAGAAATTATGCCAAATTCAGGCAAACCTTGAAAGCTCAGTGTCAAGTTATGGGAAAAGAGAATCAACAAAATCCCCAAGCTATTGAGGTTATAAATGAAGTGACTTCCAAGGGAAGAGTAGATTGTAGATTCCTACAGATTTATGAGGGTAGACTATCCAGTTAGTAAAGCAGCCTTGGTTCCTGCTTAGTGCTTGATGGGAGTGAAATCTCATCTGTTCCACTGTGAGGAGCGACTGATGATGATGTAGTGATTTGGAGCCTCGGGGGAGATGGGTCATCCTGCGTTCAGCCAGCCTACCCACTAGAATTATACCACTCTTCCAGCAGTGGCAACACACATACACACTGCGTATACAAACTGTTTCCAGTACACTTGCATGTTCAGGCATGTCGCGGCACATTCTGTAAGAGAGATGAGCTACTGTCCCAGCAAGGCACATATTCACCAGCCTGCCTCTTTGTCTAACTGCCTCGGACTGTGTGGAGGGAAAAAAAAATACACACCGCTGAGGCTTGTGGAGCCCAGAAACAATCCAGACGAGTTTTCGCAGCGCATTTCAGGGACTAGTAAGAATTTACTCTGCATTCTCCATACTAGGCTACATCCGCTCTTTCTTCCAATGGGTTTTAACTGCTGTTTCCCCCCATACCATCCTAAGACAACCCCTCCCTTCTTTCCCTCCCTCCCTGGGTGTAGCAGTCCTGAACTGAGGACCCTGCCCTTGTTTTCTTGCTTTGGCATTGCCCTGCATCTGACCCCCTAAGAGTTCACGTTAGAGGAAACCTCTGTAGCCAGCCTCTAAGGTCACTGCTCTTTCCTATTCCCACCCAGAAACACACACAAAGCCGTAGCGTGCGGCTGCACAACCAGATTGTTCCACTACAACTATCCTCGACTCTGTGTCTGCATGTGTGTATGTACACACACAAACGCTCTTAAACACAGAGTGAGCTCATTCCAGAGTGGAAAAGTATAGAACGGATGGGAGCCATTATGCAACTCCTGCTCCGCAACTGCAGGCTAGGACATGCAGCCCAGTCACCCACCACCACTACTCCTGCTAGAAGAGCACCAAGTCTCAGACAGGCACTCTGCACCATAAATCTGCACCGCATGCTTCTTGTCTGTCTACCTTTCACCACCCCTCTCTAAATCTGCCTGTCCTGCTCTGGCTGTGACTCTCACTGCCTTCCCTCCTCTCTTTCTTCCTTCCTTCCTTCCTGGTTTCTGTCCTAAGGCTCACCTCTGCAGCAGTGGAGAAAGATGACATCAGCCCTCAGTCAGCCTCACATCCTGAAACGGACAAACAGCAGAGCTGGGGGCTGCTGGGGGCCTTTCTGAGAACAGGGAATGCATAGCAGGGTAGCACAGTTTCTACTTTGGTCATGAGGAAACAATGTTGGAAACTTCTGAGCTTCTGAATCTCTTTGCTTCATACAACTTCACCAAAACAACTATGTTCTCATGAGATTTAAACACAAGTTACTGTGTTGTGTTCATAATCACCCTTTTTAAAAGCCTGACTGAAATCTGAAAACTGACAACGCAAGTACGCAACGCTTCTGGAGCACAGTGAGAGATTGCAGCCCACCAAAACCACAGATGAGTCTCAACAGGCCTGGCAGTACGCCACTAACCTGAATCAGCTTCATTTGACAATGTGAAACTTGCTCAGGGACAAGATGAGATATGTTGCACAAACCATCAGGCACAAAAACAGCAGCTGCTCATGTGAGAAATACAACATCTCATAGTTAAAAATAAAATGGTCTGACAACAGATTGTCCACCTGGGGTGTGTGCATGAGCGTGTGGGTTTTTATACATCTACCACATGCTCACCTTGACCAGTACAAGTCCCAGTCAAGCTCCATTCAGGGTCTAGTGTCACTTCAATGTCTCAACATCTCCTGAAAACACAAACAGGAAACAAAATGATCATTAACTGTAGTGTCCTCTGAATGTCTGGATGTCAGCATGACTGGCTCCCTATTAAAATAGCATGAGCTCTTTGTATATTTTGCTTTCACAGAAATTCATGGGAGAAAACCTGATTTCTAAAATTGCACAGGAAGCCACAGCAGATAGCATCCTGTTTGCGTCCTCCCCTCAGCCTGTTCCACTGCGTCATCACTTCCCTTTCCTGGAAATGTGGCCACTCATCCACCCAATTTACATATTCGGTTTATCATGTTGGACCCCTGTCGTCCTGGTTCCTACTCACACCTTGTATGATTGCTGCTGGCCTTCAGAGGCTTTCCAAAGCTCGGCTGATTAAAAACTGAGACAACAAGACAGTTTGCAAATGACCCCATCCTCACAAAAGGTCAGAATATGTCACCTTTCTTTCCTACCATTTTTTAAATTATACAGTACTTATATATGTGACACTATGCATGTGCTATTAACCATTCTTTCATAATCTTCTGTACTTTAATACTCACAGTAAAGAAGGCCCTCTGGGGTTTTGTGTTTTCTCATCAGAGCAATTGGATAAGCTTTCATCAAAGCAACAGAAAGGGATCTCTCTTCAGCTGTCCACCAACATCTGTCTACAGTTATTCCATCTTAAAATAGCAGTGACAATATCATACTCGAAAATTATATCTTCTTTCTAACCACGTTGTAATGTCAAAGGACAAGTCATGGGGTCTCTACACAAAAACTGTGAGGGCCCGGCCTTTACTGTTTGGGTACAAACTGCTCCTAAAACCAGTAACCTTTGGCACCATCATACTACTGCCACAGATAAGCCTGTCAGATGTCCTTTCCCTAATGAAATCTAACAGTAATCACACTGCTACAAACTACAGCTACAAAAACACTTGTGTTGCTTTATATGACAGCTTTGCAAGTAAAAACACATGCTGATGTAAAACACAGGAACAGATCGGGCTTTACACTACTCAATATAGCCAATCCCAATCAGTTAAAAAAAATGCCTCAATCGAGATGGGACTGGGACATCCCCAGTTTCAGTTTTGCAACTTCTTTAAATGCCACCCACTCCTACACACTTGACCTTTAAGATTCACTGACAAAAAAAACACCCCACACCTGGTGTTCTTCAACAATGTGCTAAACAATAATTACGGATTTAAAACATTAAAAAAATGGATAAATGTTTTAACTCCTAAAAAGACAAAACAAACTAGATCATGATTTCTCCACTCAGTGTTATACTTTGTAGTCGAAAGTCTAACTCACAATCATCACAGCCACACATCGCTCGTTGCAAGCCTGCAACCTACTCTGCCCACAGTTTGTGTGTGTCTGTGTGTGTGTGATCCTCCACCACAGACCACTGATCACATCAGTCCTAAACGCAGGGCTGCTACTGAGCTAATGCTGCAGCTGAATAATTTAACACAGAGAAAGAGAGAAAAGTGCTCCCTTTCCGTCAACTGTCCAAACACAGTTTAATAATTCTGAGCTGATTCTTATGAACACCAAAACAACAAATCAACAATTCACAGAATATTTTCAAGCATCTTTTAGTTTTGTTGTATTGTCAACTCTTATTCAGGCCCACTATTGTTGTTAAAGTTTATTAATCCCTGTGTTTTCTGTATTTGTTTACTTACACAGGCACAAACACACACACATACACGCTACACGTAAATGAGTAACTTCTGTAAGTGAAATGTAATTCAAACCAGGAGATATAAGCACTGGTATGAATATGGGCCGCAGCAGGAGGAGGAGTCAAGGCAGGCTGAGTAGAATAAAGAGGGGGAGGAGGTGGGAGGACAGAGAGGGGGAGGGGAGGAGAGAGAAGACAGTGCACTGACACTAATAGTGCTGCTGGGTACTGGATGCAATATTGTGTATCTAACACTGAAACAGTTTCTAAGCTAAACCTGTTTGCTACTTTAAACATAAAGTATGTCATACACTGCCTTAAATGAACAAAATGTTAAAGCTGCAGTGAAATAGTGCAATGAGATAAATAAATAAGTAAATAAGTGCAAAACAGAACACTGTACGTGACTAATGCTGAGTGCTGTTGAGCAGATTAATTGTAGGGGTAGGAACAGAAGTTGTGGGTTGTTGTTGCTAGTCAAGTTGCCTTTAAAAGAGCAACCAGAGTTTTACCTGCAAGGCCAGCAGGTATCTGTCAAGCTGTGTCCAAATTCATCCCCTATTTTTACCAGCCGCAACAAGGTGGCTAATATTGTTTTCAACTTGTGAGCCTGTCTATCATCTGTGAGTCTATAACAGCTGGAATTATCTCTTATGATTAGTAAGTGCCCAAATTCACAATTCACTGCTTGCTTTAAACTAAACTATGTCATATGAGGAGTAGGGAATGAGTGGAAGAGGCATTTCAGACACAGTCTCAGTGTTGGTATCTTGTTTATAACAAAAACTCATAATTGACATAAAATACTGCTTATGCTTTGAAGTTGGCAGTGTACACTCAAAAGATATTGAAAGCATTATGTCTACTAATGCACTTCTATGGCTATAGTCAAAATTTAACAGTTAAATGTAAAAGTTTTCTAATTTCTAATTTCGAAATGACTAAAAAGGCCACCATGCTTATTCTACAAGGGCAGGGATTGAGCTTTGACAGTGAGTTTGCTTGTTCAGCTGGTCAGAAGTGACAGTGAGCAGTGAAGGGACAGACACAACGTTATGTACTACACACCTCATTGACTGTGAGGGATTTTGCTTCCTCATATCAAAAATGAAGACACGATACAGTAGTGGTTGTCACCAACATTGCTACCGCTACCGTATGAACCATGTTATTTAACTCATCAATGAAACGATTATCTTACTATGACACAAGCACTGTATGCCTCAGAGCTCTCATATCAAGCACAGCTTCACTAACACTGAGTAAATAAGGGGAGTGTAGGGAGCATCTACAAAAACATACAGGTCTTATTTGAGTCATTTCAGTGTTTCTGCAGCCTCTGTGAATGTTTGACGAGTTGCGGAGATACAAACATGTAAGACAAACTACTGTTAGATAGCTGAACGACTCTGGGGTGGTTTTACAATCACACTGAAACTCTGCTCTTTTCAACTGATAAAGTTCCTCATTAAATTGAATGTTCTGAACACGTAAACATGTTTGAAGAGACAATATAAGGGAACACATGAATTGGTGTTGTTTTTCCTGTGTGCCTACAAGGTTTAAGCAAGAGAGCCAATCGCACTTGTGGAGCAGAAACGCCTGTAGGGTGCTCCAGGGATGACATTTTTCTATAGGCCAATGCAGAAGTTAGCATTGCCCTGATTGGTTTCCTCGACAAAAAGCCAGTGGGGTTTTTCCATTGGACTTTGGATTACTGCAGAAAATAAGCTCTGTAGCAAACAAACATTTATGGTACTTACACATTTGTTCGTCTTCACAAACACCTCTTCAATGATTTTTGAAGCCTAAATGCAGTTGCCAGATGTAAAAAGCTATTGTAAGGCTATAAATAAACTATACTATGGTTGCGTGATTTAACATCCCTACCACAACAAGGCTGTTTGGCGTGATGACATTCTGTAGTCTCATTTAGCCACTTGTTAGCAACCGCTTTTTTACAGACACATAAAAGCTTCAAGGGTCATGAGTGGGGTATTTACTGATGTGCTTTATGTTGTAGAACAAAATGTAAAAGTCTCTAAAGCTTGTGTTAACCACAGACCTTATTTTGGCCATCTAACCAAAAACCCATTAAAAAAACTTATTGACTTTGAGATGAGAGAAGTGTGAGTGCAAAAATGCTAACTCATTTTCGTTTTAGGACTCATTCCTGTGGCACTCTATTCTCTTACAGATATGATGCTGATGAGATTACTTGAGTAGAACTTGGTATTGAAAGACACATTTTTTGTACTCTGTAGTATCAGTTTGTATTATGAAAGTATATTATTTTTGATACACAGGCGTTTGGCTAAAGGCCAGAGAGGCAGCAATATCAGTCAGTCAGGACCAGAATAGTGAGGAGGACATTCCTGCTCAGCCTGAAATAAAGCCTGCAATCTGAGCTCCCTGAGACAATGAGTGGCAGGCCCAACAATAAACACTGGCCCACCCAAAACAAAGATCACACAAAGTGGGGCACACATACACACAATTACAGACCCCCCAAAACACACCCAAAGCACATGTGTCCAAACTGTTTTCATTATAACTGTGTGTGAGAAAGAGAGGGGTTAAACAGGCCAGGGTTTGAGAGAGTGGAAAAACACTGAAACCCCCCCCCCTGAAAAAATAGGACTTTCTTTTCAGGATCATCGCAGACATGAGCTACCAGAAGCATTTAGCATCATTACTTCACAGCACTCAAACACACAGACACCACACAGACAAGGTAATAAAGCAACAAAAGGTGACCACTAGAGTTTGGGACATCAAGAGCAAAAAGAACAAGAGGACAGAATGACTTCCTGTTTTTCTTCAAAGACCTTCTCCACCTCCTGCTAAGCATACAACCAGCTACTGGGTGAAGTGCAGCTGGAGCTCACACAAGACCAAGTAGTTTTACCAAGAAGTGCACATGAGAATTTCCCTCCTTTCCAAAGAAACACCTTGAGTTTTGAGGTAATCGGGAAAGTATTTACATATTGATGTTACTGAATTTCATCGGCTTTGCCCACTTTCTGTGGGTGTGATGGCAAAAGAGGGGCGAACAAAAACCAGAAAAGCAATTTGGAGATAGAAAGCCCTCAGTCTAAAGAGACTGTTGTAACGTGAGTGAAGCTCTATGTCCACATTATAGGATGAGCTGCCTTCATACCTAGTTTGATGTATAACTGGCTGAGGAATGCATTGTCTCTTATAATCGACGTGTTTTTGCACTAAATAAAACAGTGTCCACGAAATTAATAGAACCAAAGAAGCATCATGTGGAGCTTGTTAGTGACAATTAATCCTGTGCAACTAACTGAGCAACTTATGGCAAATAAAGTTATCTAAATAAATCACAAGCTCTTCATAATGTATTTATGAGGATGTGGCATACTGAACTACTCAAATAATCACAATCTAATAAGCTTTGTATGCTCACATCAGCAGCTTAATCAGTAAATATATTTCTTGCACCACTGCACTTGTGTTTTCAGAGACACACAGGGGAAGAAAAAAAAGCTATGATTGGTCAATCAGTGTTAAGAGGAGGGGTTTAGCAAAGGGTCATTAGCAAACTGTCTTTCTTTAGCCCCTTTTAAACAGAGCATTGTTTCCCTAAAAATGATCCGTCATTATGCCGGCTTTGGCGTTTTATACTGAACCAAACAACACTGGCATATTGCTGCCACAGTGTGTGATTTTAGGTAGTACGTTGTCATTCCAGAGGCAAAAGAGGCGTGATGTGTAACACAACAGCGTCAGTATCAAGTCACATTTTACACAGATGTCAATTCAACTCTGTAGCCCCTTTTACCCTGCCTCTTCAAGGCAGGAATTTCACGCCGTTATTTTGCCTTGCCTTTCTGTGTAAAAAGCACAATCACGGAATGGGGGACAGAGTTGTCTTGCCTTTAAGTTGGCAGTGGAGGTAGTGACAGCGCAGAAATTATGTCATTTTAATAGGGACAGTCAGCAGGACAGGACCATGAGCAGGATGGGTGTGACATTTTGACGATGTGTTTTGTGTGCAACCCTCCCTGGGAGATTCAAAAAGTAGCTAGAAGCAGTTAGTGGCTAACTCAAAGAAGAAGAACAGCGGCAAAACCATGAGGTGAGGGAGCTCCTTACCCTCCGAGCTAAGGATGTCAGCCGCCATGTAACAGTGATGGAAAGTAATTGTTATTATCACGTTAATGCCATCATTACTGTTTATAAAGCACGTCATATGTCACACTAGAGGCTGACGCTGTTGTGTTACAAGTCATGCCTCTTTTGCTTCTGTGATGCAGGCTTGGTAGTTAGTGCTGTCATAACAAAGTTCTATTCATTTGAGTGAATTATCAGGGAAAGTGATTGATGTTATCTTTGAACTCTTCCTTGCAGTTTTTTTAATAGTAAGTTTTGTTTACATTGTAGATGAACAGATATTGGAATTTAGATTTAACAACTAACTTTACATTTTGAATCCAGACGTTAATTTGGGAATGATCTTTGCTACAGCACAACCCACAATTTCTGACACTTGTGAACTTTCAATGCTGCAAACTCCATTCTGGAACCAATCATTTTTTACCCTCGCTAGATGGCAGAAAAAATAATGAAACCATGGACGGCATTACTGCTCTTGCTTCACATAATTTAGAACCATATTTCACTTTGTTTAGCAGCCATCCATCATCGTGACATTTTGGGGATTCCCCGTTATTTTTGAGGGAAGATAACTTCCAGAAGCTAACGTTTTAGAAATTTTCAAAAACCCTTGTTGGTAAATATCGCTCATTAGCTGTTTTCCTGCCAACATCACACATGATTTTAATGAAACATGGGCTAGTGGGACTTAGCTGGAGTCAGAGGGTTTAATGGCAAGATGGAGAGTGCTGCCACACATTGTGATTCAGGGATGGAGATGAGGAGGACATGTGTCAAGCATGTGTGTACAAGTGTGGATTTTGAAATAGTGAAGCTGTAAATTGTTCAGAGAAAGACTCCTTTTAGATGCTGAGGCAGCTGTGAAATTCCAGCAAGGATTAAAAACCAGACTGAAAACACAGGCTATGTCTCTACGTTTGTCTGTAGTGTGTCTGCCACTTAAACAATATGTTTCTGTCTCTTGATTACTCTGCATACTTTTAATGTGATGGTCCATTCAAACCATGTCCGAACTGTGAACTGACACTGCCAAAAATAAAACAAATACAAAACCAATTTTGTTTTATTTCTGCTTGAAAAAATTCACTCACTAGGAAACGTTTTTCGAATTAAAAGCCTCAACAAGGCTGATCTAGAGTTAAAGGCGTACAAGGAGCAGTTCACAGTGGAATAAAGCACACCTTTGAAAACCACGGTAGTGACGCAAATGTGAGAGAGGAGGACAGAGAGGTGGAGTTGGGAAAGTAGACAGAAACACACCCTCACAGGAGCTTATTGGAGTTTTTAAGTATTTCAGAAAAGCATCAGTAAGAAGCCTCAGTCTTTAAAAAAATCCAACTTGAAGGTTCAATCCAGGCCTAAAATACATGACTAATGCTGCATTCACATGCTCTTTGGATGGTCCCATTTCCCAAGACGGGAAGTCGTTCTCCTGACTTTGGTAGGTTCATGAGCCTATTGCTCCAAGCATTTAAACAAAATATTGTTAACAGTTTGAAGCTTTACATTACAAAGTGATTTTGTCCCAAACTTGTTGCTGCACCAGTTCATCCCCTCAAACTACTAAAACATTGCCTTACCTGACAAATGTTAATAAATAACTTGTCAAATTAATCTAGATTATTATCTGGATAGCACCTAATGATAACAACCTAATACCATAGTATGAATTACATGTGCGCAAAAAATTGACATGTAATGTGTTAATTATTAATTAATTACAATCAATAGGACATTTACTTTCGTTCCGCTATTTCTGCACAGACTATAGGGTCAACTCGGCTACTCGTGTACCAAAGTTTCCGCCAACTTTCCGAGTTGTTCCAACATGAGGGGGTGTTCGCATGAATGTTCCCAGTTGAGAACTTATTTTTCTGATTATTCCAACATCACATGAATGCAGGGTAACACAATGTGGTCTGCCATGTTCTATACATTTAAACAGTTTCCAGATCTAATGATCTAAGTCACACAAACCCTTTGCAGAATGAAAAATAAATGTGGGGTGAATTATCAATAAATTAAACACGGCTGAGCCCATCTGTGACTCATTTACACTGTCTGCAAAACAACATACTGTTGTTGACGTAAACTACATGAGAAATTTTCTCATAAAAAACATTTACAAGAGCACATAAAAATATATTTCATGTATGAAAAAGTGGCTTTTTCCTCAAACTTGTAGTGCACATGATGCCCATAGATGCATGTGGTGACGGAGAGAAGATAGTTCAAAGCAGAGAGAAACTGCCTTCACAGGATTGCTTTTTCCCCCTAGAAAAAAACATCCCCCACCCATGCCCAGTGCACACAACACACACAGATCTCAGACAGGCTGTGTGTGCATCTCCTCATTTTTCTCACACAAACTGCATCGTGTAGAAAAACCAGGGAAAATAAATGAAGGTGGAGACAAAGAGATGGCAGATTCCACTGTGTGTGTGTGTCACACATGCATCTACAACTATCCATCATTAATACGGACAAAGAACAGAAAGGGCCAGGAAAGGACGCACACGGGCACAGATTCAACCAGCTAAATCTCAAACAACCCCTTCATTTTCCATAAGCTTGACGTGTTGGTGTATATAGCGGGGTGATAAGAGTGAGGACACGGCATCGTCCAGAGGAGATCACAGCAACCAAACAAAACGCGGGCGGCTGTGATCACATAAGGCTAATATTATGGAAATTAGTTCATTAATCAATGGCTAAACAGCCTTTTATCTGGAGAGCCAGAGCGCCAGGGCCCGATCAGCCGCCATACTGCCCATTGTGATAACACACACATCTTTACTAGCAACTGATGGAGATGCAGTGAGAGGAGACATCTCATGTAGCCTCAGATAATTCAGTGTGAAGATATGTCAGCCATTGTTATTACTTTTTAGATGACCTCATGTTGATATTAAAAGAGACCGTGGTTGGTTTTAACTTTCAGAAGCAGTGCGTTTGTGTACACGTTTCAACTGTGCCACTCAGTAAAAAAGCAGATATTCATTTTCAGACCGCAGCGCAGCTCTGACGATTTTCTCTCTCCCCTTCCTCCCTCCCTTTCGCTCTTGTGTGTGTCTCTCTCTCTCCTCCCTCTCTGTGCTCCCTCCCCCCTCCTCTCCCCACCGTCCCTGTTGGATTGGTGGAGTAAACACAGGAAGAGAGCGGGCTCTGTTCCACCACGCCAGAGCTGGGGCTGGGCGTTCCTGCAGAGCTCCTGCGCCGGGGTCAAAAGTTTACTGTGGTTTTCATTTCACCTTTCCTCAGCCAATCACAGCGCCACACTGCAGCGCCTGAACTCTGACCCCTGCAAAGAATTCCACTCAAAAGATGGTCTGACGCCAGTTTCACAACTGCACCCCCTCCCATCTCCCATTTTTCCCTTTACTACTCCTTTTCCTTTCTTTCAACTGGCCAGTTTCATGTGTTGACAGAGCCTAGGTGAAAAAGATTCCAGAAATGAGGTACGAGGGGTAACGGAGAGCAGGAGCAGAACTGGGGTTTTAACACACACAGCCATGCTTTAACAGAAAACTATCAGTACATGCTGTCTTTTATCTCCCAGCATGATGAAAAGCTTACAATGGCAAAATAAAAAAACAAAATGCCACAATTTACCTAAAAATCTGGGAAGGACGGGAATCATTTTACGATCCACCACATACCTGGAGACCATTTCAGTTGTTTGTTTCAAACCCAGCGCAAAAAAATCCATAGAATTATTACTTATTATAAAAAAAATAGAATATAAATCTAATTCTTGTTCAGTAGGTAAGGTGTACGACTCTACTCTTTGGTTTTTCTTCTTTGTGTTCCTTCATCTACGATGCTTTACTGATCCTACCACACATTCTGCCCACCACATGCAACAACATCAGTTCCAGGTTAACACTATTAAAAGCATGTTTAAATGACTTATGAGGACAGGCTGGATACGGGGTCACAAGGACCAAGTGTTGAAAGACAGACAGGGAAGGAAAATGGATGAAAAGGGACGAGGCACTCTGCTGGGCTTGTATCACAACACTCAGGAATCTGTTTACGAATCAAATCAGAGTAGCTCAGTCTGACTGGACACACACACACACACACACACACACACACACACACACACACACACACACACACACACGTGCGCGCGCTGAGCCATAATCCAACTGTGGGTTTGTTTTTGTCTTGGTGACACTGCACTCTGTTCCCATCTGCTGAGTGATTAAGCTTGCACCGCTAATCAAGTCCCTCACACTGTACATGTTGAAGGCAAAGGACGACTTACACTGATCAAAAATAACATATGCTGACCTCTACTTTAAACTGCCTTCTTAGGCCACATCCACACCAATACGTTTTCATTTTAAAACGAAAAAGATCTCCGTACACAAGTGTTTTCGCACCATTTTAGAAATAATCTCCTTCCATACCAATGTTCTTGCAGACCCACATACTGCTCCAAATGTAATCAAATTTGATGTGTTCAGAAAGGCTTTCAAACTGTCAAACAAAAAAGTATGAACCAAAGGAAATACATGGCACAGTTTTCATTTTATGATGTCTTTGTGGAGGAGGCTGTAAGGTGCTTTGGATTAGACTCAACTTATCCTATACTGGTCCATCGATAGGCCAACAACTTTTTTAGAGTAAGAGATTTGTCATATTGATGTTGTGATGATGGCACTCCACATCGTCACAAAACTCAGCTAAGCAGCTCCAGTGTGGAGCCTTTTCAAGGTTTTGAATCTACTGTTGTGATAATCCTAGATAACTATAGCTATTTAACAGCCTTATTTAAGTTAAGTTTGTCCTACAGCAGCAACAAAGTTTGCAGGCATGTGTTTACATCTTCCAGTTTAAGTAGAAAACAGTTAGGCCTAGGTGCTTTCAGAGCATGTCCCTCCTTTTGTACTAAATCACTGAGTAGCAGCACTACATTGAGTAGTATTTATACTGATAAGTGTCACTGGTAACGATACCCATTCCTACCTGTAAAGTCCTGCCTCACTGTTCTTGGGCTTTTGGCCTTAAATATCTTTGATATTTCTGCATTACTGTGCAACTGTTCTGCAGCTAAAAATTAGGCTGAACAATATTATTAATATTAATATTAATTAGTTAATTAATTAATCAATTAATTAATTAATACAATTATTTTCTGCAGGATGAGATGATGACTATCATCACTTTTCTTCAAAGTTCAAAGTCGTCACATCAAACTTGAACGTGGACTAAACATAACGCATCAGCAAAACATTAATACTGTACCAGGTCAAGTTTAATTGTCGAGTCCAAAATCTTGATCACAATTATTACAGAACTAACTGTGCAGTCTTCCTAGATCTTTTGCAGCCTGCTCATTTCTCAGTCAGAAGAACTCATGACTGGTCCCTGTCAGACACCTCCTTGAATGCTACATTTAAAAGCTTAACAGTAACGTGTTAGCACATGTTGTTTGTAGCATTGCTGTGGCAGCATGAACCCATTTTCCCTGGAGTATCTGCAGTTATGTAATTTCATTACACTGAACCCCTTAGATCAAAATATTTACACAATCACATCTTCAGGGAAAGGAAAACAGGGTATCCTGTATCTTGCACCTCATTTGTGAAGTTCATCATGATGATGGACTTTTTACCGTTGGTTGTGTACTGGCTTTATTTGCATGGGAGCTTCATATACCCTGAAAATCTGTGAAGCAAACAGTACAGTATATAG
The DNA here is from genome assembly GCF_011397635.1 of Epinephelus fuscoguttatus. Classification (NCBI taxonomy): domain Eukaryota; kingdom Metazoa; phylum Chordata; class Actinopteri; order Perciformes; family Serranidae; genus Epinephelus; species Epinephelus fuscoguttatus. The sequence continues at coordinate 29,740,984 of NC_064752.1, forward strand.
ACTGTAGTAGGCTTTGGTGATTGAACGAATGTATCAGCTACTGGCCAAGTACATCACTGGTTGGTTTTAGGTATATTTTGGGCGATTTTTGTGATTTTAATTTGCTAATTTAATGGTCTGCCTCCAAAGAAAAAGTGGGAGTGTTCAGTGGGCAGCTTGCACAGTGCTAAAACAAGGTATGGAGACAGGTTCATGTTTAGTAAGCTAACCGAGTAGCTCAAAGAGGTCAGCAATGGCAGAGAAAGAGAGCAGGAAAAAACAGTATGTAGGGCCAGTACATTTTTTTTTACGTCTAACTTGGAGTAGTGGCAAGACTAACCAAGACAGTTTTGGAAAGTTTTTTTTGTTTTTGTTTAGTTTGAATGAAGCGTGTTTTACGATAAGTTAACAAGGCAATTAAGATTGTAGTAGTTCGGAGAAAGAGAGGAGAAGGTGTATGTTTTGGGCACAAATATGTCATTAATCACCAGTTGTTGGGCCGACAGTGGCAGGTTGGAAATGTTTAACATATCGCCCAACCCTAGGCTGTACTGCCCTACAAGTACTAAACAACAAAACATAACTCCATAAAGTTACTTGCAAATATTTTGTCAGGTAAGTTAGATGTAGATAATATGAATCTGATTGCAGACATATGTTCAATTATTAGAACTTTCTAATAGATTTTACATTTGCATTTTAAGAAATGGCAAAACTTAAACTCAATGTTTTGCACATTTGATGCCTATGGATGTGTAGGACAAGGACTCTTCTAGTCAGTCTGTTTTTATATTTAAATAAGAATAAGAACTGTAAATATTGACCTGTGAACTTTGTATTCTCTACTGGTGGTCTTATTATTACATCTTCTTGTGATTACTATCTGTGCTTGTCTGTCAAAAGAAATTTACTGAAGCTTACTAAACCATGTGGGTTTACTTCCACATTGTGCCAATATACACTTATTCTGATCTGCACTACTGACTGTGTTTTTGGCCCCCACAACTGTCAAAACTCTGCCATCCCAACTTAAAACCAAACTCATAAATTGCTCTAAATAATGTTTAGCTTTAATCCCATTTCAAGGGTGGCCACATGGAACAGGGTAGTACAGACGGTGGTGCTAATTGAACAGGGACCTTTACTTCTCCTAGTTTTAGTCACACCACAGTCATATAGAATCACTTGTTCCAGTATAGCAATAGCAATCAGATGAGCATATATGAACACCACAAGAAACAGGCCAAATGGAAACACGGTGATCACTTGCCAAAGGCAGAGCCACCTCCATATAAAATACTGGATCAAGCTATTTGGCCAACTTTTGTGAGTGTTGTTTAGTATATAAAAATACTGCATTGATGCAAAGCTTGATGTGATCATGTGGCAATGTCAGGAGGAGGCAACCTTTTGACTGGAGTGTTGCCTTAACAACAAGCCACATACACAGGGTTGACGTCATCAAGCAGAGTGAAGAGCAGTAATGCTGAAAGGAACATTTTCCACTTTGTCCAGAGAGGAGAGGAAAAAAATCAGTCCAATTAAGAAATGAGTGTTGTAGAAAAAAGGAACAGTAATAAATTATCTGACATATGCCGTGCCAGTGTTGACATGCTGTAGTAAGTCTGGAGCCTTTAACGATGGTGTGGAAGTCTGTCATTCACAACTTGACTTTTCTTTGAACTCAAGGCTGCAATAAAGTAGAAATCGCACTTGTGGAAAATCAAAATGTGGTCTAGCACAGTGCTGTGAGCAAATGTCTGCACATTCACTGCAATTTGTGGTAATTTCTGTTAATGACAGGAGCTTTTAAATTGCAGGTGAGCTATAAGATAGGAAGCAAGCAGTGCCCCAACAGGCCCTGCTTGCATGGTCACATACATGTGCATATCCTCTCCCAGCTTGCAGCTGCAGTGCCATGCCAGCCACAGCTGCCTCTCAATCCAGACAGACCCAGAAACCACAGCCCGCTGCCACATAAGTCTACCATCAAGCTGTTTCATCTTGGAGATGTATAGAGAGGAATAGGAACACAATGTAAACAAAAAGAATCATTTGCACTGTTCAACTACAGGGGATTGAATGAGGGGAGTGAAGGTGAGCTTTGTGTGACTTTGGGACAGAGAACCTGCGCACTTTGCAGATGTCGAGGCCAAAGCCCCTTGTTGATTTGGCTGCAAAGTAACTATTTTGCTTGTCCTATCATACCTTTAACAATTTTGGTAGCGTATACATGGGACAAGCAAACTGTAGACAAGGAGAAGATGGAGACAGTCCATGAAGCAGTTGAGAAGTTCATCCAGAAATGACACAGTGTCTCTTCCCCTCTTCACCAGCCTCTTTCTCCTTCACTTTATGCTGAATAACAGACAGAGAGAGCATCTGGTAGCAGTTATCTCACAAACCAAACTTTTTTTCACCCTTGCTGTCTCTCCCCCCCAAAGCATTTTTTATAAAAGGGGGCCCTAAACAAAACACAAACAAGGTCTTGCTAACATTTTACAATGGTAACAAAACTAGGCCAGGGAGCTACCCTCCCACTGGCTTGTTCAGGTGAACCCGTTTTACGAGCATTCTTCAGCTGGGGGAGCGAAAGTTAAAGGGGGAGTTGAAGTTAAAGAGGAAGGGCAAGGAGGGGAGGGGGGACAAAGCTCTTGGCACCCCCTTCCCTAATAAACTTTTGCCTTCCTCCAATCAGCAAGGACTACAGAGAGTGAACTGTTCCAAATCCTTGCTGGTTATAAACTGGAATTGGGTGCAATGATTGCTTCAGGCTGCCCGTTTGGCTTTCAGAAGTGTGTGCATGGCTCACATATGGCTCTGCTAGCCTAACACTTGGGTATTACCTCAGAGTTGAAGAAGAGGGGACCGAGGGGATGAATGAGATGTGACTTCAAATAGAGTTGGAGTGCAAACTGCACCGCTTGACTTTGGACTCAGTGGGCCGGCTGTCTGGCTTCCCTTCACTAGTGAATAACAATCTGGTTTCAGCAGCTTTCATGTCATATTCTCACTCTCACTTGTTTGGGCGAAGTAGCTGTAAATATTTTAGCAGTGGAAACACGACTGTCTTGTTGAGCAGAGTTTTCTATATTTAGTTCTACAGAGGTAGGCAGAACCTACCTGTTGAGTACTACCACACCAGTGAGGGGTATGGGCACTTGAACAAACACAAAGACAGCTCACTGTCACTGCATGAGTGACCTTGAGATGTGGGGACTACACAGGATGTTTTACACAGCTTGAGCTGACCACAGGAAACTTTCTTAAACCTTGGTTGTAAAACAGCCTCCAAAAACAAGTCAGAGTCAGGTCTGATGGAGTAAAGCTTCAGAGGATCCCATACAAATGTTGAGGAATCGAACTTGACTTGGAAGCAGGTAAATCCCATTAACATTTAAGAAAAAGTTATAACTGGAAAATGTAAAGATGTACTTTCCCCAAGTAGCAAGTTATCCTTAAGAGGCAACAACTCTGGTATTTTTCTTGACTAGCCTTACACTACCTGTACTGCTGCCTAAAAAAAGGTAATAAGACCATGGAGTCATATTTCAATTAGGGGAAACAATCAGGCTTTCCTTTCAGCTTTGTGTGTCATCAAAAGTCCTCTCAGAGGTACTGCACACCCACACAGCTATTAATCTTAAATTGAACACATACCAATTGGCAGTTATTCGAAACGAAACTTATTATCTCGGTCTCTCTTTGCGCACACAGACTGACGAAACACTAAAAGAATGCCATCTATTCAGACATCAGTGACACAAAAATGCAGCTTGACAAAGACAGATTAGAGACAGTTATCAAAAAGCGGCAAGCTCTCCCCTTATTTTTTTCTCCTTTTCTATGATACCAGTCAGTATTTAGACTTCATTGCAGCCACAAAGCAGACATATTTACTAAAGGTTGTAAAGAAGGAAGACCATACAGCAAATTTAAATTGGTGTAAAATGTTGTGAATTTTTTGTCCTTAAGTTTTTAATTATTTAAAAACATTAATTTTTAAACAAATTTATGAGAACCTCATAGAGAATCAAGCTTTTTAATTCAGCATGCTGACTTCAGAAATTCAGTTTGAACCTACTGTGCTTCCATGTGCATATATAATTATGCATATGTAGTGTTTACAATGTAGTGGGCTGGGGCTAGTGCTCAAATGGAGAACTGGAATCAATACAGAGAATCAGAATTGATGAAATCCAAACATTCCCCAACCTTACTGAGGAGCTAAGGGTGTCACTGAATAAATTCAAACAGTCAAATGTAGTGTATTTTTACAGAGATGTATTATAGGACATGCTTGATCCCCAGATTTATTAGCTTACTTGATCTGTTTCAGCAGCAATCTCACTTAAAGAAAAAAAATATCATATTGTAACAGGATGCTAAAATATTCAACGCCAAAAGTAAAATGTATGAGTAATAACTAAATATCAGTAATGCCAAGAAACACTCATTTGATTATCAATCAGGCAATCTGATGTAACCACAGAATCTGCCACCGGAGAGAGACTTCTCCCAGTCCCATGAGAAAAAGTGATAAGTTAATGAATTATTGAGAGCACAGGGGCCAGCAGACAAAGAGCGAAAGCCATGCATCCCAGTCACTTCTTCACCCCATCTGCAGTCAAAGAATCCCCCCAAAGATTGATTCATTGTTAACGCAGCCTGACACCCTGTGTGAGGGAGAAAGAAAGTGGTAGATAAAGGGACAGAGAATGGGGGACAGGGGGCTCCATTTGCCAAGAATATGAGCAGAAGCAGTTCATTGGACAGGTTCCCACAGTGGTCATTCTACCACTTACAAAAATACCACATACGTGGGCTTGAGTAATGGCATTCCATCAGACTCAAAATAAAGACAAGTTAGCTCATCTGACGGCTGAAGACTGCACAGCACCAATCTCACTTGTTTATTCCCAGCTACATGCCATTTAAAAGCCCACATTATTGAGATATCGCAGCCTATTCAACAGCCTGCATGAAATCATATAAGCAGGAGCACTCATCAGTAAGCCACATCCTATTTGATAGGCTGTGTAGTAATGTGAAAAGGAAAAACATCCAGATTATTTCTGAAACTCTCACGTGGAAATGAGCATTGAGCTGTAAATACCTGCAAGTATTGGCAGGGATGGCCCCAGGCGATGAGAGCGACAGCACACCTAGACCTCAACCGTTTGAGTGGAATGACTAACCTACCTCCTTATTGTCTGCCTGCACATGAGCATGCTCTCCAAGAATGTCCTCTTACCACCTCAAAAACTGAGTGCTCAGCATACACCTTGTCGAGGACAGGGAAAGCAAACCTGGACTCTACCTGAACCCTGAGAGTGATCATCCTCCCCCTGCACTGAAACACATCCATCTCCCTCTGCCAGCCTGTCTCTCTCTCTCACACACACATGCGCCTAAATATGATTTATCAGCGGTGAAAACCAACATTTATCATACTGTGATGGGCCATTATACCAGCCATTACAATCACGGATACGTAATCTCACTACAGCCATGCAAATAAATAACAGATGCTGTGGATTCTCCAGAGCAGCCACACTCAGCTAGTCAGCTCGAGTTGGGTTGTCAGCAGCAGTGGAGGACAGCAAAAATACAAGGTGGTTAATCATGCTCTGCAGCTGGTTAACATCATAATTTATCAGCTACTACGAAAATAACAGTTGTTTTCTAAGCATGTGTTCGTCTCTCATTTCATATGACTTGACTTAAGTAGTTTGTTGCAATTTATTTAGATGGTGTTGCATTTAATGTGACGATTTAAAGGTTAAAAAAACTATTCCGCAAACAAAATGCAGGTACATTACATCGTTTACTCTACTCTACATCCACGGAGCCTAGATATGCGTAACAAACGAGCAATAAACAGCTGTATTGTTTATTTTGTTTCCCAAGACAACTACTGCGGTGTAACTTAAACGTTAGCTGTGAACACAGACAATTCCTGCAGCCCCGCTTGTACCGAAACTCTAACGCAAGTCAAACCGTCTGATAAAATCTTCAGTGCTCAAAGCAGTTCAGCTGTGTTGTGGTCAGTGAACACAACACAGTGGCTCTACAAAGTTACCATCACAGTTTTAAAACACAAACTCATCATAAGAAGTGCTGAGTATCAACGGCTAACGTTCGGCTATTGCACCCCAGCGAATCAGAGAGCCTGTATCTCGTAAACTTTGTAGCTAACGGATAATGAAAACACCAACGGACACCGTAACCGTTAAAAACGGCACATTAACAAGTCAAGCCTAACGTTAATTAGCATTTTATCGATAGTTTATGAGCCAATATTATAATAACAGACATTCCATAACAAATAGTGGTAAGGTGGTTCGTTGTATCACGGTAGCTTAAAAACCACAGCCTGCTCGGAAGCGGAGCAACACCAACTGTCCCTGTGACAAATTTGCACGTTCAAACACACACACTGCCGCCTGTGTTCGAAACTTAGCTATAAATGAATCATAAACTAATTGCAAAAAACTCACCGGCTTCGACGCTTTCATTGAGTAGGGCAGTTTCTTTTACGCCTCTACAAACTCTCCGCCATCTTCGGCAGGACCGTGTTTGTTTAAATGCGAAACACTCCCAGAGCGGAGGGAGCCAGCTTGTAGCAGCGCGACAGGGCGTCTGGGTAATGTAGTTGCTCTGCGTCGCGAGCCACATTAAACTGCTTGACACGTACTGCAAACGAACTACACGTACGCCAATACCCTTGGGCGATATGAGCAGCAGTCACTGATATTATTAGGGGAGAGATTTAAAAACTTATTTATAGGCTGGCAGAAAAGCAGCTTTATGCAAATGACTTGTCATATCCCTGGAGTATTATGCTGTTATGTTATTCACTTTACAAACAATTACAAAAATATTTTTCACAAAATGAAAAGCTTGAATACTGTTTTAAATATTAAACAGAACACAAGTAGGCATTTGGAATTTATTGTAGGGAAACATATCCTACACATTGTATGAGGGCTGACTTCCAGTGAAGCACAATCTAAAAAGCTGTAAATTTTTTCCAATATTATTTCTACTATTTTCAGGATGTATGATGAGTAGTAGGCTACAATCTGAATTAGGTGGGAATAAATATAGGCTAATTGCACAATATTAATTTGCGGTCATGATTTGTGGTCCCTATATCGTTGAACAGAACAGTCCACCTGCTGCATCACATTTGGAGTTTTAGTACCTTGCAATTATGTCAGTTATAAAGTGACAACCACTCACATACATGCCAACATGTGCAGCCTGATACCCCACATATTGGGTCCAGTGTCAGTTATACTAGATGGAGTACAAGTGGAGCCAACGTGGCCCCTGCATAGCCACAGTGGATGGAAGAAACTGTCTCCATGGTGATCTCTCAGGCACACTAGTTTTGAGTTTTTACTACTAAGGCGGGTGTGAGGGCCAAGATGGAGGCAGAGCAGCAGGATGGGGGGTGAAGGGAGTAAAGACGAGGAGAGCCAGAATTAAAATCTTGGTAATTAGCCCCTTACTTTCTCTTTCCTGCCTGAGTATAATTCTGCAATCAGCTTAAAAACTTTGAGGTGGGAAAATTAAAGGGTGTGTATGCAGGACGGAAATATCTGTACAGTTTATTTGGGTGAAGCACACAGCTGCTGAGAAGGTTCATTACCAAAGTCATAGCATTTTATATTGTGCTGCCAATTCCCAATTTACTCAGACAAAGATATTGTTGGCACACATAGTACTCAAAGTGTTACACAACTAGCAGAGATGCACATGTAATCTATACACTATTCATAATATTAATGCAAAACTTGATTACATAAAGATTAATCTAGATTTAGGCGGATTGTTTGCTAATGTTAGATGATAATTAATGGCTCATGACATGATGAAATCACCTTAAGTAAAAAACAAGCACTACGCATTTTTGTTATGTGTGTTTTTGGTCTGTTTGTATATCTGCATGGGTGAGAGAGAGCCTCAGTTACATTCCATGGAGACCCAAAGAGGGGCCCAGTGGCCCTCTGTTTGTGCCCCTTCCCCCACAAAACATGGCAAACTGACCTCCCCCCTCAATGAGTGTGAGACACTTTATCCCATCCCCCCTCCCCACTCAGCCTCTCTACTTTGAAAGGACAGGAGATAACAGTTTGAAAGGACAGGAGATAGCCCCATAATCATTAATGTATTCAGATTAGTTTACCTGCAAACGGCTAACAGCATGCCTTTCTTTGCTCCAAGCCCATTCCCATCCCCCAAATTCTCAACACTATGCTCATGCAAAAGCACAAAATAACATCTTGTATAACCATTATCAGTTATAAAAACAAGTTATGACTAAATAAGATGACAAACAGAGTTGTAAAAATGAAATCCAGGTAAAGAAACTACATTGCATGATATTGTCGGTCAAAAAATGTGTACAAGTTTCAAGTTAAGTAAAACAGTGATTGTCAATTGCCAGTGGAATTTGAATTATTGCTTTTATAAAGTGTGGGAAAGAAGTATAACTTATTCAAAAATCATTGATAAAATTCCTCTGGCTTCTTCTGTATTGTCTATTCATCCGATTAATCAAATCAAGTCACCAAAACAGAAAGTTTAACTTTTAGGCCTAGATCTTTTTTAAACTAAAATTTCTGTAAGCTGAAGTCAATTACATAATCATACAAATCATATAATGTCACATAATCAATAGTTTGATCGTGGAAATTAAAAAAAAGACACTTTTAAATTGCCCTAAATGGCAGCTCAAATATTTGTCAAGGCTTTTGTTAAAAAAAAAAATGGTACTAATAAATCGGAATACAGCTCAGCAAGTAAGATTTAGAGCGTGTACACTTACAAAAAAAAAAAACATAAAATAAAATAATTCTCTTAAAATCACATTTACATGTATAACATTCAAGGCCTTGAATCCAAGGAAAAGTCACGGCCATTCTGGGTCTAAACAGAGCAGTAGCTAGGGCGCCATCTTGGGGACAACAGGGCTCGTTACCAGTTGGCCTTTTAAAAGCTCATGGCGCGTCGTCTGCAGTCTGGACACCAAACGGTAACTCACAGAGGAGACTGACAAAGGTGACAGTGACAACCTATGATGTAAGCCAAAACTTTATGTGTCACTAGAGTAATAATGTTTAATCGTTGTAACACAGATATATAACGTTAGATGTAATAGACTGGCGAAGTGTTTTCACCACGTCCTTAGCTGACGTATCTCTGTTTAATTTGTTTTAGGTGGAAGCTCAGTGCTAACCTTAACTTAAGCTAACTCACCATTAATTAACATTACTGCAGGTCAGTAAAGCAGATCTTAGCGCTATTTATTAGCTGTGTAAACGACTTGGTCTAAAAAAAAAAAACCAAACTAATTATACAAAGTAACTTTAAAACGCAACGTTAATTCTACTTCATTTTGCCTTAAGTAGTCACACACTTTTTAATTAGAAACCACCTGGCAATTAAGCTAACGTTAGCTTACTAGCAAAGAGACTAGCTAGCTAACCAAAGTAAGTCTAGCTTGATTTTTTGTCTTTAACATTTAGACGTTGCACTAAAAAAAATTGTATTCTTACTTTGCTGACAACCCATACTTACCAAGGCCATTTCCCACCACATTTTTTTTAAATTTTCAGTTTACCCTTATGCCAAAAAAGACTTTATACTCCAAAGTCAGTGTACCATCTGTAATTAGCTGTCACATGTCTAATGTGTGAACAGCTCTTCCCGGCCTGCACTGATATTATAAAGGACTCACACTGCTGGTAAACCCCTTGCAGTGATTTCCAAAAGCAAGGCTGGATGACCCTTAAGACAGAAACTTTTCGTTATTAATTCTGTCAGGGTGTCTGCAGGTTCTATAAAGGTATTATAATGTATTGAATTCAGTTTTCTAAATATTGGGCCTTGAATGTTATTGAATGTTTGCTTAAAATGACCTTGAAAAGGTCTTGAAAACCATTTAAGTGTCTGGTACCAGTACGCACCCTGCCTGTTACAAAAATTTAATTTAAAGATGTGATGATGATGATGATAATACTAGTACAAGTAATAATAACAATAACAATAATAATAGATGTTATTTAATGGCAGCTTTCATGGCACTCAGTGTTACCTTACTGAACGTAAATTAAAAATGAGATAGACAATAAGCAACAAAGCATATGCATAGATTTTGGGTTATAGAAAAAAAACCTGGTGCATAAAAATATCACTAGAATCTGGAAAAATTAAGTGTTTGACGCTCAAGATTTTCTGGCAGAGGTCCCCCACAGCCATTGCTTCATGTGTGGCCAACAGGATATAGCTCAGAAATTACTTAAAATTGGTATGAAATAAGACACAGTTGTTGTAATTACAAGCTAGTTAAAAAAAGATGGGTTTTAAGAGCAGTTTTTAATTCTGTAATGGAGTCCAGCATACAGATGTGAGGGTGAAATGAGTTTCAGAGTTTGAGTGCAGCTTAGGAGAAGGCCTTAGCACCCACTGTCTCATGTCTTGTCAACATCGTGCTTACTTATCACATACTTGAAAAGACCATTATTAGAATCAGATTTATTGGACAAGTATGTGAGCACATACAAGTAATGTGAACCAGTTAAACAAACAAGGACAACAAAGCTGCACACAACACTAAAAAACAGTATGTATTTAAGAATGGAGCAACATTGAAGATTTTAAACTGTGAGAGTATAGAAGCAAATCTGTTAGCCTCTTTAGACAAATGTTGTTAAATGGTCTCCTTCTCAAATGGTTAACTTATGTATTCTTGACATAAATATGTTTGAGAATCTCTGGTCTCGTGTGCACTGGGCTGTTATAAAGTTTTACAACAAGAGGTCGCTGTTGTCTTTCTTTCAGTAGAAGGAGAGGCCACAGGAACCTGAACAGTGCAGGCTGGAGCCTCTCAGCAGCCAAATATTATAAACTACAAAAACCAGAGTGTAATAAGCATCATCACCAAGTGAAACAAACATTCAATTCCAGCATATAAGCTTTAACCTACAAAGAAGCAATCATTTGTTTTTTCCCCCAAAACAAATTAACCCAATATATTGTGGATCAAATAAATGCTTCCTGCTATGATACATGACTTAACAACAGAATGATTCATGCCTGTCTAAAGTGGTGGATAACCTATTCTCCTGTTCAGTGATGGTTTTTCTGCTCACTAGGTAATTAGTTCCATTGTAGTTTTGAAATGATTATTGAACCTAGTCTGGAGATAAGTAGTTACTCAAGTAATTACTAATTTTTTTTTATAGATTTGAATTGTCATGTCTCAGTGGCAGTAGACGCACAAACCACACTGAACTTAGAATGCTGCTAAAAACAAATATCAAAACACAATTGCAAACAAAATAGAGACAAGTTAAAGGTAAAAAAGTATGCCCATTAAACATGTGTATATGCACAGGTTGCAAAGTGCTAAATGGTGTGCAAAATTGACATGAACTTCTGTTGCAATTGCCATGTATTTAGCTTTGCAAGTTTTTCACAAATGAATTAAAATGGAATAAATTCTAAATGTCACACTGAGATTAAAACCTCTTTTGCAAGTTAGCCTTTGCCAAGACAGGGTCATATGGCAGCATTAAAACAAACAGGACAGCAACAACAAATCACAACAGTGACAGACACATCAATCTTGACACATCAAGATATGTTACATAATGAAGTGCAGTAAAGAAGGCAGCAGTTTTTAGTCTAGAGTTTGTGAGTTAATTGAGGCAGCTGCAGCTAGCCGTGACCACTTCCTGTATTTAAATTCACTTAAATAGATAAGGATTTTGAGTTTGAGCTTGGCCTGCAGATCGTTCCAGGGCCAGAGACCTTAGTAGAACAGACTTGTTTTCCAGCTTCTGTTCTGGTAAAAGGCACTTTAATTCTAAACATTTACATTTGATTTTGCATGATTTACAAAGATATGGTTATAAAGTGTATAATCCCTTTATCTTTGGTCCACTCCCTCACACATTCAGCATACATGTCTGTCTTCTTAGCATGACACTAAATCCTTTCCTGCTGCTAGCTGTGCCTGTGCTGACAACTTTGCAGTATGTGTGGGGGCTGCAAACACTGTGGATACATGCATATGCAAAGTGTAACTAAAGTTACAATTATATATTAAACTGTGAAATATGTAAAAAGGAAAACTTCTGTCTGTCAAATGAGACTGGATTTTTTGTTAAATTAATACTTCACCATAAAATGACCATTTGTACATCAGTTAGTCATGTTGTATTACCTTGAATTCATGAAGAAAACGTTGTTGTTCTCACATGCCTCCACAGAGAGTGGAGAAGATTTATTTATTGATTGGGGACCATGTTTAACAACAGCAAAACTATATCAAAACATCTGTTTAGAAACTCACACAACTAATGCCGTACATACAAGTCTCATTTATCCAGACTAATGCTCAGTACTTCCCGAACACATGCATTTTTACAAAAACTTGACTATTAAAAACTTCACTGAGAGTGACACTTATCTGCTCTTACTTTAAAGCCAGACTCCAATAAGTCTTGGCCAAAAAGAAGTGTCAGGGGAGGGTTCCTTGGACCCCTCAACAGAGGTCCGGGCTAATTATTTTTATATTCATTATTAATTTTTGTTTCATAACTGGCCCCTGACATTTTGAAAACATGGCCCCCTGGCAAAGCAAGTTGAGTACCAGGCAAACAAAAGAAACCAAGAAAAGGGCAATGTTGCAAAAAAGAAGTGTGCTTACAGAGTATTCAGAGGTACCATATATTTTCAGGTAAGTCATTGACAATCTTGTGAAAGTCTTGTTGAATCATGCTGCATTGCAGAATGATACAACAGAAACTGGCTGTCACTGTTTCTTTAACAGTATAATCTTGGTTGAGCCACGTTGTTAACATGCGATCACACCAGTTCAAAAGCCACACTCTGGCAAATCACATGACTGTAATGTAGTCTGCATTTTTAGCATTGTTGTCAAACCTTCATAGGTTGTAGAGACAGAATACATTTCATTTAGTGCCTGTTTACTCATTGCTATTATGTAAATAACTGTTTTTTAATCTTTTCCATGATGGTTGGTTGAACTTGAGGGTGGGAGCTAGTGAGACAAATTCCTCCTTAGGAACACAGCCGCAGGCCTGTTCTTTGTGTGCACATCTGCTGACTTCCCATTGCAGCTACAGCAAAGGCCTACTTCATAGCAAGTTTATGAAACAGCCGTGGCTGAATGCAGTCCTCTTGGTAGCTGAGTATTTTGATCTGGGCCTAGCTCCTCTTTGCTCTGAGTACTGCGTTTTAGCTCGCCTGAGCTAAACAAAAGACAAGCAGCCAGGAAATGCACTAGCCAATCAGCAGCTGCCTTACATTCTGTCGGCATGCGTGGCCAGTCTCAGTGTGCCTTATATCAGAGCAGTGAGTCGGACAGCTTGGAGAGCCGTGGCTGTGCTCTGAGCAGGGTGAGGGCTGACAGGCTGTCCTCCATGTTTTAATAAGCATTGACATATCACACAGAGTTTGTAGCCATGCATCCACAGAGGTAAGCCTTATTTTCATTCTTTTACATATACAACACTGTTGATAAGGCACCAGCCACTGTGTGTGATCCGTGCCTGAGTAATAATACAGGTTTGTCTGACAGACTGGGGGAGGGGGAAGAGTTTTTGTCACCCCACAGCATAAGAGTGGAGCTTGGAAAGAGAGCATAGCATGGTATAGTACAACAGGCTGCTAACTGGGTGGCTGTCTGGACACATACATTAGGGGGGCACAGGTCAAGTGTAAGGTCATTGTATATTCAGAGTGTACTGACTAGGAAAACCTGCTTTCTTTTGTCAAGATCAAAAGAGGATTGAGTTTGTGGCTGCCCCAGGCCTGTGCTGTCAAGATGGCAGGCCTGTTGAGGGATCCATGCAGGATGGGAGAGACAGAGAGCAGTGCAGAGGGGAGTCCCCAGAGGAATTAACAGATGGTAAACTGACAGCACAGCAAGTTTAATTTAGGCCTCAAACTGGCATGAGAGCAAGGCAGCAGGGCACTGTTGTTAATTGTTTGTAGGACTAACATGGCAATGAAGAACTGTAAATCATCTAATTTTTCTACACCTTACCCCAAAACCCAGTTTACCTCACCACAATTCCCTTTTTTACTTGGTGAATAAAAAAAAATGCTGTTAGGGGCCTAATCTTGTAAGCTGCTCACCAGTTTTCTAAAATACCAATTATCTATGGACTAAATATGCCATTGCAGCTTATTTATCACAGGGTTGAAGGAATTGCCTGAGCCTAATGGTGTGCACTGCCTCCCAGTGTTGTTCTCTGCTGCCGAGTGTCAGCCATTTTAGAGAGCTTCCCCTTTCTGTCCCTCTGCTCCAAGCACACTGAGTATTTGTATGTAAGAGAGAAGGAAAGAAGAAGGGAAGGACTTCCTCTGAAAAGGCTCTGCATAGAAACCTCATCTCATCCAGAGAGGCTTGAAAACCTGTTTGAAGTCGACCAGGTTAGATTGAATTCTCTTTCTCATGATGTTGGTTTTCTGTATGCATGAATCAGATACAAAAATGATTACATTTAGTTTATGATTGTATCTATTTCAGCCTGTTTATCAGTATTTTTATTTTACTCTGGAACATTAAATATATTCCAAGTGGGATATGTGATTTCTGTCATTATTAGAGGAGGATGTCTGACAAAGGCTCTGCTTTAAGTATAAACAGGGGAACTATGGCCTGGATATAATGGCGCACATAATGTTGCTTGACCAGGGTTCAGGAGCAGTCTGCATTGACTGAAACAGCAAATCCCCCCCTCCCTCTGTGTTTTGTGAATGGTGCTTGGTAATTCGTCTAATCCCCTCATTCCACTGTGGTGTGGGGATTGGTGTGGGCACACTTAAATCTGCATCACACTGATGCACACAGCCTATTTAGTTTGGTGTCTGTCATTGAACTATCCAGCAGTTGACCTTCTTGGACCTGTGTAGATGATGAAGTTGGCCTTGACATTTTGGCCTGGATGTTTCTGTCTTGAACGATGTTTTATACTTGTGTTGCACTGTGTTTTAATTGTGTGCGTTGTTTGTATTCATGCTTTGAAGGTCTGTATTGATTAAATGAAATGCATACATTTGGTCAAGCAGAAATAACTCTGACAGAAAGATGGAAAAATGCATACTTTTTCTCTCAGTTATTAATGGCGTATTAGACTTTTCATCTTTATTTTGCTCACATCCACATCTCCAGGCAGATATTGATTATGAGACAGTATATGTTGAGGAAGCATTGCAGAGAGAGGGAGGGAGGGAGTTATGCTTTCCATGCTGTCTGGGAGGCCTGTGACATTTTCAGTCCCGTCTTTGTGTCCAGTATTAGGCCCATGCACCATATCAACATGCTGGGGCACATAATAAGCTGTATGTGGTCTTTTACAGCAGATTCGACTGGTGCCGTGTGTACGTGCTGTGTGTGCGGTGCGCACAGTGGTCAGAGAGAGGGAGAGAGAGGGAGAGGGAGAGAGTGAGTGTGTTCAAAATGGATGCCATACACATACACTGGTTGAGAGCACAGCGAGGGAGGGAATCTGATCCTCTCCCTGTCAAGCCTGTAGAGCTGCATCTTACATGTCTGATAAAAGGCACACGACCAGTATATGTCTGTATGGGGTTTAAAGGGAGTGAGAGACTCGGTTTTCAGGAGGTTTTTAGAAACAGTGAGGAACAGTCCTCTCTGCATTGCAGCACTGTGGCTGAGGAGAGCGGGGAGAAGAGAGCCTGTGTGGCACACCGAGCTGAGCACCCAATCAGGCACCTCCGTGTGGTGCTCAAGCCAATCGGCAGCCTGCAGCCGAGGTTAAAGATTGACAATTGCAGGAGAGAGCAGCAGGGAGAGAAGGCCTTCTGGGAAACCTGGACCCATCTTTTCCCTCATCCCCCAACGCCCTCAATAATTGAAAAAGATTAAAGAATAGGCTGAAGAATCTGTATGTGAGTAAGGAAAAAGGTATGCTGTTGATTTCCTACATTGAAGCATGGATGTTGTGGCAGTGGTGGGTGTGGAAAGGGTTGTATCACTAGGTTACAATAGGCTGTTAGTGTGCTCTGTGGTCTTTGATTTAAAAATGTTTTTGTCAGAATGGGCAGCATTGATTTTTGTCCTTGTGCCTGTCCCTGTCTGTCTCTTTGTCTTTTGATGCTGTATTTCCTGCCCTGGACAGAACAGGATGCTGCTGGGGTTGATTGTCTGAGGCTGTCCAGACAGGTTAGATGAGGAGGCCAGTAAAGCCATTTCACTGCACTCCTGTCTGTCTCTGCAGATGTGCTGTGTTCCTGTCTGATATTTCATCCTTCTTTAGTGATGGAGGAGCAGGAGGGGTAGGGGGGGCAGGGGGGTGGTGAACAAGACTGTTGAAATGGGAGCAGTGTTTTTGTTTTCGGCGAATGCCTTTATATTTTTCACACAAAACATCCAAATGGTGCTTTACTTGGTAGTAAGTCAAACAAAAAATTGGCAGAATTGAAGCCATCTGTACGGTGAGGCCAGTGCAGTTGCTGTGGCGTCAGAGATAGTGGCAACAATAATAGGATCGACAACAGAGCGCCTGCAAACCAAGGTGAATCATGTTGAACTGATACTAAGAAAAACCTGTTGGGCAGATTTTGAATAGAAAGTAGTTCACAGCAAATTGTAGGTTGCATTTCATGGAAATGTTTCTCAACACAACTGTGGCTGTGATTATGCAATCCATTATGATATGCTGTCTATTATTAGGTCACTGATCATTGAATATTACGTGGTGTTAAAAGAAAACAGGGAAGTCTCATTTACTTGTTTTTCACTTGTTGGGTGTCAGAAGGTTCAGACACTGCAGAATCTACTGTTCTGTGTTTTCGTGTTTACTATTTATAGATCCTCTGTCAGTGGAGAAAGGTGCCTGCTATTTATGATTGGAAAATGGCCTTACACATTGAGCTGCTTTTGCTCCTCTATTGGTTGGCTTGTATTTATTAAGTCTAAAATACAATCATCATTTATTTAGCTGTGTTATCAGCATTTTCAGTCATGATGAGTCGTGAAAGTTGCAGTTTATTTTTGGTAATAAGTCTATACAGGACCCGTATCATGTCTGGCAATACAGTATGTTTGGCATGAAGCATTTTGGTCTCTTTACAGACGTTTCATGCAGCATAGTTTATTGATTTTGTAATAATTGTTTTAATGTATTGAAATTATGTGACCTTGAGCAGAGCAGAAAACGTTGAAAGCAGTGTTTTTGTCAGCTGCATACAGTGCTGGTGGATTCAGAATCTACAAGTCATTATTCAGTTGTAACCATTCACAGACACAATCTGGCAATCTGTTCGTGGTGATCTCTTCATTTACTGACTAAAAGGAATATTTCACCAACAAAATGACCATTTGTAAATCAGTTAGGCATGCTGTGTTACCTTGAAATCGTGAAGACAAAATACTTGAACCATTGATTTATTGGCTGACTGGGGATCGTGAGAAACAACAGCAGAAACAAACTCTCACACAAGTCATGCAGTATAATCCAGGTCTCATTTATCTAGTTGTATGTTCAGTACTTCCCAAAAACATGCATTTTCGATAAAAAAACAAAACAAAAACGTAATATAATAACAATATATCTCAACGGGACCTTCCTGGCTAATTAAAGGATGACTTAAAAAAAAATATATATTGAAGTCTGGCTTTGAAGAGAGTGTAGATAATTTTCACTTTTAGTTGAGTATGTATAGCATATAATTTTTATATAGTTTTGCTGTTGTTAATTGCATACCCCAGTTAATCAGTACATCAGTATGTTCACAGTTTTCCATGGAGGCATAGGAGTTTTTTCACACAAATTTAGGATTACAGGCCATGAGCAATTGATATACAAATGCCAATTTTGTGAATGAAGTATTCCGTTATTCACTGATATGATTCAAAGCTGTTGAAACCTACGTTATAAGCATAGCACCTTCTCCATCCGTCTTCAGAAGTAGTTGTGATGTAGTACTGTAGATGTGTTTTAATACATTTTTTATAGAGGATTTATGATGGTTCTGTTCCCAACTGAGCACCCCAAATCTAGCCAGAACTGCATTGTTAAGAGACAACCTGCCGGCAGAGTTGACCTGTCTTGTCTAGAATAACCCCATTGTGGTGGGATGAGGGACATGAAGAAGATGGTGAGACTGTTTAACAACAAACCTCTGCAGGAATGTGTTACAGTCTTAACACTTAAAAAATAAGCTTTTACATTTCCACTAATGAGGCATACAACTGGAGGTCACTAATAATCACAAATTGTTTTTTGTTTTTTGGTACCTCAGTCAGTTTTGTTCAGATTTTAGCTCAGAGAAGAAAACTTGACACTGTTTGTGACTTTTTAATTGGGTTAAAATATTGATCTGGATATTTCAGTTGGCCTTCAGTGGCAGTTTAGCGAGCTACGCTTATAAACCAAATGCATACATTAATGACGTAATTGTTCTTTTAACACCTTAATGTATACAAGGGGTGGGTGGGTGGTGGTGGTGGGGGGGCTGAAGTAGAATGTACCTCTAAAGAACGCGTTGTTGTAAGGAATACTTTCAAATAACGTTCTCCGGGATAATAGCATGATTAATGGATATGAGAACTCTTCAGCTGTAGGTTATGTTTGACTGGTAGACTTTTGACCATGTTCTTATTTTGCATCAGTTTGGCAGAAGAAGAGGAGAAAACTGAGGTTACCACGGACGGAATGGAGATATCAACACGGTCCAAAGGTGAGAACACACTGTACAAGTTTGTTTTTGGATAGGTTGGCAAAGCTCTGTTTCTATACTTGTATAATTATTCAGTGATATGTGCAGTAGTTTGGTTGTACTTGTCTTGGTTTTATATTTCATGTATTATGAGGGGTGTCATGATTCTCCAAATTCACAATTTGATTTGACTTTGGATTTTAAGATCACAATTTGATTAAATTCTTTAATTGAACTTTTATATTTCAGCACAGGCGGCTATGCCACTGTTAGACTGTCAAGTCTTAATTTGTTAGGATCAACAGATCAATAGTTAGATATAACTGCCATATTTTTTGGACCACATGAGGCCGTGTGGTCAGTTTAAAATAATTTGTTTAAAATGTATTAACAATAACTTCTTTCCTAAGTCAACTGGGAACAAAAAGTAGAGCCACTAGGTAGAAGAAGGGTACTTTAAAACAACAGCTTTAGTTTCCTCCCCTTGCTTCACTTTTACTTTCACTTCACTCGTGTAGCCCATAAACTGTTGTTTTTCTGTCAACCACACCTTTGTTGTTTACATAACCCCAGTGGAAGGCAAAATGTTGCCACACTGCTGACTTCAGTGAAGCAGGAGGTTCCAGTTTTATTGTTTTTTCCGGTTTTCAGTTTACCGGTGAGCTAAGCTGTGTTGTCTTTCAAAAGTAGAGCGATGGTGGTGGTGGAGAACACAAATCCTGCTTCTTATTTTGATGACCAAAATTAAATTGATTTTTCGATCCAGAATCGAATCGTGACACCCCTATATATTATATAACTCACCGTGCTTACTGTCTTCACCTGAGGGGGATCTTTTAGAGTGCTGGGAAACTCTGGTGTGTGATATCTGTTGTTTTCCTGCCTTAAGTAGGCCGTCAGTGTGCCCTTCCTGGTTTGTGTAATCTTTGACCTTTGTCTGCAGTTTCAGACACAGGGTCAACAGAACGGATGACCCAAAAACGAAAGATGCCGAGTCCCTCTCATTCGTCTAATGGTCACTCGCCTGCTGAAACATCCCCTTGCCCAGTGAAAAAGAAGAAGAAACCAGGTGCTATGAGCAGCAGCAAAGACCAGGTAACAGTCACCAACAAACAGGATTTAAACCTGCTGTCAACCTGACTGACTGATTGTCTGTCAGACTTAAACTAGACAGTAACTCGATTTTTTTTCATGGTCAAGAGGTCAAGCTCTTTGAGTAAAAATGTGAATGAACCTAAAATGTATTCAGATTATGCAGTTGTGTTAAAGGCTCAGTTCATCCAAATCACCAAAAACACTTCTTGCCTCTTATGCCTAATGTGAATAATTTTGATTTTACCTGCCAAAGGTCTGAGATGCCTGCAACTGAGACTGCTTCAACTGCTTCAAACATGGAATTTTGGCATAAAAGTGATGTGTTTGAAGTGTTTGATTTGCTGTTAATTGGGGATGAGTTTGACCCCAGTCGAATATTGCACCGGACTGACATTAGGTTTAATATTTTACAGAGATTTTTTTCTGTTTTCTTTTATATTTTTGTTGTGAGGTTATATGAAAATAACAATAAAAACACAAACATCTTACTCAAGAACTTGATTTTATTCTGCAGGATGGTAGTGCATAATCTGCTGCTAGTTTTCTTATTTATACTGTTGCCAGATAAGAACTTCCTTTACTGTAAACAACAGTATACTGTTTTGTTTCAGCAGGACATTTTGGATCCATGGGGATACAAAATCCTGTAGAAAACACTCTTGAAAACAATCTGCTGCTGATATATTGTTATTCAGAAATCAAAATATCACAAGCTTTTACATCCAGACCCTCAAGACCAGTGTATTACACGATAGAGCTCATGTACGATGTCAGCAAATAAAGGACCTATCTCAGATACCATGACAGGGTATGATGACAGTCTTTTTGCTGTGGGGAGAAGTGATTGGTTGTGATCAGTGATTCATATTCTGTCAATATTTTAAAGGAATACTTCAACCCCCAAAACAATCATATGTATATCAATTACTCATCCTGTGTTATGTTTTTCTCACACGCTTCCCTCGAGAACAAAGTACGCAAAAACAGAAAAGAGAAATTTCTTGATGATTTAGAGGAAATGAGAGCTGCATTTAACAACAGCAAACTATATCAAAACATTTGTTTACAAACTCACATAGATCGTGCAGTATAATCCAAATCTCATTAATCCAGTCATATGTTCAGTACTTCCAAAACACGTGCATTTTTGCTAAAACATTATGATTTGAAACAATTCAGCATAACCAGTCTCACCCACAGACGAGTAGCGCACCTGTGCAATTGCAAAAGTGATTTAAATATTACAGTTCTAGGAAGTGGGAAGTTTGGGAAGTTCTGAGAATATGACAGAATAAATGAGTTGTGAGTTGCGAGTTGTGTGAACGTTTGTAAACAGATGTTTTAATACAGTTTTTCTGTTGTTAAAAGAAGACCCTTACAACTTCAATTCAACAATCATTTTCCTGAAGTTTCATGAAGTTTTCTTCATGAATTCAGTGTAACATGGGGGGAGTAATTGAAATATAAATGATCATTTTGGGGGTGAAGTGTTCTTCTAGGGCCAGTTTTATTTAGGGAAGGTTCACTGAGCACGGATGCTTTTTTGCAGGATCACCCTGCTTCACCTCAGCAAACATTAGGCACAGTTAGACACATCCACACCCGAAAGCTTCCCAGTTTAACCACAGTCTACACTGTTGGCCACTTTGCAGCTCCACTGGAACAGATAGAGGTGAAGGTCTTTCAGTTAAGAAATTTAATTTCTTGTAAAAAGTGAGATGTTTTGTATTTTCTTCTTCAATGCGCCCCTCTGCCATTAACTTTCACCAGTACTCTACAGTTTGCTCCAGGATTGAGTGCTTTATAGTTTTGTTAAACTGGCATCAGGGGTACGAAACAATGTCATGTGACACTTAGGCAAAGGCATTTCTTTGCTTTATATAGACATTTAAGCTCTGAACTGTTCTGTTTCTTGGTCATTTGCAAAATTATTGCTGTTTGAAGTATGAATAATGGCATGTTTTTATATACCTGAAACTGTTTGCACTTTGTTACATGCTGTTATGATTCCAGCTGTTGTAAGTCTGATTCCTGATTCCTTTAGGGGCTAAATATTGTGATATTATGACAGTATATCCTGAGCTAACCTGTGCTTTTTACCTAGTGTCTGCTGCATTGAGATCTAAATATTTAAGTATTTCAGGAACAGTATGACATGCACAATTACCTATTAGTGTGTTAAGTCTCTGTAGTTTACAGTGTGATGTTTAGGAGTGTCTGCCATATGAATAAATGTTGTTGTACACTTTTACACAATTGTTCAATCTCTTCGGATACTACTGGTATCAGTAATTCAATAAGTGATCTGAGGTATGATAAAGAGCTATCTGTGCACCTCTAGTTTTAACAAATGCTTTTGTAGTTGCAACTATTTTAGCAAAATTCTCTGCAGTCTGAGAGAGTTCAAAGTGCATGCTTTGCTTCCTTTGTGTGTAAAGCAGTTCACAAATGCACAGTAGGTAGATGATTGCTACTGTCTTTCACTTGGCTCTTTAAGATGATCTTTGTAAATGATTAGTAGCCACTGTAACTAATTGAGCTTTTACCAGTCTAATCAAGGCTGATGGTGGTGTTCTGAAACACAGACTCAAATCAGAGACCTGAGCAAGTCACATCATTTAGAAAAAGTATATATCCAGACCTGTCGTCTTTTGAGTTCATTTCCATCACAATGGAAAAATGTGATGCTGACTTTTGAATTTCTCAGCTCATCAACCAGCAGTGAGAGTGTAACACTTGTTCTGATCAGGGCTCACAGCAGTCTGTGTTTTGGACTTTAGTGACTGTAGTGTGCCTTTTTTGATGTGTGCTGTGTGTGCATGTATGCTTGGCTTCTCTAATCTCTTGCCTGATTTTGACATTCCCCAACTTTGTCTTTCTTTTGCCCGCATTCCAGTCAGAACTAAGACATGGTCCCTTTTACTATGTGAAGCAGCCAGCACTCACCACAGACCCTGTTGATGTTGTACCGCAGGACGGCAGGAATGACTTCTACTGCTGGCTGTGCCACCGCGAGGGCCAGGTGCTCTGCTGTGAGCTCTGCCCCAGGGTGTACCACGCCAAGTGCCTCAAACTACCAGCTGAGCCCGAGGGCGACTGGTTCTGTCCGGAGTGTGAGGTACTCACCCAAGAACGTGTAGATGTGTGGGCTGTGTAAACCACATTTCAAAGCAGTTAGTCTAAACCTGTTGTCATATTTGTTTAATAAGGAGGGCCTCTCAGTAAGTTTGGACGATGTGATAAAAACATGTTGAGCCTACATAGATTTTGTGCCACAATGGGATAAGAACAGAGTTTTCAACTATTTTCCTCTTGATGTCTTCCAGAAAATAACAGTTGCTGAGTGTATAGAGACTCAGAGCAAAGCCATGATGATGCTAACTATAGACCAGCTGTCTTACCTACTAAAGTTTGCCCTTCAGAAGATGAAACAGCCAGGTGTAAGTACTCAGGTCTCTCTGTCTCTATATGCAATTCATGCTGCCAAACTGATTATATTGTGTCGAGGCATACAGTCTAATTATAGATGGGGTACACTGTATATTCTCATTTCTGCCTTTTCTAATTGAACATTCAGATTCTGCAATTTCGTTATGCTTGCATAATGACAAAAAAGCTCTCGAATCTTGAATCTTTTGAGATTTATCACATGGATATTGGCATGTGTTCTTTTCTGGCCAAACTTAATTTTTAGATTGCTTATGCGACCAAATGACACGCTTTTTTTCTGGTCACCATATTCCCATCAGTCGTGCCAGATGTTAAGATCGGCACCCTGAAGTACTACCTGTCCACATATCGGTCCAGCATGAGATATTATTGACTTGCATGTGCAAATTATTTCTAATAACAGAACTAACAATCATAGTCATTGTACTATAATGGGCCTGTCATGGCTGGAAACCATGAAGGTAAACATGCTAGCTGGTGGTGAGGATACAGCTGCCCCTCTCACTCTCTTGCAGGATCATCCCCGCTTGTCATCTCGCTCCCCCCATGCAGCTTCCACGCAGAGAAAGACTTTTAATTGGGTAATAAATTACACCACTAACAAGACCCCGTCATGATTTCTTCCTCCACTGGTTTTTCCTCCTTTTGTTTGAAGCGGCTTATAGATTTTTTTGGGTGGTAGCATGGTGGTAGCATGTTCATGTGCGGTAGAGGGGAAGGTTATGCACTAAGTCTGGTCTGACAGTTTTTTTTTCTTCACTATCTGCTCTGTCTACTAACCTTTGCAGACCGAACCCTTCCAGAAACCCGTCTCTCTTGAACAGCATCCAGATTATGCAGAGTACATTTTCCACCCTATGGATCTTTGCACACTTGAGAAGGTAAACCACCAGCTGTCGCATATTTGTCTTTGATAATATGAATGTACAAGTGTTAAAAGGTTTATCAGTCGGACTCCATCTTTTCTTCTTGCATCACAGAATATAAAAAAGAAAATGTATGGCTGCACAGAGGCCTTCTTGGCAGATGCAAAATGGATTTTGCACAACTGTATTATATACAATGGAGGTACGTTTCATTGTGTGGACACCATATTTAGAGTAATCCTGAGTAACACAGACTAATTCCTGCATCTTAATTTTATATATATATATATATATATATATATATATGTCTTTACTATGTCATAAAAAAATCACTCGGAGCATGCTTTTTTTTTAATGAAGAGCTACGTGTGGGTTTTATTTCTGTAACAACAATATCTTCACAATAATGTTAGCTAGGTTGCTAAGCTAACGCTATGTTAATAGAGCTTATTAATGTTAGAAAACACAACACTTACAGCAAGTTTCATTGTCTGGCTGATCTGCTTCCACAGATGGTCTTTTCCATCTTTGTTGTGATAGTTTCTAACATACCATACATCTCGGGTTAGACAGTAACTATTGGAGCAGCAGTGACGACACCAGCGCGTTTCTGATAAGTTCAGAGATTTTCAACTGGAAGCACTCAGAGTGGGCTCACAAAAAAGCTGGAGCGCTCTGAAATAAAACGCTGGGTGTGGCGCTTTTTCTCTAGGCGGCAACATATTCTTACTCCTCATTGCAAAAAAACACAGGCTGCTGTGTGGACTCGGGCCCAAATTGATGTTCGTGAAATCAGCTGTGTTCCACTGTTTATTATCAGATATTAATTACTTATTTTGTTAGTTTTGAATCAGAGATTGCTTAGAATAATTAATTTGAAACAATAACATGCTGCTATCATGTAATACAATTCCACTGAATGATGATTTACAATAATATTGAATTGACATGCTGCCTGGTGTGTATTAAAATTGTGTAACATCATTCATGTCCTTGTTTCAGGCAATCACAAACTGACAGCTACAGCTAAAGTGATAGTAAAGATCTGCGAACATGAGGTTGGTATGTGGTTTGGGTCAAAAAAGATTTTTATATTCAAATGGGATTCTTATTTGCCGATTGATTTAAATCACTAGATGTGACAGCTGAAACTTCATTTCATTTGTCTTTTGATTCTTTAATTACAGATGAACGAGATTGAAGTTTGTCCTGAGTGTTATCTGTCTGCTTGCCAAAAGAGAGACAACTGGTTCTGTGAGCCTTGTGTAAGCTAGTTGAGTAACTTGACGTTTCTGTTGATGATTCCACCAGGTTGTTTACCCTTTTAAACATAGATCACTGGAATACAACCACTTAGTTCCAGTGTTTTACTGTATGTCTGCAGAGTAACCCACACCCTCTAGTGTGGGCCAAACTGAAAGGATTTCCATTCTGGCCTGCTAAAGCTCTGCGGGACAAAGATGGACAAGTGGATGCTCGCTTCTTTGGTCAGCATGACAGGTATCAGCCCTTTGTGCTTCAGTTACTCAGTTACTTGGGCACATTTCAAGCTTTGTTCATAATGTGAATCTTTATCCTTCAGGGCTTGGGTTCCTTTAAACAACTGCTACCTCATGTCCAAAGAGATCCCATTCTCTGTGAAGAAGACCAAGAGCATCTTCAACAGTGCCATGCAAGAGATGGAGGTCTATGTGGAGAACATGAGGAAGAAGTTTGGAGTGTTTAACTACGCCCCCTTCAGGACACCATACACTCCTGACAACAACTTCCAGATGCTGCTGGATCCCTCCAACCCCTCATCCACTACAATCAAACCTGAGAAACAGGAGAAGATCAAGCTGAGCTTTGATATGACAGCTTCACCTAAGATCTCTTTGGCCAGGACCATGTTGTCTGGGGCTGGGGTGGGAGGGAGCACAGCAGGCCGGCGTCTCCCTCTCAGCGATATGCCTCGTTCCCCTATGAGCACCAACTCTTCTGCCCATACTGGTTCGGATGGAGAGCAGGAGACAGCAGACAAGCCCCAGACAAAAGCTGCAAACAGCCAGTACAGTGCAGGAGAAGAGTCTATGGACTGTACAGGTATTTCAACATGTGTATCTCAGCAAAAATTGGAACGCTGAGTGAGTGTTGTTTGAACGTCAGTATGTCCTGTTATGTTAAAAAATAGTTCAGAAATTAAAGTTATTGCAGATGTTACCTGGGTGTTGAAGAAAGATTGAAATATTCCATTAGCACAAACAAATAAACTATCAATGACTCACTCAGGAGTCTAACCCCAGTCTCCTGCGTGAGAGTCCTGAGCCCATTCATCCACCATTACTTCTTCCATGTGAGGCCTTTGTCGCTCTTTTTTATAATGTTACCTGACTTTCTGGCAGAAAGCTCTAAAGGCTATTTCTCCCATGTGCGATCAAAGACAGCTTGAATTAAAAGTTTTGTCTCTCTCTAACACCACAGGCTTAAAACGCGTTTTATATATTGACAAAAGGGATGTTGAGTAATACTAGTCTTTGGATGTGGAATGGATGTCACAGTGTTGCCGTCTGATCGCAACCATTTCACAACCAAACAAATAAATTCTCAATAAAAATTATACCATATTAAATAGATGCATTTGATTTTTTTCATAGCAATAATATGATCAATACTGCCCGGTCTGCCTTGATCATTATTGGATGGGGAAGCAATGTCACCATCCGGCTGTCCACCTCATAACTGTTGCAGACCGCTGGCAAGAACGTCTGACCAATATTTGCTAAGAATTTAGTGTAGCAACAAGAATGTTGTGTCAAATGGAAGGAAACGTAATTAAATGGTAAATATCTCTGAACAGCATCACCTGCCCATCCTCGACCTGGTCCTGCAGGCAGTTCCTTGGACAGCCCTAAACCATTCCACTCTCAGGCTCCTGGCGCTCCTAAGCAGGAGAAGACACCACCAACAGGAAGCATTCTGAACCTCAATCTAGGTGAGTCTTTTATGGTGGTTATGTCACATGCATTAAAATGTTTAATAATGTCCATTCTCTGTGAGCAAATACAGGTCACCATCAGGCACGTTTCTGCTAGAAATAAAGTCTTTCTCTTGTGCAGATATTGATGTTTGGAATTATTTTGCGTTGTATTTTTCCAGATCGGAGTAAAGCAGAAATGGACCTTAAGGAGCTTAGTGAAACGGTTCAGCAGAAACAAGGAGCCACACCAGTCCTCACCTCTCCGAAAAGACAGATCAAGAGCCGCTTCCAGCTGAACTTGGACAAAACCATTGAAAGCTGCAAGGCACAGCTGGGTTAGTAGAAAACACAAAAAAGAACATTTCTAAAGCATATCTGTAATGTTTTTATGGTGAGTTGTTTATTTAAATCAAACAAAATCGTAGATCATCAAACACATAAAGAACTCCACTCGGAACAAGAAATATTCACTAGAAACAAAAAATGACAAATAGGAAAAACAAAATGAATAATATAATGATTAAGTTTAAGTATAAATAAATGAATACAAAGTGAATATAGAGAATATAAATAAAATAATGACAAAGAATAATACAACACATAAAAAGGTCAAAATACATAAAAACAATAACAA
This sequence comes from Epinephelus fuscoguttatus, assembly GCF_011397635.1. Classification (NCBI taxonomy): domain Eukaryota; kingdom Metazoa; phylum Chordata; class Actinopteri; order Perciformes; family Serranidae; genus Epinephelus; species Epinephelus fuscoguttatus. Next base: position 29,768,693 of record NC_064752.1, read on the forward strand.
GTCAATGTGACTGCACAAATAAACAAAACACCTTAGACTCAGAACAGCATGCAGTCATTAGTAAATCCACAGTAACGAATGGCCACGATGACATCAGAGACCACAGAGACAACAGACAACAATATTTGCTAATAACAAACATACACATAGTAGTATATGTACATACACATACAAGTACATGCATGCATGGTTTAACCCCTGGATGATCAGTAGCTATAGTCCAGTTACTTATAATATTTAACATTAGTCCTATTAATTCTGGAAGTGACCCTTTCAAGTAAACAAACATCTGGGGAAACAATACAACAGTGTGACCAGTTTCATTATCAATGCTTTGCTGTTGAATTGTTGTTCAAACACTAGTTAATGTAGTTACATCATGACAGGCTTGTTTGCTACTTGCCATGGAGCACCTCTTCTGAATGTCAACTTAAGTTGTATTAGGTAAAAAAAAGTCTATGCTTTTTTTTTTAACTCTTTTTATTGAATTTCAAAGCTTTTCAACAGTCATTAGTGTACAGTGTTAAGTTAAACAGGCAATTTTTAAACATCAAACCTGCTTTCCCACCCCCCCACCCCCGTACCTTTACCCATCTCAGGTCATGAGGCACATAGAGACAAGTGAGTAAACAAACACACCAAAAATAAATAAATAAAATAACATAAAATAAGTAAATAAATAAATAGAATAAAATAAAATAAAATAAAACAAGGGGGAAAGAGTCAGAAAGGAAGATGATATGGGTAGTTGATCAATCCTCTTCTGGGTCTGGTATAATGTGTAAGAGGTCAGTATATTCCAGCAAAGGGTTCCAGGTATCCTGGAATTTCCTTATCGAGCCCATGAGGGAGAATCTAAGTTTCTCAAGTTTAATGTTATACATAACTTCTTTAATCCATTGATTGTGTCCCGGGGGAGAAATGTGCTTCTACCTAAGCAAAATTAAGCGCCTGGCCAACAAAGTTGTGAAGGCCAGAGCTCGTTGTGCGGCAGCAGGGAAGCCAGCGTTGGGGGGGAAAACCAAAGATAGCCGAAAGATCATTGGGAGTAATGACCACACCATAAGCCAAGCATATTGTTTCAAATATGTTTGACCAATAATGTATCAATTTGGGACAAGACCAGAACATGTGAATGTGATTAGCAGGTGACTGTTTGCACCGGTTACAGGAATCACGGACATCAGGAAATTTTTTGGACAATCTAGCATTAGTATAGTGGATTCTGTCTAATTTGAAAAAAACGAAAAAGATGAGAGTTGGGTAGATGGTCTTTAGTTGAGAGCTCTGCAAAAGATGAGAAAATGCCATCTGTATATAAGTCATTAACAGTTACTATGCCGTTGTTAAACCAAGTTCGAAATGCTGAATCTGTACTCGAGGGTTGAAAGCCATGATTGTTAAGTAGTGGGGCAAGACTGGAGGGTCTATGCAAGCCAAAATGTTTTCTAAATTGACTCCATATTTTAAGAGAATTAGACACAACCGGATTATTTGTAACGGATGTGGAGGGGAGGGGTAGCTGGGAGCATAATATGGAATGTAAAGAGATTTGGGAGGCCGCCTTCTCCAAGTAAACCCAAGCAGGTAAATTATCAGGATTGCCACCCATCCAGTATGGGAGTTTTTGGATGTTGGCTGCCCAGTAGTACTGAATGAAGTTTGGCAGGGTGAGTCCACCCCTACATTTTGGAAGTTGCAGAATTGACTGCCGGATGTGAGCAGGTTTGTTCCCCCAGAGGAATTTGGAGACCATCTTGTCTAAATTAGCGAAGAATGCTTTTGTAATAAGTACCAGAATCTGCTGAAAAAGATATAAGAGCTTGGGTAGAGTAATCATTTTAATCAAGCTTATTCGGCCCGCCAGAGACAGAGGCAGGGAGGACCAGCGATCGAAATCGTCTCCAGTTCTTTTAACCAAAGGGGTGAAGTTTTTACCAAAAATGTCAGACATAGAAGTTGTTATGAAGATACCTAAATACCGAAACCCACCCTCTGCCCATTTAAATGGGACAAGGGACCGTGGGATCTGTCCTGCCAATGAGTTAATCGGTAGCAGTTTGCTCTTTTGGTAGTTAAGTTTGTATCCAGAATGTTTACTAAACTGTCCTAAGATACGAAAAACAACAGGAAGAGATGTGACAGGGTCTGATATGTACAGTAGTAGATCATCAGCGTAAAGTGATAATTTGTGTGTAGTATCAAACCGCCTAATGCCCTTGAAGCCCTCGTCTGCACATAACCAAATGGCTAAGGGTTCTATTGCAATTGCAAACAGTAATGGTGACATCGGACAGCCCTGTCTTGTACCTCGCTGCAGGGGAAAAGAGGGTGACTGCATATTGTTTGTTTGCACTGATGCCACTGGGGCAGAGTACAGTAATTTAAACCACAAGATGAAATCTGCCCCAAGGCCAAATCTCTGCATGACTTCAAAGAGGTACCTCCATTCCATCCTGTCAAAGGCCTTTTCTGCGTCGAGCGAAACCACCACCTCTGGAGTATTTGGGTCAGGCATATTAAGAATGTTTAGGAGTCTTCTGGTATTGTGAGATGACTGTTTGGTCAAGTGAAATGATATGGGGCATTACTTGCTGTAGACGAAGAGCAAGAACTTTAGATAAAATTTTAAAGTCTACGTTTAACAGTGAGATGGGTCTATAATTATTACAAAGTAGGGGGTCTTTATCTTTTTTGAGAATAAGCGTGATTGTGGCCTTCGACAGGGTGTCAGGGAGGCGCTGGTCCGAGAATGTCTCATTATACATGCTCTGCAAAACTGGAGAAAGAAGAGTGGAGAATGTTTTGTAAAATTCCACGGTGTAGCCATCTGGGCCAGGTGATTTGCCACTTTGTAGCGACTTGATTGCCTCCTGTATTTCCATAGTAGATATGGGCCTGCCTAGGTCCCTGGCGAGATCAGTGTCAATTTTGGGAAAACTAATCTTGTCCAAAATACTGTATTCTATGTCTTGGGGGGAGTCTGAAGTGTATAGTTCAAGGCAAAACCTGGCAAATGTTTTATTAATATCCTCTGGGTCCAACAGGACCTCGCCAGATGAGGATTTAACAGCTGGAATCGCTCTAGAAGCAGCTTCTGCTCTGGCCTGGTGAGCTAGGAGTTTACCGGCCTTCTCTCCCGATTCAAAGAAGCGTTGCCTGGACTGGAGTAACTGTGTTTTAGCTTTATTTGTGGAGGCGAGGTCAAGTTCTGCCTGAAGTTGAAGGTGTCTTTTGTAAAGGTCAGGGTTGGGATCAATTGAGTATTTTTTATCAACTTCAGTAATTTTCTGCAGTAAATCTGCCATATGGGATGTTTAATTTTTCTTCAACTGGGAAACATTGGGAAACAACTCCAGTGCTTAGGGAAGTTGTACCATCTGATGAGGCTAATGTCTAGAGAGGTTGGGGCATGATCGGATATGACTGTGCTCTGATAGATGCAAGAGTGAACTTTTGGAAGTAGTCTATTGTCTAGGAGAAAGAAGTCTATGCGGGTGTATGTGCGATGTACATGAGAAAAAAAGGAAAATGCTTTACTTGTGGGAAATTTGTCTCTCCATGGGTCGGACAGCCCAAGCCGTTTAGTAAAGATGTCTAATGTCTTAGCCGCTTTGGACAAGGGTGAAATTTTGCGTGAAGATCTATCAAGGTCAGTATCCTGAACCATGTTAAAATCCCCCCCTATGATAATATAGTGGTTTTCAACGTCAGGAAAGGATGTAAAAAGTCTGGTTATGAACTGGTCATCGTTCCAATTTGGAACGTAAACGCTTGCTAGAATAACAGGAGTGTCCTGTAGTCTACCGGATACAACAACGTAGCGGCCATTGGGGTCCGCTACTGTTTTAGATGGTTCAAATATTGTGTTTTTGCGAATCAAGATGGCAGTGCCTCTGGTTCTTTGATTAAATTTAGAATGAAATAAGTGGCTGACCCAGCTTTTTTTAATTCTTGCCAATTCACTGTTACGAAGGTGGGTTTCCTGAATAAAAAATATGTCCCCCTTTAAATGCTGTAAATGGGTCATAATCCTGTTAATTTTAGTAGCACAGTTCGCCCCTTTAACATTCCACGAAATAAATCTGATATTATTGTTTAAATTAGCCATCTCTCTTTGTTGTAACAGAGTTAATCAAATTCAATAACTGTAACGGAGGAAGGTGATGTGAGGGCTGGAAAGGAGTAAATTGACAAGATGACCATAGGAACAACAAAAGGGAAGAGGGGTGAAAGCAACAAAAGAAAACAAAACAACCACCAGAGAAACAAGGGAGGAAAAAAAAGAAGAAATAGAAAAAAGAGGAAAAAAGAGAAAGGGAAAAAAAGCATATATACAAACAGACAAATAAACAAGTCCCCAGACCTGAGTATCCCCAGCACTGAACGTCATATGTGTCCTTTGCACAACAGTGCTTCATCCTTGCATCCATGCTCACTTCCGATCCCAGCTCCTAATGTTTCCCCGTCCCACAGTTATTAACAGATAGCTCAAGGACAGAGCTATAAACATGTACAACACACCCACACGTGTATACTAACTAGTATAATGAACGAACAACAGTCACACAAGTGGCCCTGAGGATTTTTTAAAAACAAGATCCTGGTTACTGCCCCATAATTTGTCAACATATGTTCCATATGGCAATCAAAACAAATAAACAAAAATATCCAGATTACAAACTGATTATAAGTCCACATAAAAAAAATACAGAGCAGGATTAAAACTAAAGTGCAGACCAAAACAAGGCATTGTCAAAGCTGCCTTAAAAATAAATAAGTAAATAAATAAACTTTGAACAACAAATAACTATAATAAAACAATAATTATAGTGAGACCCAGAGGTATCAACAAGTCCGCCAGAGCTCTGGCTATAACATTGTCGCTTACCTCTCACACATGTCAGCTGTTTTAATTAAAAGTCTATGCTTTTGATCAATATCTAAGTCCCATTTTAACATCACATTTTTCCGCCCCATTTCACTCCCATTTGGACCCCAGTGCACAATGCTAGCATTGTGTCAGAAACAAAAACATTGGATTGGTTGATGCAGCCTATCACAAGTCTCTGGCATCAGTTTAGAGCTTCATGTCACCAGCTTCCATTGAAAGTGATTTGTAGCCTGTAGCCATGTCGCTCGTAGTGTGAACACAGTATTGATATCTGAACCCTAACACTGAATGGCGATGTGATATTTCCCTCCTATTATATTGTTTGCAGGTATAGATGAGATCTCTGTGGATGTATACAAAGGCGTGGAACACAGTGACTCAGAAGACTCTGATAAATCAGACTCCAGTGACAGTGAGTATGCCAGCGATGAGGAACAAAAGACCAAGGATGGTCAGGATGCAGCACCTGATGATGAAGCCCAGAAGGAGCCTACTAAAAGTAAAGTCAAAGAACAGCCTTCCCTGAGCCAAGATAAGGAAGGTAAAGCTGATACACTTGTGGCATCTGAGACTGCAGCAGGTGACGCCACTACAACACCATCAGATGCTCCAACTAAAGAGAAAATAAGCACTGATTCTGAAAAAGAAAGTCCAGAGAAGACTAAAGCACCTCCAGCATCACCTGGTCTAAGAGAGAAGGCTCAGGCGAAGGAGGAGGCAAAGCAGCCTGTGGCAGTGGAGGACTCTGACTCAGAGAGAGAGCTGGTTATTGACCTTGGAGAGGAACAGGGAGGCAAGGACAGGAAGAGGAGCAGGAGAGACAACACCACTGCTAAAGAGTCATCTGCTGGTAAACCTGAAGGTAAGAGTTGTACTTTTCACAGCTGATCCCACAAGAAAGAATCAAACACACGCAGAATGTAATGCCCATTTTTGAATGTATGTAACATAGGAAAACATCATCAGTGTTATAACTGGTAAATAATGTAGGTATTTCCCTTGTAGGTAAAGCCCCGACCCCATCAACATTGCCATCTCAAAACAGTACAGCACCTTCCACGCCCTCCAGTGTTTCCACACAGTCCCCTATGGCCATTCCTGTCACCATGGTGTCCTTCACTGCTCCCTCACCCGCAACCATAAGCCTTGCAACTGTGTCCAGTGCCACCGCAACACCCCCCTCTTCCTCCTCCTCGTCCTCAGCCTCCACCACACCAGCTTTGAAGAAACAGCGTCCTCTGCTGCCCAGAGAGACAGTGCCGGTGGTGCAGAGAGCTGTTGTGTGGAATCCCACTGCTAAGTTCCAGACCTCCTCTCAGAAATGGCACATGCAGAAGGTGCAGCGTCAGCAACAGAATCAGCAACCTGTGGCGACCACACAGATGCAGGCGTCATCTCCCAGGCATGGCCAGGCTCAAGTGCTGACACAGACACAGGCCACTGGGAACGGGTCGACAGCGGTGTCCTCATCTTCAGCACAGCAGTCTTCACAAAGCACACGCTATCAGACCCGACAGGCCGTTAAAGGTAGATAAAACATTATACACTTTGCATGCTAATGACAATATTCAAGCATGACTTCACAAAGTGTGTGAGCCTGTGTACATAGTATCAAAATTTCTCCATTTAATGTTGTTTAGAAAATCTTACAGTTTAATCTCTACAGCAACAAATGTGTTTGTTTATTATGTTTCTGATTAATGGTCTTCTCATATTCCAGCTGTTCAACAAAAAGACACTCCACTCAGCACATCCACGTCAGCTGTCACCTTGGTATCCAGTAGTCCAGCTTCTGTAGCCATGATGGCAGCATCAAGTTTAGGTACAGCTGCTACATCTTCACCAGTGGCAACAGACCTGTATATCCCCACTGCCTCGGCGGATGTGGCTGCAGATATCGCCAAATACACTAATAAAGTTAGTATGATTTGTTGTTTACAGTTGTGTTAGCACTGACTGGCCATTCTCTGGCTAAATAACAAAGATGAAAACAAGAGTGGCCTAAGAGCTGTTTGTTTTATGTCAGGGGTGGGGGTGTTTTTTTTTTCTTTCATTTTAAATGGGGGATCCCATTTTCTACTTAAAATGGGACTTGAAGATGACAAGACAAAGAAACCTGATTAGTTTTGCTAGTAGGGGTGTAACAGATCTGAAACCAAGACTTAAACTGCTACATGAATATCTACGGCCTCTTGTCACTGTAAATTATGGCCAATGAGCCAGCCTTGAATGTTTGAATCTTTTCAAATGAAAATGAAAAATAAAAGTTATTTACTATTTTTTTCCCAGCTATACATAAATTGTACCAAATCGTCAACCCAAAACTGACTTACATACCAAACTATGAATTTTGTGTACTGTGGCACCCCTAGTTGGTAGTTCACATATCATTCAGACCCACCCATAAAATATTTTCTTCTTGAATGAGACATCAGTATTTTATGGTCTGCTCTTTTTCAGATAATGGATGCAATTAAAGGTACAATGACTGAAATCTACAATGACCTTTCTAAGAGTACGTCAGGGAATACAATAGCAGAGGTAGGTGTTTTCTCTTGGCCCTGTATAGACTCAAAACACTTCAGATCATCACAGTGGCTTTGTATGTGACTCTTTACTTACCTTAATGTGCCCATGGGTTTTTAATTCAGATAAGACGGCTTAGAATCGAAATAGAAAAACTGCAGTGGCTGCATCAGCAAGAGTTGTCAGAAATGAAGCACAATCTTGGTGAGAACTTCAGTGATCAGCAAAATACTACACATGTAGTCTTCTTCTTCCAAAACTGTGTAATGAGTTTTACTACATTTGATCATGTTTGTACACTTCACTGTAGAGCTGACAATGGCAGAGATGAGGCAAAGCCTGGAGCAGGAGCGAGAGAGGTTGGTGACTGAGGTGAAGAAACAGATGGAGCTGGAGAAGCAACAAGCAGTGGATGAGACAAAGAAGAAACAGTGGTGTGCTAACTGCAGGAAAGAGGCCATCTTCTACTGCTGCTGGAACACCAGCTACTGTGACTACCCCTGTCAACAAGCCCACTGGCCAGAACACATGAAGTCCTGCACCCAGTCAGGTAACGGCGTGTGGCAGCATCAGCATGCTGTTGATGACATTCACACAAGCAAGAGCTATTGTTTTTTAATGCCTTCGCGCCGGTGTTAGCTGTGGCTGGAGGCATTATGTTTTTGCGTTGTCTGTCCGTCCCATTCTTGTGAATGCGATATCTCAAGAACGCCATGATGGAATTTCTTTCAGTATGGCAAAAATTTGGTCAAAGGTCAAGGTCATTGTGACCTTGTATCCATCTCATTCTCATGAGTGCAATATCTTAACAAGGCTTTGAGCGAATTTCCTTAAATTTGGCACAAACATCCACTTGGGATCAAGAATGAACTCATGAGACTTTAGTGGTCAAATATTAAGGTCATTGTGACCTTAAAAAACATGTTTTGGGGCATAACTCAAGAATTCATAGGCTACTTATGACCTGTTGATCAGACAACTTCACACAAATGTCTAATAGGATAAAATGACAAAGTAATGGCATTTTATAGCCAAAAGGTCAAAGGTCACCTTCACTGTAACATCATAATGTTCTGCGAAACCACTTTTTTCCGACCACTTTATCGTCATAACTGAGGAGCAGAAGGGGAGACATTTCTTCAGATACTGAATTGATGACACTAATCTTGGGTGACCACTTTGAAACTGGGTTTAGATTTTCTGTGCTGCAGGGTTGCAGACATGTGTGAAGCAAAAAGAGCAGCCGCGCACATCCAAATAGTGAAGAAGGTGCTGAACTAAAAGAGTTAACCTAAACAAAGAAAGAAAGAAAAGTCTGCACACTTCAGCTCCCTTTTTAGGTCCATTTATTCCATCATCATGGAGTGACGTTTCGGGCCACAGGTGCCCTTCTTCAGACCCTGCTGAAGTGTGCGGACTTTTCTTTGTTTGTTTAGACAAGTGTGAAGCAACCATGTTTTAGCAACAACCATATTTGAAGCATTGTCAACTGTCATGGCTACGGAGTCTGGACAGACATAGATGTTAACTGCAACTGGACTGGTTCGTAGAAGCATGCAACCGCGGGGTGGTAATTCTATTTTTTTCAGCTCGTAATTCTGTCTGGAAGTTTCCGGTCCTTTGCTTGACTGCATAATCACCAGCTTCATATTCATGCATGTAATCTAAATTTTTTCACTTTTGTTCTATTTGTAGCCACAGCCCCGCCACAAGAAGCTGAGGCTGAGTCGACAGCAGACCTCCCAAACAAAGGTTTAGGGCAGACTAGCAGTGGCCCGAACTCTCTCAGAGACACACCAGTCTCTGCACCATCAGACAAAGACTGTGAAATGGAGAAGAGCACTGATAACGTTGCTGTCACTTTGTCCTAAACAAGCTTATCATACTTGAAAATGTAAATGTGTATAGATTTTTTTTTTCACTCTAAGGATATGTCTATGTAAATTGTTCTGTTCAAGCAAGGGAGCAATCCAAATTCGTTTTATTTATATATTTTTTGTTTTCAGGGCTCACGCACTGTCCCCACTGCACAGCGGTCTTCACATTTTAAATGTGGAAACAAGACTGACGGCAGATAGTTAGTAACCACTAGAGGGGGCAGTTTAAACAAATGTATACTGAATATTCATGCACTCCTTTACAGTCTATAGAGAGCTGTCGTACAGAGATCTTAAGAGCATGCCTGAGTGTCACATACACATAGTGTAAAGGACAGCAGTTTAACAGTTTAAGACTGCAAAAATGTAACCCGTGTTAATGGACCACCCAGATTTAGGTTAGACTGTTGACAGAAATGTCTGTAAATTCCATATTTTGTATTCTGTTAATTTATTTGTTATTCTAATGTTGCCTGCTGTATACTGCAAAGACAATAACAAATACAAACATTTTAAACAAGCTGTTTATATGGTTACACCGTGGTCTCATTAGTTATGAAGCAGTCTGCAGAGTATAGTTTACACTAAAGATCGAGTGTGCACCTTGTTTTTTAAAGGCCCAGTGTGTAAGATTTAGGGGGATGTATGTACAGAGATGGAATATATTATTCATGACTGGTTTTTTTTTTGTGTGTGTGTAATTATCCCCATATCATTGTGTTTTGCCACCTCAGACTGCGCCATTTATATCTACATACAGAGCGGGTCCTCCTCTATGGAGTCTGCCATGTTGTTCCTACAGTGGCCCAGAATGGACAAATCAAACAGTGGCGCTAGATATCGCCATTTGCTTTTTCAAATCGGCCCCTGTAGTTCTCTGACACGCTTGGCACACAGGAGAAGTTTCAATTGGTTGAAATGAGCAACCTCATTGGTAGATGCCACTAAATCCCAGACACTAGACCTTTAAACTAAGAACTTAATTTCTGAAACTCAAGTTCAGATAATACAATCTTTAAAACTGTTGGCTGTAAGCAGTGCCTTTTAAGTTTTATCTTATAGATGTCTCAGAGGACCTTGTTCGTGTGTTGGATTTATTTTGGTATATGTGCATTTTATAAGACTTTATTTATTTTTTTTATTTACTTGTTCATATGACAAGGATAAATGTTTACGACACTGCTTCATATGTAAAATACAAAATAGATGCAATTTGCTAATTTGCAACCTCTGTCCCTGGTTAGGCTTGTAGAATTAAAACAGTTAGTGTAAGATCACTGAGCAAGGAGTAATTCAATACAATAATATAACACAACATACACCGTAAAATACGGGCAAAGACTAAGTCAAAGAGGAGACCACAATAAGAACAGAGACAAAAAACAATTAACAATGACTATGGTATTTAATATGAGATCTGTGTGTGTTTATGTGTACATGCCCACACATGTAGGTCCATGCACTGTGCTTAACGCACATGCATGAGCATGGGTTCATATGTGTGATCAAAGATTGTGACAATCAGTGTTGACAGGCTTACTTCAGTTTTAGCCATTGCTTTAAATGTGTGTTAAAAACCTTGAGTTCTGTCAGTTTTTTTTAATCTTGTCGGCTTCATGCTGACTATCTTTAACTCTAACAGCTGTGGCGCATTTTGATATTAAGGACTTGGCATGTCAGAAGTCTTGAAGAAGAGGTTTATTAGGCCATTAAATACAGACTTATGAGAGGTTAAAATTCTGCAGTCACATACTTTAATGTTTTATTATTATTATTATTATTTACATTTCCACTCACCATTGTTGTGGGCCTAAATAAATTCTTACATCCAGTTGTAAAAATGTGTAGCCTATGCATTGAATTAAAAAAACAACCCATAACATTTTCCTCTGAATTTTGCCAAACCTCAACAGCAGGGGCTAGTCTTGAGCTTCCCTAGCTAGGGTAGCAATGGAGTTCAAATCCACAAAAGTGAAAGTCTTAGGGAAAATAGAGAATTTAATAGTTCATGGACAGATTAATTTGCTTTCACCACAAATGCTGCAGAGAGAAAGTACCAAATAATCATACATAGCCCACTGCAGAGTAGCCACCTAGTGGTAAAACATTTTTGAATGCTCACTTACACCTTTTCAATGTCAGTAGGCTAATTTAGACCAAATAGGCTTAAATATGTTTTGTGGCTCCTGGCAGATTTTTAGAAATTATTTTTGGTCAAAAATGTCTATTGATAGTAACAGTTGTCAACCCCTGGTATAGGCTATTGTGTACCATACAGGTGACAAATTTAAGTGGTCAAAATTCAGGCAAATCCCCATTCAGTTTAAGATTCCCAAATCCCAAAGTTTTCAGTTTGTAAATCTTTGCTATTTTTGTGATTATTAGAGGGCTGTGCATTTATAACCTTGTATGTGACTGGTACACCTGTCCATACAAGCCAAACAAACCTAGCATTGCTGCATGTGCCCGCTCAGTTACCCTCCTGACCAGCGGGGACGCTGTAGACACATAGAGCGTTTTCCATAAACCGTCAGCCATCTGCCGCAGTCAGTTAGCTAGCTCCAGCGGGAATGGAAAATGGAGGACTGACCGAAGAGCGAGGGCATATCATCGACATTTCTAGCGTGTAGGTGGGTAGAGTACACCAATTAAATATTGTAGCAATGTTAGTGTAGTTTTCATTTATGTGGAATACGTCCGTGTCTCGGCTTTGTTGCTACTGCAGGAGTTGTCCTACTGAAGGTATTGAAGGCGGTGCTGAATATGATGCGCCTGACGACGGTTGTAACGTTAACGTGTGTACAGCTAAACTAAGCTATTCATTTTGAACCTGTACATTCGCCATGTTTCGTTTGACAAGGCTCTTTCTACAGAACAAATATATCCAGTAGCTCGGTTTTGTGCAGTAACGGTATGTGCTTTTTGAATGTTAGCAAATGCTAAACAGCTACAGGTTGAGTGTGCCGCTAGCTTGCTCATGCCCGTGGTGGCTAATAGCGTTAGCCGTGGTTGCTAGCTACACGTTTTGCAACGCTTAGTTCCTCGTTGTGAGACGTAACGACAAACGAAAGGAACGAAGAGGCAAAACATGCAGTGGCGTGTCTAACGACATTCTGTGATTTGTTGGATGTGCCCCACCCAATAATGCAGCATAAGTTGTGCCACTTACGGTTTAGGATTGCTAACGGTAGATTGAGTCGTGGTTTGGCAAAATGTTGGCTATGCGGCCATCATTGGATGTGTAGGGTGTGCAGGAGGTGAGTTTATATGTTGTCGTACTTTGCTGTCTGATATCGTCAATATTGTCGGACTTGTTTCATACATATTCATAGGTAACGTTTGCAAGATCACGTGTGATAACGATGCGTGATTGTGATCTAACAATATTTAGGCTATATTATGCGCACCAAGGCCCCGTGCAGCCTCCCTCGTTCGGTGCAAGGCAGCAGCTACTGGACCTTAAATCGTCGTCTGCAAACATAGCATCAGTGTGTCGACATGCCATTTCGCTCAACCTGTGCTTGTTAGAAAGACTATTTTATCGCTGTAGTGTTAAATCTAATCTTCGTCCCGAGCCCCTCCCACCTCTCATGGCAACAGTTTTCCTGCCATTCACGTGGCACAGTGTCGTGACCACGGGTACACGGAGGAATCCTCTTAAATCACTTTCAGTGTTTGGTGTTTTTTTTTTTTTTAACTGTTGGCGGTGTAAAAGCAAGGCTCATTAATGCCCAAATTTTAATCAGATATGATTATAATGGATGCATTTTGATATAATCATATACAATTGCTTTCATCCATTATAATATTTCGATAAGTCACCAGAGAATTGTACATTTACTGTCACTTGTCAACATACTGTTCACTTAGTTACATTTGGTTCTTTTATTTATTTGCAGTTACTATAAATAACGCAACTCATTGTTAACTCATTAAGTCGACATTCAGTTTTGTTTGGATATTTTTTGTTGATCATATAAAGATCAAACTTTGAATAGTTGTGAAACGGATACCAGTTAGTAAATATCTTCAGTTTCAAGAAAATTAGCATGATGTGGTGTTGTTATTTGTATTCACTAAACAAGGCTTCACTGTTGCAGCCAAATCAGAGAACTTTGACCCTAACTTGTGTTTTTCTCGTCCTGGCAGATCCTTTAACCTTGTACCAAGACTGATGATTGCTGGTGCAAGGCCTTTGTTTTGTTTGAAGAACAACTCTGTCACTCATCACTGCTGAACTGCAGGTACAGATATTGGCTTTTTTCATTATGTGCCCTTCAAGTAATGATTAGTAGGTTTGGCTCTTAGTTACAACAGTTTCTAGTTGTAATTTTCTTTAAGACTTAATAGAAATAATTCACCAGTAATAATTTATTAGTAGTGTTTGGCTGAAGTAAATTTGGTTTTGGACTTGTTATTTAACATTAATAAATTACGGATTTCTGGTTCTCGTCCTAATTTTTGCATATAACTTCCAATTTTTTCAAACGGCAAACATTAACTGTGATTTTAACATCCATGATTTGAAGTTGAAAATGTAGAATTTAAATTGCAATATTCTACAAAAGCGGTTATTTAACAGTATTATACAGCCTTACATGGCAGCATTTGACTATAGTGGGTATGCACGTGATGTTAGTACCACAGTCAGTTCCCCCGACTTGCCACACTCAGCATCTGTCCTCATGCATTTGCATGAAAAGTACTGCTAAATATAAAACAACTGTGTAGTCTAATTTGCAACTCAACCAGTTAATGCATTTTACATTTTGAAGGCTGCAGATGGTGAATCAGGTAGCCTAAATATTTTTCCAAACCTGACCACAGACAATCAGAATGGCCTTCAGTGTCCTTGAGAATTTAATTAAGTTGGACACAGTTGGACGAAGCATGCTTTTCATGGTTGATGACATACATGTATGGTATGCTGTATATTTGTGTCAGGAAACTCACCTACATTTCAGTGTCTTGTGCAGTCTGACCAATACTGCATTGTTGAGGCCAACACTGCAATCTGATAATATATGTTTATGTTCATTATTCGCCTATTATTATTATTATTATTATTATTGTTATTGTTATTTTTTTTTTTTTCAACATACATATGACTAAAACAATCACAGTACTGATCCCTTTATTTTTTAAAAATAAGAATTTATGAACAATAAGCATAATACGCAGGACATTTTACATATAAAAAATCAACTTGTCAGTGGTCTCTGATGGATAAACTGTGTACCGAAAATACTGTTTCCAAAGTAACTGAACCTTAGTTTGGCATTTCTGCCCTGCAGTTTCTTGTTATGTATCAGGTGACATATACACTGATAAAATATATCTGCAATAAGCTAGTATTCACTGATATAATGTTTAGGAGATTTATTTACTGATGGCCTTCATGCTTTCAGGATGTGAGTTTGTGTTGAGATAGTGTGTGATGGTATTGGTATCATGCGAAAAAGTGACGTCATTGCATGCCCTCAGTAGAGTTGACATTTAAAAGGTGTTTTGAGATAGTACTGTATGGTGCAAATAAACTGTAAGTGTTTATAATTGTAACACTATTTTGGAGCTAGTATGTAATAGAAACTGTCATAGAAAAGGAATGACATTTGCATTCAGTCATTCTGTTTCTATGTATAGAACAATCCCAGCCCTCCTTAATTATTAAAAACGTGGATGCCCTTAGGGCTGGGCGATATGGAGAAGATCTATAACAGTTTCCTCTGTATCAGTATTACAGCGATGCCGGTGGGTTGACTATTGGTGCTTTCAGGAAATATTTACACAATGAGATGTTTATTAAATAATTATTAGTAATTTGGATAAAATCACTAAGTTGGTAAAGAGCAGTCTTATGTTAAGAAAATTACATCACTTTATTGCAGTGAAGCCTTAAAAACCAGGAAAAGACGACACTTAAAATACTAGTGTCCAAAATATAAAATGATATCTAGTCTCATACATGATATCGATATATTGCCCAGCCCTAGCAGCTTACAGTATGTGCCATATTATGAAATGAAAAGAGTGACTCATAGCTGGTCTCTTGTGTTCTTCTCTTAACTGTAGACATTCTGTTTGAAAGTAGTGATTGACTCCATCATCTATGGAGGAGAATGTGAGCCCTGAGCTCTCTCTAGCTCCTGAGCCAGAGCAGAGCCAGGACCGCATGGATAGCTGCTCTCAAGGTACCTTGGCTGAGCTTCTTTTCCCCTCATAATAAAGGGGTGGGGATGTTTTAGTAATACTGGGCACAATTGGGGTGTCAGGTTCTATGATTTGTCAATGATATTAAATTTGGGTGAAAATGTAGGGTAAGTACAGGTAATATGCAATTAATTCATTTTCATATCTGTTTTGGTTTATATGTATGTTTGATCACAAAACAATCAGTAGTGTCTTGGCTATGTTGTTTTGTTGGTGGTTGCATGCAATGTTGTTTTTGCCCACAGTCTTTGATTGTTTGTTCACAGGTTTTGGAGACGGGGATACAGAGCAGAAAGAACAGTTTCATACTGAGAGCGAGAATGCGGCCAAAGAGACACTAGAGGAGCCGGACAAGTCTTTCAGGGCCAACAGTGAAGTAAAGAAGACTTGGGCTTTCCGACGGTCCACTGTTGCAAAGAGAGAGATGCCAGTGGAGGCAGCAACAGACGGCTCTGAAAACCGCTGTCCTGTACGGCGCAGTGGCAGGCAGTCTAAGCGAACTGACAAACTAGAGGAATTCCTCTTGACTGCCAAGAGAGGGTCAAGAAAGAGCGCCCCTCCTAGTCTGGAAAGCGGTGACCCTCCCTCCCAAACCCCAACTGATGCAGAGACTGCCTCAGAGGCCAGCTTTGATGGTAACGCTGACACCAAGGCTGCGGAGGACAAGGTAGAATCCCCAGAGAGGAAGACAAGAAGTAGTGCAAGGAAGCAGACCCAGAGGAGAGGTCGAGGTGGCAGACAGACACGGGGAAGCAGTGGAGTGACAGTCAAAGATGAGGGAAGCTCTGACAATGAGGAGGATAGCAAAGACGCCACCAAGGCGGACCAGTTACCAGATAAAGATGAGGAGAAAGAAGATGGAAAGGGTGATGCCATTCCTGAAGATGGAGGGAGCACTAATGCAGCACAGCCTCAGCCAGAGCAGGACTCTGAGAGGAAAGAGGTTGTTGAGGAGAAGAACCAACATGGAGATGAAAATGACAAAGTGAATGATAAAGAGTCTGATGAGGATAGCAAAGACAAACCCGCAGCGGGGTTGGTGAAACGTGGACCAATAAGAACCTATGTCAACAAAAAGAGGGCAGCCAATAAGAACACTACCCCTGTTAAAGGTCCTGCTCCTGCCATCAAGACCCCCACTGTTGTCAAGAGGGAGATCAAGCCCAAAGCCGCCCAAGCTGCTGGAATGACACGCATGGCACAGGCACAACAGGCCGATGATGATGAGAATGACTCTTCAATGTCTTCATCTTCTTCTTCGTCATCATCATCATCCATTGATTCTGATGAGGGAGGTTATGACCCCAATGCACTTTACTGCATCTGTCGGCAGAAACACAACAAAAGGTACTTGTTATGTTTTTATTTGTTATTGCTGTAGTTGTGATCATAATGACTGCATTTAAAGTATTAATAATGAAGTACATTGTATGTTTAATGAACTTGTTACCATTTGATCTTTATTGTACTTTTTTTTATTTTAGAAAAATAGTAATAACACCAGTAGATTGTCTTAAAATTGTTAACACTTAAACATTTTGCAGAATGTTTGAACACCATTTGACAGCCTGGCTCTTCCAGAGGGTTTTGTTTCATAACAGATTAATTATTTGCATGTGAACATGGGAAGCATGCACTTTAGATATTACAAAAAATGAAAGAATAATAATAATAATAATAATAATAATAAAGAGCTTGTTGTTAGATGCGATAAGTTATATAAACCACGTTACATTCTCACTTAATTACTCTTGGCAAAAGTCTGACCCTCTTGATGCGATGTGTTCAGTCTACTTGGTCCAATTCCAAAAAAAAAAAAATCTATTTGGACTTTGAGGGAAAAATACTTTTTTTTCTTCATATATATTTTGTATATTATTTCCATCCTTTCATCATGGATGGGTGGCTCTCAATTTAGCCACTTCCTTGTGACAGTCTTTTTACCTGCTGCTAGAAGTCTTTGCTCCAGTTTGTAATCCCGGATAATCCAATCTTCAATTGAGATGTCAATCTTGTACACAGGATTACATCTAAAAGGAATGTCTACTATCAAATATATTTCCCATAAGTTTATGTTCTGTCAGTAGGGCACAATATCTTCAATACACTTTAAACTCTGCATATTTAAGTTTTATGTTATGAAACTCGAGTTGTCGGGCTCATAGCTACAGCCACTGTCTAATCCCATGTTCATTTGTGTTGATGCACTACTCCATGAGTCTTCAGCAGGTTTTCCCCTGCGGGGTTCATAGAGTTACTGCAGGGGGGCTGCCAAATCATTGTTTGATGTTTTGTTGTTGTTTTTTTCTTTTCAAAACTTAAAATCTGTTTGAAAATACACATTAACATGAATCAGACTAATTATTGGCAAAGATAAATCAGCCTGTTTGCAAAGAAAAACAACCCATTTAATTTACAGTACACGACACTGATGATAGGCTGTTACCCATGAATCATTGTCAATGAATCCATAATATATAAATCAGTAAATCTGTCAGTAATTATTGTTTTAATTGCATAGTATTGAATGCACCATATATAAGTATGTTAATAAATGGCACTTAAGACTGACCTTAACGTTACTGTGGGCCCAGTTTAATATGCAGCTCAGTTGTGTATATGTGGTGTGGGGTCCCTGCTCTGTCTGTCTTTCAGCTGCTCTACTCAAAAGTATGAGGAAAGCCAGCGTTTTTGTTGAGCACTGCTTTGAAGAAATGTGGCACTATAAATATTCTGTGCTTATTAGGTTCATGATCTGCTGTGACCGCTGCGAGGAGTGGTTCCATGGAGATTGTGTTGGCATTACTGAGGCCCGCGGGCGCCTGATGGAGAGAAATGGGGAAGACTACATCTGTCCTAATTGCACCGCTAAGAAAAACCAGGTGGTCAGACCTGCCACGTCTGTCCTCTCTGCAAGCACAGATATTGGGAAACCCAAAGCTCTGACTTCTGCTCACGCTGTTCTTGCTATGACGTCTGCTGAGAAAACCAACACCAGTGGGCCAGACGTCAGTCAGCCGGCTGCTCAGGCTTTGGCGGCACCTCCGCCCTCCACCACTGGAACAGAGGACATGGGCATCAAAGGCAGGATAGAAAAAGCTACTAATCCAACTGGGAAAAAGAAGATAAAGATCTTTCAGCCGGTAGGTTACAACTGGTATCAACTTAAAGGCTTTGAATTACTGTGTTAGTATTGTTTGGTTTGCTGTGCCTGTTGTTCTGTCCTTCATAGCGCATGTCAAGTGTTGTCCTGATAATCTTAATGTCAAAGTTTTTATGATGCCATGGTTAAATATTTAATGCTGTCAGCAACACACAGCTGAAGTCAGTTTCACCACAGTCACTGTCAAAGGTCTTAAATGTGTGATTGAAATGTAAAGTAATTATTAATCCCCCAATCTGTCATTTAGAGCAGTGGTTCTCAAACTTTCTTCAATAATGCCCCCCCCCCTTTGAAATAATTTTTTCAACCAACTACCCTGCAAAACACTTTTGGTAGGAAAAAAATGTCTGTATAAAGAGATACAAAACAGCTGTGTCATCAGTGTTGGATTTACTTAACGAGAACCTGAGACACTGAAATGCTAAATTTCAAATGTTTAGAATCATCACTAAATTAAGGGCAAACAGATTTTTGGTCACCGTGCAATAACACTATGACTGCACTGTAGTTGCATTGGACCATGCCTTTTTGAAAAGTTGCACGGAATAATGCATTATTTATGATTATTTAAGGAATTATGCATTACATTTCTAAACTAACTTAAAAAAAAAACTCTCTCACCCCCTGCACTACCCCAGACTACCTCTAGGGGCAGTGTACCCCCATTTGAGAAGCACTGATTTAGAGTACGGTGCTGTATGACTCGAGCTGTTTTGAGTCTGCAGTGGTGATGTTACTGCATTAGTGAAAGCAGATTATGGCCCAAAAAGAAGAGGCCAGGGGCTCCAGACTCTAAATCAGTATACAAACAAATAGTTAAAGGCATGGCGATGGCATGAGGAAGCCCACCACTACTTAAACTGATCGTCAAAATATAGTACACACTTTTTAAAATCACTGTTGTTAGCAATACAATTAATAGTAAAATCATTAAGTTGGCATTGTGACACTGTGACACTATGCAAAATGACATCAGTCTTCATTAGCCGTTAATTTTTATATTGTACTGACTTGGAGCAGACCGTACAGCAGCCAGCCCAAGCCCAAGCAGCCCCGTCAGTGCCAACCATGGAAAAGAAGGCAGCATCCACAGCAGAGCAGAAAGCACTACCGGACACGGAGCAGAAAGTGGCGTCAAACGTGGAGGTGAATACAACACCAACAGTGGAGGTTTCAGAGGAGAAGGCCGGGCAGAAGGCTGAGGAGGAGTCTTCCCTTCCCAAATGTATCGGGCCTGGCTGTGAGAATAATGCCCAGCCAGACTCTGTGTACTGTGGCAACGACTGTATCCTAAGGCATGCTGCTGCGGCCATGAAGTCCATCACTGATGTCAAAGATCCCAAGCAGAAGGACAAGGCCAAGGCTCAGAAAACCAAGTCTACACCAAAGGTAACTTGGGCCACTTGAAATGTTGCCTTTTGCCTGTCCTTAAAGAAAACATGTTCTTACCTTTTCTATTTAATTAGAGAAGCTGTGCAGGGTTGCAGACATAATATTCTAGCTATAGCAATGCAAAGCACTTTCTCAGAAGTTGTGTATGACTGCTTAACAATCTTTGTCATTGTAATGTCAATATTAGACTTTTGATCTTATGTCCCATTTGAGAAATTATCTCCTAAATTGTGTTTTGAATAGGATGAAGAATGTTTGGGTCATTGTTAGCGTGGCTGGGTACGAGTACTTTTCTATCCTGTCTCCGTTGTTTCATTGTTGATTAGCAATACAGAAAACTAACATCCATGTGTATCTATCAATCACGACATAATATTTTCACACCCAAGTGTTATTACAGTCATGTTTGGGATTTAAAAATAATATAAAAATCCCATTTGAGGTTTGTCTCGCCAAGGTTCCTCTTATGGCTGCACCCTCTGCAATAATATGATGTTACAAGAGGTCATATCTTAGCCTGACTAAAATGCTTTAGAAGTCTTTGCTGTTATTCTAAAATACTGCTTAGAAGTGAGATTGCTAACGAAATGGTTACTGGCAGTTGCTACTTTGTGATGTCATAATGTCTTGATGTTAAAATGCCTGTCTTACGAAGTAAATTTAGTGGGTTAACAACCCAGGTTTCATCTTCACAAAGGCTGTTTCATAAAACAAAACTGACTCACATTTCACAGGGTCAGATCACAAAATGGACCTGCAGTGGAGCAGGTTAAGTTCTATGGATAAGTTAAAAATAAACATGGAGTCTGACTGCTGACCAGTCAGCTCATGGCAGCAATCATCCTCACTGGATCATGAGTACACTGAATGCTAATTAGAGTATATGAAGGTGTTGAGTAATGTATGTAGGGGCCCACATTGCTTTGCTTCACAAGCTAAGTTATTGTCAGTGATAACATAGTATGTTGTTGTCCACTAATGCTACTGATGTGGCCCAGTTCCAGAGTATATGTTGTGACTTCATAGGTGAAAACTGTTTTCTAGATGCAGTGCCATGAGTTGTGTAAGTAAATAATTTTCCCAATGCGCCTTAAGAATGGTGGGAGATAAGTCTGTTTTATTTAACAAAAGGGGTATCGAAAGGAATATGGCTCCTAACATCTAATCTATACAATGTTTTGGTAACTATACGCTGGAAAATATCAACAGTGTCTTACTGTCTTTTAATAACAAGTATTCTTACCTTTACCTTACTTTGTATAGTTTAATGTTGTCCCTGTGCCCCTAATATTACCCTAATTTTGCCTCTGCAATAACATAATAACCCAGCAGGAGTCAGCAGTCCTGCTCTTGACTGAGCAGTTGTTACAAACCCTGCCTTTTTCATCTGTATTCAAAGCTAAAATAAAAAATCCTATGGTCTTATTACTTCAAAAAACCAAATGGACTTTTATGAGATTGCATCTTAAAAGCATGCATTGCAGTCTTATTATTTTAAGTGCAGTGTACATTCAGGGAAACTATCTTCCAATCAGTCAGCTTTTTCCTAATTTATATGCACTGTTTTGATTTCGGCTCTGTTAGAATCTGTACTGCATTTTGCTCTTATTCATGGTTGCGCTAGTTCGTCGCCTCTGTCTCCCCAAGGGCGTGGCTTTGGAGCACAGTAGAGGAGAGACAGGAAGTAGACATTACTTGACAGTACTTGAGTTGACAACAACTTAAAGTACAATAAAAGCAAATTACAGAAAACTAAAGATGGGTGGACTGATGTTAAACAAGTGTGAATAATACATGTAATTTGTTAAGCTATGATGAGCCACTAGGCCAACTCTAACAGTGTAAAATGCCCAAGGGTGAAGCTAACTCTATAAAAATAATATCAATGCTGCCCATCTGCTTAAACTTGAGGAATTACTGCTGATGATGAGCTTGCTTTGTGATTACAGGTCCCTGAAGGCAATGTCTGAAATTAACTTTTTAGCTCGCTTGCATAGACCAGTAAATTGGACCTGCCAAGAATAATTTGGTACCGTGTACATTTTTCATTGAAATGTATCCAAGTTTACAGAAGCTTAGATGCTACATGCAGGGCAGTGTAAAATGCTGCCAATGGAGAGCCTGGTGTTTAAGAAACACTGTTAATTTCGTTTGTACTGGACTCTGTACACTGTTCAGTGGCTACTGAGGACAGAAACTGAGAGCAGGCAGGTTAAAGACCGTAAGGGTCAATTATTGTTTACCATGGACAGATTTCCCTGGCATTTGGCACTACATCATAGAGGGAATCTATTTTTAAAAGCCAACATGGCTCAAGTCAAACTGTTCTGTATTTTGACCGTAATGATTTCAAACAATGCTCGCTGAGTGCTGCAACTAAAAGACCTGACTGTGTTTGTGTCCTCCTGTCCACACAGAGGAGCGTCGCTGGTGGGAAGAGGACGCAGAAGAAGACCCAGGAGGAGTCGGACAGCGAGGAAGACTACAGTCCTGATCCAGATGAGGACAGCGAAGACGAGCATGCTGAGGAACACCCGCCCCCGCCGGCCACTGCGTCCTGGTCCAGCGACCATAATTACATTGCAGTAACACCAGAAAAGACTACACCCATATCACCAACAGTGTTAAACAAAAAGTGTATGTATCTCTTTGAAGGTCTTGGGCTGTTGTTGAAACCACGTTGTTATGTTTTCATTATAAATGGTGCTAAACGTAATTTAGAAACGATCCTGACATATGGGGACAAACATAAGCGCTCTGGAGATGAACTCCCCTGTGTGCTAGACTTAAAATTATCTGCAAAGTGTTGTGATTTTGATAATGTGAAGGTTTTGTTAATGAAATGTCAGCAGCTGTGAAAAAGGTAAGTGCTATTTGTGGCTTTGGGTAAGTATTCAATAATCCAGAACATTTTTATTCTTTAAAGGGGCGCTCCACAGGTTGCACTCAAGATCATTTTATCAGGTGCCTAAGCATGTTGGCACAATTTTATAAAGTCTTCTGTGGCTGTGATCTCAGTTTGGGAGACTTTAAATTCCTAACAGAAAGCCTGCGTTATAAACTAAAGGCAGGAGTTTGGAAAATGTAGTAACTCACCAGGCAGGAAGGGTTTGACAAATGATGTTTAGGTATTCTGGGAAAGGCTCCAGCTTTTTCCTTTTTTGGATCTTTACCCTTGCCATAGACTAAAGGTCAGGATACCTCAGCCTCAGTCAAATTGGACTATTCCTTTTTAATATGACTTTCATGAGTCCCTCCACTTTTAAAAGTGCAACACTCAATTGCTGGAGTTCCTCTTTTGAGTCCCTCATTTAAAATGCAGAGCTGTACGTGAAAACCTATAAAAGATCATGTGGTAGAGATAAAAGCAAGGCAGTAATATCTTATGCTTCACCATGAGGTGTATGGATGTGATGAATGGATTGGTGCATGTGTGTATGTTTGGAGTGTGATCTTTAAATTACCTGCTCAAGTCTCTCCACTTCCTGGGTTCATCACCTCAGCTGTTGCCCCATATAAAAGGTTCTTTCCTCCCTTTCTCCAGCAGGTAGGTGTCTCCGAATTCTCCTATGTTAACGTGGATCAATGAAGTTACTGTAGCTCATATTCAGCTGTTAAGCACAACTTTGTGTTTGATCAACCATCAATGTTGTGGGTAACGGGCTGACTTGAATTTTTTTGATTTCATATTGAATATGTTGCATTACCTCTCGTGGGAAACTGGCTTTGAAATAAAAGGTGATATAACAGATTTTAGGATGGCTTGATTGATTATGTAAGCAGTGTTGGCTTGCTGTAGGATACCTTGACCAGTTCAGTTCAAACAAATACATACTGATGAATCTACACACTGCGGAGACGTGAAGCCCAAGAGAACCCCAGATGGTGAATGGCTGCAGAAGAAGGAAGCTCTGCCACAGAGATTGGACCACCTGGAGATACTGCAGTGAAGTTCAGACGGCTCATAGCAGAAGAAAGAAGCTCAAGACCTGGGCCTCACGCTGAGTCAGAAGAGGAAGACCCATGCTCAAGTTTTTCCACACACATTTTGCACCTGATGAGATCTGATATATATATTGAGAGGAACATTTGTTGCCATGAAATGTGGACAGTTTGTTTCACCTCTCCTTTATAAGGGGTCACTGAAGGCACCATGAGGATCTTAACTGATGAGTTAGCAAATGTTAACTTTTAGTACATGCATCTTCTCAGGTCAGGAGATCAGTATGACCACTGATTGTTGTGTGATTAAGAGAAACAGGAAGTCTGGCTCACTGATTTGTTCTTTCATAGCTCATATTTTGCTGAGTGATATTTTTGTATGACAGTCTATTATTTTGAGGAGATGGTTGACTGGTTGCTTTGGGACTCTACTGTTGCTCTGCACAATATTGTGGTTTTTATATTTAAGTGGGTGTATAGTTTGTGTAAACTAATGCAGCTTTAACATGCAACTTGGACATAGATGATGCACTAGCACATGCAGATGACATTTTGAAAAGTGTTATGTCAAGTGTGTATTGTCATTTTAGTCTTGCTGCCACTTGGTTGATAATTCTCTTCACATAGTCTGATGTGAATAGTGGTTCAAGAAATGTATTACTCACCTCCACCTGAATGATTAATTCAAATGAGAGAGCCATCAACAAGACTTGGGTTAAGATGCTTTGTGGGTCAGAGCTCATTGCTTTGTCAGCTGGTTATAGTATTAGTGGTCAGGGTCCACAGCTGAGCTCATGAGCTGCATGAACACTGTGAGAATAAGTAGGTTATAAACTTATTTCTATATCATTTCTTTTTATTCTGATCACCATATCCCATGTGAGCAGGAGCATTCATGCTTTGGTGGCAGTGAAACAACATTTTAGCCAGTGGGTAATGGGTTGATGCTGTTTGTCTCTCACATTCAAGTGAGGGACCCTGGTAGTTGTAGTCCTGTCTCCTCAGTCACTGCTGATAGGAGGTTTACAGTAATACTGTACACAAGATAAGTCACTGGAGTCTTGTGCAAACTCTTGCTGAGGTGGAGAGGCAGAGAGATAGATTGTAGGTCATCAGTTCCCTCTCTCCTGTTGAGATCTGTGGGTGCAGAGAATCAAGGTTGTCTGAAGGAGGAATACAAAGACCACTGCCACTAAATAATATTTGGGATGAACATACTTCTCTCTCAAATGACACTGCATGAACTGCACAATGTATCTGCCATCCACTGCTACAAATAAAGAGGGCTTTTTAACTGCCCAGTGGTCAACTTTGTGTTTATTTCAGAATGTTTAGTGCAATATGTCCAGTGTACAAACAAGAAAAAATGTGAATTACATTTATTTTTTTGATTGAACAAGAGAGGGATTCATTGTAGATTTTACCATTTTATATCACTTTTAAGGGGTAAAGCTGACAATAGTCCTCTCAAAACAATGTGGAGCTTTTCCAGTCGTATGAATGTGGTCTAAATTATCAATGTAAAATGATTTTCTGCAGTGCTGGTTAAATACTGTCCCACTACATGCTGTATCTGCTGACAATGTAATGATGGCATGTTTTTAAAATGTCTGATCTTTTTCTTGGTTTCCAGCCCCTTCTAAAGAAGAGAAGCAAAGTGAGAAGGAACAGAAAGAGAAAGAACCAACCCCGACTCCTGAGAAACCATCCCTGGCGTCCACAACACCAGTCAAAGGAAAGAAGAAGTCCCCGGCCACTAAAGGGTCCAAGGTTTCCCCAAGGGGCAGGAAGCCTTCCGCTCAGTCTCCCAGCTCAAAGATGTCCAAGAAAGCTACGATACCTCAGAGTAAAACCACTACAAAGTCCAAGAAACCAGGTCCGAAGCCCGTCCCTACCCCGTCTCCCTTTCCCCCAGGTCCGATCCACGTCACAGGAGCGCTGAGGGTCACCAAGTCCAACTTTACCATTCCTAAGAAGCAGCCACAACAAAAGGATTCTCCATCCCATAGCAAGTCATCCCCGTCCTCCAGAGTCCCATCATCTCCTGTTTCCTCAGCTCCACCCACTCACTCCCCATCCTCCAGACCCCCACATCCAGCTGCGTCGGTGCCCCCTGCGTCCCCCATGCCACCGCCACCCAACAACCAGATGCGAACAAACATCCGCCGCTCGCTGACAGACATCCTCTATAAGAGGTAAGAGGCATACTAAACCTAGTTCAGAAATATTTCTCTTGTTAGACTATCTGTAAATCTTTTGCTGAGCACCTTCACACATCAAACACCAATATTTGTTGTGTCTCTTGCCACCAGGGTGAGCGACAGTGATGATTTGAAAATGACTGAGAGCGAGGTGGCAAGGCTGTCAGTTGCCATTGAAAAGGAAATGTTCAACCTTTGCCTTAGCACTGACAGCAAGTACAAGAACAAGTACAGGTCCCTCATGTTCAACCTGAAAGATCCTAAAAACAAAGTGAGTCAACATACACATTTATGCATTTATATTTTCAGTCAAGTACACATCTTGAAATGCCTAAAGCCTGAAAAGCTTTGGTCTTTATGATTCTCTTGACGTCCCTCATGTTGATGTTAAACAACTGTGTGGTATGTTTGTCTCAGGGCTTGTTCTACAGGGTGGTGGGTGGCGAGGTTAGTCCCTTCAGACTGGTGAGACTAAGTGCTGAAGAGTTGCTTTCCAAAGAGATATCTGAGTGGAAGAAGCCAGATGCTCCTGAGGTAAATAATACTTTCCTTTAACTAAACACTAAGCACAGGTCACCTTGATAGGAGTTTGGAATTAAACTGAATATGGTCATCTTCTGCAGGCCCAGTCTCCCAGTTCAAGGGCCCATTTGGGGCATTCCAGACTGGGCAACAGGCATGACTCTAGCTCACATAGTATGGATATGGAGGATGCTCCACCAACATCTGATGGAGATGTATGTATCTCTGCCACCACTTCATCTGCTCGCATGGCTTCTGCTGCAGTAAGTGGTGGCATGCTGTCTTTCTTAAGCTTTCACACTTTGATTTTCACCTTTGCATGGGGCGCTTAGTACCAGGATATTTCAGATTATTGAAGATATTAGTCATCTTGCCAACTGTCCTGTTTTTCAGTGCTTTTTCTTTGTTTCTGAAGCTTTTTCTTTCCAAATCATTGTTGAGCAGTAAACCTACTTGCATCTACCTTGCACAATACGCAGTGTTGTACATCTTAATAATGAAGAATTACAGGTGTTACGTGGATTATTATCATCTGTTCCAGTTCAACTAAGATTTAATCGTGTTCTCTGTCCTCAGGACCAAGATGACTCCACTCCTTCAGCTTCGGCTCAGTCCTCTGCTGCGGAGGGGAACACTGGCAGCAGCATGCCAGACATTTTCAGCAACATGCTCAAAGACACCACTGCTGAACACAGGACTCATCTGTTTGACCTTAACTGTAAAATATGCACAGGTAATTGAGAGGGTGACATGGAAGTGTCAGGGTAACATTTATCTAGTGAATTAGATAAGCATGATTTGTTTTACTACAGATAATTTTAATATTGAGTCTTGCCCTTTAGGTCAGAAGACAGAAGATGAGCCTGCAGCTAAGAAAGCCAAACTGGCCAAGAAGCCTGAAACTAAACCTCCGAGACAGGAGCTGCATTCATCCAGGTCAGGGGACGTCTCCCCTGTCAGCCAAACACAGGTCCCCGCAGCTTACCAGCCCCAGGACCCTGTAGCCTACCAACACGCAGTCCTTCCATCCCACCAGTCTAACATGGAACCAGCTGTCACAGAACCACAGCCGCAGCTTGACCTCAATATGATGGTACCTCCAGTCCAGGCCCCTGCAACCATTGCCCCAACTGTGTCTTCTGTCAGCATCACCCGTAGAGACCCACGCATGGCCAGGCACAGCTCAGGTGTGACCGTCACCCACACTACTCCAGACAAACCCATCAACAACTCATCAGAGCCGCTACCAGCTCCTGTTAGTGCTGCAGTGGAGGTTGCACCCAAGGCACCGCTGCCAATGCCCCCAGCTCCACCGTCTTCAGTAGCTGTTTCCAAACTAGGGAAAACAAGGTGCTCTATCTCATCACACTTTTATGAAGGGTTTTGTGATGCACTAACATTTGTTAGCAATGTGTATCTGTATGGTGTGCTAAAATTGCATGAGGAACTATATCTAAAATTCTGTTTTAAACAGGATTGGTGGTGCTACAGTGGAGTATGATGGGCAGTGTCAGTGTTATATTCCTACACAGTATAGCCCCTTTTACATTCATAGAATAGTACAGGCATGAGATTATGATTTTGTGTTTTCTCTAAAAGACTGTTTTGTTTTTACAGTACATCTGACCCTCCTCTTGAGGGAGAGACAGCAATCTTCCTCCATGGTCAAGAGAAGATTTGGAAAGGATTAATTAACATGCAGTCTGTGGCCAAGTTTGTTACCAAAGCTTATCTGGTGTCTGGATCCTTTGAGCACCTGAAGGAGGTTAGCAGTTAGACTGATGATTAATTGCAAACAATATTGAATGCAAAACCCTTGGAGAGGGTCAGCAAGATCGTCATACTTAGTGTTGTCAATGTTTTGCAGGATTTGCCAGACACCATTCATGTTGGGGGACGGATATCTCCAAGCACAGTGTGGGACTATGTTGGAAAACTGAAAACCTCACTCTCCAAGGTTTGTTTGGAGAGAAATTTCATTGTATAAAAGTGCTTAACATTTTTATTTTAAGGTCTGGCATCACTTAAATACTCTCTTTTGCTCTGTCTGTGTTTGCAGGAACTGTGTCTGATCCGTTTCCACCCAGCAACAGAGGAAGAAGATGTGGCATATGTCTCTCTCTTCTCTTACTTTAGCAGCAGGAAACGATTTGGTGTGGTGGCTAACAACAATCGGCGAATCAAAGACCTCTATCTCATCCCACTGGGCTCAAAGGACCCATTACCCTCCAAACTCTTACCGTTTGATGGGCCAGGTAAGCATTTACAGGGTTACACAAATATACCTTTGCAGTGACGTGAATGTAATTGTTTTTATTTTAATTTTTATGCTGTTACATTTTTTATACCCATGGTGAGTATATTTAGTGTCATCTTTGTCTTTGGACTCAGGTTGAAATGAGAGCATGTTGATTCATGGGTTTGTACTGTAGGGGGCACTCACACTCCTTGTTGAGTCTCCCTCAGAAAACACCTCTCTGCATGTAACAGCTGCTGTGTTCTCTGCTGTGTATCTGACTTTGTACCCTACATTTCTAATAAAGGAAGTTTGCATCGCAGGTTGGTGCCATCTGAGTCCAGTCTCAGCCTGTTGTTTCTTAAGACTTGGCTCCTACATAAACAGAGTTGAACAACTGTGTAATCAATAAATCGCTATTCATTAGGTTGTCAGCCATTTCATGCCATGCTAGTGTTTATGGTTTATGGTGCAGCATTGGGATTAAGCAGGAAATGTTCTTAATGTGTCCTCCTAAATGAAGAATCAGCACTTGGTTTAAACTTTGCCATCAGTAGTTGTACAACAATGTTAACAGTACCCACGTTGCTATTGCAGCTCTGGTAAGTACAGTGGTTGTACACCTCAGAGGGTCTGTCTGCTCCTTATGTAGTGCCTCAGACATTTTCTTTTCTTAATTGAGTAGCCTCATAAAGATAAAACTACACTTTTTGATCTCCAACATCAAATTTCAGTAGGGGCTAATGTATGCACCTTTCTGTGGATTAATCAAAGTTATATTATAAGTTACAATTGGTTTCAGTCTTTTGCAGTCATTTTTTAGGAATGTTTGGGTGCAGTCTAGCGATTTCAGTCAATAATTTAGAGGGATTGTGATTCATTTTAACTCTTGGCTGTATCCTATAGAAGCGTAATGCACCACTTGAAATATTTGCCCTGTTTTTCTGAATTAATGAGATTATCTCAAAATTATGAGAAAAGGTTTAATGGGGAAAAATCTGCTCTTGTTTGAATTTAATTAATGATGATATGATGATGATAATCTTGTTAATTCTTGCCTAAGAATTAACAAGATTACATTTGTTTTCAACAAAATAATCTTATTCAGAGAAACAAGCAGATTTTTTCTTCATTACATTTTTTCTCAAAATTTTGGAATAATCTGAAAAACAATTGAAAAGACAATTGATTTTTTTTTTTCATAAGTGAACACATTACACATTCGCAATATCTGTCAGGGCATCTACAAAAAAAAACAAAAAACAAAAACACTTCAAAGTTACAAGCCTCCTGATTACAGATGTTTCTCTGCAGCTGGTACTCATTTACCCATGTCAGCAAGTTTTTTTTACTTCAGGTTTTTTAATTCACCACCAGGTACAATGACAACTGACTGAAATATAAAATTGCATATTTCTACTATTGTCATTTGTCGTATCAAAGGAAACACTGGAGAAAGTTGTGAGACTTTTTGTGCTACTCATTTTGTATCTTTGTGGGGAAAGTCAGAAATACTGAGTTTAATACAAAAAAATGATAGTTTCTTTTATGAAATTGTGTCTGTTATTCCACACGCACGTTTTCTAAGATTCTTGTTTCGTCTATCTTGCAGGGCTTGAACCAGCTCGTCCTAACCTGCTCTTGGGGCTGCTGATCTGCCAGAAGGACAGAAAGCGAGCTGCTGCTCCGTTGGAAACTGTGGAAAAAAGGTCCAAGACTGAAACTAAAGATGCTGACGACACTGGCCTTCCAAAACCATCTCCTTTAGTCAGAGCAGAAAGAAGTACACGACAGAGTCTTGAAGTCCCCTTTAGCACAACTCCTCCAGGGTCACCTCCACCCAGCTCTGAGAGCTCAAGCAGCACAGTGGCCACCTCCTCAGTCCTTTCCTTCTTGTCTTCTGTCAAGTCTACAGCCACATCCACTACCACAGGCAAGGACTCCCCATCCTCATCGAGCTCTGTTGCTTCCTCTGCAGCAACTGCCACTCCTCTTCAGACCATTCTCAACACTCTCTTTGGGAAGAAAAAGCATGACTCAGAAGCTTCCAACTCCCCGTCTGATCAAGGCGGGGAACACTCCCTCCCACCCCCTATGATGCTTGACCCCATTGTGCAGCAGTTTTCTAAGGAGAAACAGTTGGAGGAAGATGAAGATGACAGACCGTACGACCCGGAAGAAGAGTATGACCCCAGTAGGGGCTACAATGTGCCTAAGAAGCCCGTTGAGTTAGTAAGCAAACCTGAAGTCTCTAAGCAGCCTGAGGTGGCAGCAAATGAAGGAGATGATGTAGCATATGACCCAGAGGATGACTCAATTTTTGATGATGTCAGAACTGTAGTACCAAGTCAAACTAAGGTTGCAACTGACCCTTTGACTGATCCACAGAAGATATTGGAGAGCCTTAAACAGATTGGAGAGCAGACATTCCAGAAACAGGGAGAACAGCAAATATCATCTACAGGGACACCTGTTACCTTATCAGCACTTCCAGACACACTCTTAACTCAACCTACCAAATCCCTTTTAGCCAATACTCAGCTACTGCAGCTTGGCAAAAAGGTTGAGGAACTAGTGAAGTCTTCATCGGTTGCTCCCTTGATCAACCAAAGGAGAGATCCCCGACAGAGCAGGGATCCTCGCCAGGCTGCGGCTGGCTGGAAACAGACTGATGAACCTGAGGAACAAGAAGAGACATCTGCTCCATTGGCAGATTCTACTCCTGTCTCACAACCTGTGGTTCACGAGCCTGAGCTGTCTAATGTAACTGAACTCCCAGACTCCTCACAAGGCCCAGAGATACCACTGCCTCACGAGGAGGTGAAAAGAGAAACACTACCCTTCATGGAGTCGAGTGAGGCGGAGGTGGCAATTCCATTATTAGGGGAGGAGGTGGAACCTGATATGGAGGTCAACTATATGGATGAGAAAGAAGTGAAAACTGAGGAAGCTGAGCCAATCAAGGCAGAAACAGAAATGGACAAGTACAGTATTTGGCCAAATGCTGCCAGTATTTTAAAAGCTGGTGAGGACTCAGAGTATGAAGAGAATAGCCAGGATGCACCTACCACAAGTTATTATAATGAGCCTGCACACACCTCCACGATAACTTCGACAATCCCAGTACTCACACAGAGCTCAGCAATGGTTGACACTCTCCGCTCACTTGAGTCCCATCACATGCCACATCACATGTCAGCGTCAAGCTTCGACAGCGAGTACAGATCTCCAGCTGACATTCCCCCACCATCCAACTTCCCCCCGCCTCATCCGATGCAGGGACAGAACCTGATAATTAGGCCTCCGCCGATGTCTATGCCACCACCCATCCAGGGTCTTCCTCCAATGTCAGGTCCCCCTCCTATGCAGGGACCCCCTCCACCCATCCATGTTCCTCCCCCTGTGCGTGGTCCTCTCCCTATGCAGGGTGACAGTAGCCAGCAATATGGTCCACCTCCGACTGCATACCCTCCCTATCAGAATCAGTGGCCAGGCACCCAGCCACCATCACAGCAGCAGCAACCTCCTCCTGGACCACCACCTCAGAATATCATGCCACTTCGAGGACCACCACCACCATTCCCTCCAATAACCCAGAGGGGCCCTACTCCTCAAATGTTTGATCCTTCTGTTCCCCCACAGTACGCTGGACAGCAAGGCCTCCCTCCAGGCCTTCCCCCACCTCCTACCTTTGATGGACAGAGCAGTTTACCTCCACCAAGATTCACTGGTCCTCCTCCACCATTTAATTTTCCTGCAAACAGAGGTCCTCCTCCACCTTTTACAGGGCCACCTCCCAGTCACTTTGAAAACAGACTCCCACCTCCATCCCACTTCCCAGGCCCCAGAGGTCCTCCGCCATCTCAGTATGGTGACCATGGGACTCAACCTCCACTAGACCAATCTCGAGGCCCTGCAGAACAGTATATCAAAGAAAGTTCTAGCTCTTTTAAACTA